>NC_060913.1:9831311-10139208 GCF_021234035.1 Daphnia pulicaria
GAAAGTTTTGACTCGAAATGCTGGCGAGGGAAAACGACAGCTCATAGTGCAAATCAAATCTTGTCCTTATCCAATCTTATATTACTGCTTTAAACTCACTGGGTTTTCGGTTTTTGATCTACTCATATTCCATTTGATGATACTCTTCAATTTTGTACTCAAACACGAATAGTGCAGTTACGGCAAAATGGGTTAAAAAAGAGTGAATCGATTGTTTAGAATATCTTAAGAGATATTCTACGAGGACCTGATATTCTACAATGCTCAAATTCTCCTCCTGTCTATAAGCTAAAAACTATACATAGGCCTTCTTAATCTCATTCGATTCGGGTAATGTCTGCAATCACTTATGATGACATTAAGTAGGCTATCGAACGAATTATAATTGAAATGCAAAAGTCTGAGATTTCTTCGTATTATTTATTAAGTATATTTTAAGGCTTCAGATATATGTGTGCAATAGCGGGGATATGATTGTTCTACAATCATTCGGACAGGTAGTCAGCAGTAATACAAAATTATTGTATCAATTCGTTATTAATGATATCCTCCATGGCCACCACCATATCCCCCGCCGAATCCACCGTAGGAACCGCCACCGCCGACAGCTGTGGCCTGAGCGGCCTGGGCGGCGGAATAGGCCTTGTTGGCCGCTTGCTGGGCAGCGGCAAGATCGGCCAATTCAGCCTGCGATTGGTAGGCCAAGTGTTGGGCGTGGTGGACAGCGCTAGTCGATCCATAGCCACCGTAATGTGAGGCGGAGTATGCAGCTGCTTGGGCAGCCTATCAAACAAACGATCGTTGAATTCGTTAGCTTAATCGATATTAATTATTAACTTTATTAAAGACATAATACCTGTGAGGCCTGGACGGCATAAGCCGCTTGATGCTGCTGGGCAGCTACCACTGCTTGGGCCTTTAAAAGGCGTTGATGAAGGTGAACATGCGACATTAGAAAAGGTACGTGAATTAAAGTCAAATGTTTAAGTAGGTAATAATAATACCTGTTGGGCAGCATGAACGGCCTGAGCCGCGAGAGTCGCTTGCGCTTGGTGGGCGGCCTGATATGCAGCACCAGCCTGGGCATTCTGGGCAGCTTTTGCGACATTTGCGGCTTCCTGAGCGATAGCAGCCGCTCCACCATAACCGACTCCGTATCCACCAGCGTGACCGTGATCGCCATAACTGGATCCCCCATATCCCCCGTATCCGGAAGCGATTCCTCGCTTTTCCTGATGTACGACCACACTTTTAGGTACAAATAATTTAAAAGAAGCCAACACGTCAATTGCGTCATACTCTCAACAACTGGGTATTAGGTTCTCCATCTGCTTCCAGCAATAGCGAAGCAGCATTAACGATACCTGCAAGTCAATCAACACATCAACTGCTAATTCGAATTTCTTATTCACTGATAGAAAGATATCTGACAGCCACAATTAATGTAGCAAGAAGGGTCTGATAAGACGTAGCCTACCTAAAGCGAAAATTAAAGTACGAATGGCATTGGCAAACATGATTTCCTATTTCTTTTCAAAAAAAGCCGTGCAGGTATTTCTAAATGGTATAAGGGGTTGACGATAAGAGCAAACCGACGAGTTCAAGTCACAAAGTTGCACTGACTTGCTTCAGATCACTGCCAGCATCCACTTTGGTTTTTAAAGGAAGTTTCCCTTTCCTGTCAGACTATGACTTTCTCCTAGACCATTCCCCTATTCTAACCGTTTTATTGCACCATTACAGTCCATACATACAATTTTACAATAACCTATTTAAAGAACATGAGCCAAGCAATGTTGGGTAATTGTTGTTCGAGTTCACACTGTACGG
The DNA here is from genome assembly GCF_021234035.1 of Daphnia pulicaria. NCBI lineage: Eukaryota > Metazoa > Arthropoda > Branchiopoda > Diplostraca > Daphniidae > Daphnia > Daphnia pulicaria. The sequence goes on from NC_060913.1 coordinate 9,833,142, forward strand.
TCATGCGGCCACTCGTCATAAAGGATTGAACAAAGCACTCGGAAATGAGAAATTGACTTCAAATTGCTGACAAAAGTTAACTGCGTCGTACATTGAATTCATTATTCATACTTGGGCCACTAAAACGTTGTTATTCTCAATGAGAGACGCTTTACAGTACGTTCAGTCGTTCATTGGCATAAGCCTATCTAGCCTATTCAGAATGCATTCGTGTAGTGGTGTTGTTGCGCAAAGATACAAAGGACAAACCAATAGTGTTTCTGAATGTATGACTTAGAATATTATTTACGAGTGAGATATTTTAGCATGCTCATATTGCTCATTTAGTATTTATTTTAAAAAAGAATGAACCTCTTTTTTAAATAATTCAAATTCATCTCGTAACGTCGTGTTCTGTGGATCGAGAGAAATTTGCACAACAATTTTACGTGTACTCTTTCAAATAATACTGTTTTCAATAAATCACTAACTAGCTGAATCATTTGAGATGAATAGAGAAATTTCGTCGAAAGCAGGTCCAAATAATAACATATTTTCGAAAGATGGCCGAATGATACTTGCTGGTATTTATGTTGAATTGAAATTGAACAAGACAAATTCATCTAATTTACCATAAACCGATAGGGTCTCTTTATTTTTGTGTCACGAGTACATTAGTGTGGGAAATACGGATTGATCTACAATCCTCGCAAAAACACCATTAACATTTTTCGCATTTCGATCTCATGAGAAAAGGATGGATTCTTTCAGGTTGTTTTTCAGTCAATCATTAACAAGCTGGGCAGCCTCCGTGGCCACCACCATATCCACCGCCGAATCCACCATAAGAACCGCCACCACCAACAGCTGTGGCTTGAGCGGCCTGGGCGGCGGAATAGGCCTTGTTGGCCGCTTGCTGGGCAGCGGCAAGATCTGCCAATGAAGCCTGTTGCTTGTAAGCCAATGCCTGGGCGTTGGCTTGGGCTTGATAGGCCATCTGTGCCTGAGACGCCTGTTGTGCCTGGGCGGCCTGAAGGGAAGCGACAGCCTGGGCAGCGTGAGACTGGGCAGCCTTGGCGGCACCGGCCAGAGCTTGAGCCTGTTGCAAAGCCTGGACTTTGGTGGCTTCGGCAGCCTGAACGGCCTGAGCAGCCTGGGCAGCCTGGGCAGATTCGGCGAATGCAGCGGCTTGTGCGGCTTGAGCGGCCTGTGAAATCTGGGCAGCCTGGGCTTGCTTAGCTGCAACTACGGCCTGGGCCTGTTGGGCAGCCTGGACGGCCTGGGCGGCGAGAGTCGCTTGCGCTTGTTGGGCGGCCTGAGAGGCAGCTCCGGCTTGGGCATTCTGGGCAGCTTTTGCGGCATTTGCTGCTTCCTGGGCAATGGCTGCAGCTCCACCATAACCGACCCCATATCCACCAGCTCCTCCTCCGGCTCCTCCACCATATCCTCCGCCTCCACCACCGTATCCACCTCCGCCACTAGCGAATCCACGTTTCTCCTGATAATTGACATAATGTTTAATTAATCCTACATGTTATTTACTAATTGAATTCAACTTACACGGGCCTGTTCGTCGCTTTTGTTTTCCTCGACATTGGCAGCAGTTTCAGCTTCGCTGATGACGGCAGCTTGAAGAGCAGCTACGAAACCTAAAGACACAATGAAAAAACAGAAAGATTTAAGTTTACGATTGAAAAAGATTGAATTATAACTCTGTAGTGGTAAAATGTTTTGCCAAATTCACCCAAGACAATGAGATAACGAAGAGTGAGTTTCATTTTGTTCAAATGAGATTGGAAGGTTTGACTTTGCTGAGTGATTGTCGAACACTGATGATTTTTTTTGAATATTTCTTGCCTTAAATATCTATCCTTGTTCTTATTGTCCAACAGTTGCCAACTGGGTGATCATTCGACCACCTCCTTTCGGCGTTTCACTTATTCTTTGAATGGTCTTTGATGGAATCGGCAGCACTCGGATAACGTACCGTAACTGGCATTGAAAGGTACTTTTTATCGTGCGAAAATTCGTTTTGCACCTGTACCCGTACTACCCATCATTTGCATAAACGACACAAAACAAATAATGAACAGCCCAATTAGTTTATGCTCTTTGATCGTTTTTGTCTCCGAGTGTTTGATTGAACTAATCGGCGCAATGATTCTGATTTCACTTTCCTTTTCGGTGAGCTTTTGTTGGAATTCTAATAATTGGTTCAATAACTGTTGAGCTTTCTCTAAGTGAATTGAAATTCAATGGAGGACAGAAAAAGGCACCCATAAATGCTGAAATTTGTCTTCCGCCAATTTGTGATTTCTTGGTATCTTTTGTCTTGGAGGAAATGGATTCCACTGGGATATTACAAACCGTGAAACCTATTTAGGTTATCTGTTTAAAAAGGGAGTTGGGTCTTTTGTTTCACAGATTATCCAAATTTCTAGTCACGACGAGCTATTAATCAATAAAAAAAAAACGAAAGTTCCCACATAATTAATTAAGTTTATAACTTTATCGGAAGACGAAAAATCTACGTTTTCAAAATTCGGACAAGTCCAAACTGGTTATTTTCATGACTGTAACTTGTTTGTTTTTACATCAAAATGGAAAGGAAGAGTACGAATTCCACGAGAAAATTCCCTACAATGCGGAAAATGGATACTTCCAAACATTCCCACCAGGAAATAAAAATAAAAAGTTTATCGTTTTGATACTAATACCTTTTTTGTTGGTCGAATGTTATGCAAATTTGAACTCAGCAACGCATAACAAGACAAGTCAAAGTCGATTTATTCTAATTTTAGTAATTGGAGCCATTGTTGTTGCTCCACGCAGTTTATTTTATTTTGGCGCGATTTCACAATGTGCCTACCATTCCCCTACCGGGATGAAAAAACCCGCGCCAAAAAACCACTAGCGAAACTAGCGGGAAAAAGATTAATTGCAATTTCTTTTCTTTCTCTCCCGTGTGTGTGACACGTGAACATCTCTCCCGACTCTCTTGATACATCATGGTAGTGTTGACCAACGTGTGAACATTTATTTTCTTGTTGATTACCGTTCTTTTGACTTGACAAAGAAATTGACATGTGTAAGTAGTACTAATCTATTCTTTAATCATAATTCATTAAATCGTTAAGTCATATAGTGTATTTGTGTTCTATCCTTCCAGTTAAACATGCTAAGAATGCGACCAGTTACAGCCCATTCGCAGCTCTTGCATATGGAATTCGTAAAAAGGTAAAGGAGATGCAGAGTAACAATAGAAATTGTGCCTAAATCAAGTATTTTTTAGCGACCATAGCTGGGGAATCCTTTGTAGCCAGCTACGTTGGATGGATAACCAGCCCCACTACTGGCAACCGAGTTGTAATGGAATCCAGCTTGGGCTGCACCATTGGCCGCCCATGCAGCAGCCTGAAGACCACCTTGCTGGGCAACATAATTACCACGAGCAGCAGAGGCCAAAAAGTTTTGGCTAGCCCGGTATCCGTTGACGAAATTGTTGGCTCCAGTACTGACCGCGTGAAGGGCGATACCGTCGACCACAGTATTAACTCCACTCAATGAACCGTGATAACCACGACCACGACGAACCTGAAAGGTAAATTATTTTAGCTCTAGTCAGACATTGTTGAGTTTTAGTCAATTTACGCGGTGAAGGACAGGTTGGGGCTGCTCTTCGTCATAGAAGCTCAATGCAGCTCCGATCATCATCGCTGTTGATGTTGTGAGTCGATAGGAATAAGGGAATCTGGTTAGATTTTATTTTTAAAATTTCTTTTATTTTTAATTACCTAGAACCAAGACAGTTGTAGCACGTTTCATGTTGCTGAAGTGTTGTTAGTCGGATGAGGAATGATATGCACCTGCTGAAAACGTTTATTTATAGGAGCAAAGGCCTCATAGGTTTCACTTTCATTTCCTATTTGCCATGGCTGCCATAACACCCCACTATTTGTAAATGACAAAACATTCACGCCACTTGGTGCAGAACGATATTAACGCCTCAGACGAGAGAGAAGTTACAGTTTAATTTGGGCAAAAATGGTTCCGTTTGAGATAGGAAACACCACTATCATTCCATTCATTTACTAATTCAAAGTGGGGTAGCTTGAAAAACTTTCGAATCTTCTCGTAGTAACAATTTTTACATAATAGCAGGTACCTTTCATCTCGTTTTTTTTTCGCCGCAAACCTATGCTGTTGCCTTTGCTACCAAATGGTGGTCATAATTTTTCCTAAAATCATTATCAGCAAAACGTTGGCAATAATTGAAATTTTGAATTTGTCTATTTTCCTATCTGACATTTCATTCTATCGATTTTTTCGCAATCAGATTTTTATGCTACATCTTAATCATGAACAATTTCTGTCGTTTCATTCAACCCCGTTGTGATGCAGATTTCTCCCTTTAATATTAAGACACGTTTTTAATTTAGAGCATAACGTATGTGTATTTCAAGTAAAATTTGTATGCCTGCATAACTGTTTAATATCCAATCAACCACAGAAGGAAGAGTTGCAACAAAATGTTAATTCAATATCCTATTTTATCCTTTTTAACGACCATAGCTAGGGAATCCTTGGTAACCAGCGACATTGGATGGATAGCCAGCCCCGCTACTGGCGGCCGAGTTGTAACCAAAACCGGCAGCTGTGGCACCACCTCCGGCCCAAGCAGCAGCCTGAAGACCGCCCTGCTGTCCGACGTAGTTTCCACGTCCAGCGGAGGACAAGAAGTTTTGGCTGGATTGGAATCCGTTGACGAAGCTGTTTGCTCCAGTACTGACCGCGTGAACGGTGGAACCATCGACCACACCGGTGACACCATTCAAGGTACCGTGGTAACCGCGTCCACGACGAACCTACAAGAAGATTGCCCGGATTACATCTTCCGTCGTTGTGGAAACTCAACATTTTTTTGCCGACTGTCAACTTACACGGTGAAGGACACGTCCGGACTCGTCGTCGACCGGGATGCTCATTGCTGTTCCGACCGCGATGGCTGTTTGTCCGAGGATAAAAGGTAGGAAAATGATTATAAATCTTTCATTTGTGTACGACATTTAGATTAGCTTTCATTATTACCTAGAAAAAAGGCAGTTAAAACAGTAGCGCGTTTCATGGTGCTGATGTTTTGTCTGGCGGACGGAGAATGTTAAAAATGTGAAGAAATAAACGTCTACTTATAGGAGCACTAGGGCAGTTCTAGAGATTCTTGTTTTCCCTTTTCTTTAATTCATCCCGAGATCGTGAGTTTGTGACGTCATTGTAGCACTTCCTGTCCTTTCATATTTTCTCTTGAACTGAAAGTTCCGTTATTGGAGGAACTAAATGGATCACTATTGCGGACGCTACAATGGTATTGGAAGATACCATTATTCCGTCACTCAACACCAGACGTCTTATTGTTTCATCACAAAACTGTCACTTTTCCTCTTTACAGTCAGAGAAATCGCCTAATCCAATCAACGAAGAAGCAGCAGATCAAATTCTAAATGACAAGTTATTGTCTAAATATGGGGATACCAATTAGTTTTAAAATGGCGTACTAGACTATGTCTATTACAAGATTCGATTTTTCTCGGTCGTGTCAGAAAAGGAAAATTCATTTTTCATTATTATGCTCTTTCAAGATAAAATTTAATCGCTCGTCTAATAGTGGACTTTTGTCAAAGCTTTTATCTTTTGAGAACGGATAATTTCGGAATTGGAGACAAATTCCTCACTGATTAGGTGACGTTTATGTGAGAGTAGTGGATTAATTCGAATTCCCTTGTTCGATGAATCATTTCCCAACTTTTATTCACTATTACAAGTCAGGTGGATTTTCTAGAGCCGCAATCATGGTAAAGTAAAAGCTCAAATCAAGTTTGCCCTTTTTGACTGTGTAGATTTTAGCCATGACATAAATTTCGTTCCCAAGAAGGAATTTATTTCTCGTTTGCTGATTGAAAGCATAGGAAGTAGTAACTTGTAAACAGTTTATTCGTATCAAACGTATCATATCAGAATAGGTAATAAAGTGTGCGTGCAGTCGAAAGTAAAATTTCATTCCGGACTCAACGACGACCGTAGGACAAAGATGAGCCTCCCTTGTGTTTGTTGCCAGCCGCCGCACCGGCAGCGGCCGCGTTGGCGACGGCTCCGGCGTAATATCCAACTCCGAACGATCCTCCGCTTAAAAGTCCATCGGCAGACGCCAAAGAAGCCAAATTGGCATTGTAGGCCTCTTTAGCGAAACCTCCCGCCACGGCAGCTCCTTGGAACAGGACTGGATTGAACGAACTTCCGGTCAAACCCAAACCACCGTAGGTGCCACCATAACCGCCCAATCCCCCATTTCCAGCTCCCAGTCCATTCGGTCCATAGAAATCGCCTCGTTTGATCTGAAATGCACAATTTGTGGGTCAACTCTATTAGGCATTTATAAGGTGTTTTTGTTTTACTCTTTGGTGCAAGTCCAAGTCGGGTCTCTGCTGCGAATTGACTTGCTGGCTGAAAACGGCAACAGCAGATACTAGGAGACAAACTGTCAACAGACAAGAAATTTGAATATTATTGCGTTATTTGACGTATAATTCAAATTTCTTTTTCAGGCTCTTACTCATTACTGAACGAGACATGATGAAGATTCTAACAATTCTGTAGACCCAACAATTCCTAACGCTTGGTTTTTATACTTTGTAAGTCAAGACAGGAGAAATGCTCCGAATGTCATTTCCACTGTGACGTAAACTCTTTTGTGTTCAAGTCGTGACGGATAGGATATTTTCTCTTTATCTTGATTGTTCTACTAGAGGCATCCTTTTCATTGATTTTTTAAAAAGCCTAGTTCTACTGTATCTAGGACAACGTGCCACAAGACTTATAGATAGAAGATAGGCTATTCTTCTCTTTGTTTGAACGGCCTAGCAATCCTTGACGCTTAATGTCGTTGGCAATTGATTGACGCCCGATAGCCTGAATCTTTACAAACCACCATCATGTTGATTTCATAATTAGACTATTTTGCGGATGCTTTTAACTTTGGTGGATGCCTTTGAATTAGGTCCCATGCCTGTTTAATTACGTACACCACGTGAAAGCCTTTAATCACGACCAGAGAGTAAATACTTTCAGGTTGGATTCCTTAGATAAATTTTAAAAAAATAGAAGTTCATTCAATGCCAATGCAAAACGCCGATGAAAATAATTTCTTAAAAAAAAAATTAAAAAAATAATAACTAAATTATCAGTATTGTACCGAAATTTTGTTTCTGTGCCATCTCGACACATTGACAAAGCGATGACAACAGAAACTGAATAACAAAGATTTTCAAGCGTGTGGCGTCATCAAAAATTCTTTCCGTAACTATGGGATAATTCGAAATGATTTTTGACTTTTCAATTAGAAAAAACGTAAGTGTTTATTGGATGCTGCAGAAAAGTGAACACTGATTATAAAGAAGGAATATACAATGAATGCGAATGTGTAAAAGTAAATTTTATTTTCTTCCAGAATTTTTAATAATGATGTCCTTTTGACTGCGAGAGAGCTTGGGCCAATTTGGCAGCCTGCACCGCTTGAGCCGCTTTAGCTGCCTGTGAAGCCTGTGCTGCCTAATGAAATAACGAAAAATTGTTATAAACAAGCATTAGGCATCCATCTATTGTTTTATTATGTTGTGGTTGTTTTGAAATAGAAAATACCTTCGTGACCCCGATCGATTTAACATAAGTTGACTAAACAAAAGGTGCCATTCAAGTCATGTGCCAATAATGTGCAGTGAAATAAGAAATTTGATTTGTGAACATGAGTAAATTATCGTGTGAGGGTTGGGTTTACCTGTTGGACAGCATTTGCGGCGGAGACAGCTAAAATTCAATAACGAAAATGTTATAAGTATGACAATGAAATTTTTAAAAAGAAAAAGCAAATTTTTAAATAGACTTGTTGATTACCGGAGGCTGCGTTGGCGGCGGCTACTGCTTGAACGGCTTGAACGGCATTTGCACCTTGAATCGCAGCTTTAGCTACATTGATCGGAATGAGACAAGTTTGTTGTGAGACATTGCTTATTTTTAATTGCTTATTATTTGTTACCTGCATACTGGGCTGCCTGGGCAGCGGCTGCGACATCTTGTAGAATGGCCTGTACTTTGACTTGATTAGATTGGGCAGCTTGTGCGGCTGCTTTTGCCTAAGAGAAGAGTTTAAAAATGAATTATGCGAAACGACTATCGAGCTTTGCCAAAATGTAATAGGCGTGAGGGTTGTGTGTAAACAGGAATAATTGAATTACTTTGTATGTTGCAGCTGAAGCTGCTTGTGCCGCCTCTGCAATTCCACTTGTGACCTGAAATGATGGATATGGTTGCATTGGTTGCTGATTGTAAAAGTGAATTGATTTCATGAATTCTCTAAGCATTTATTACAGCTTGAACCGCTTGGACTGCTTGAGCGGCCTGTTGTGCAGCAGCGGCCGCCGCTGCTGCTGCTGCGGCACCTTTTCGTATTTGAGAGTAAATTTGTCAGTGACTTGTTTATCCATGTGTAAAATTTATGTTCTAATTTTTCATCATATTAGAAACTGCTTGAATCTTTTCAATACCTGGAGCCGGGGCATAATGAACGTGGGGTTGAGCGGTATATCCGCTGGTAGTTCCCGTTGTCAATCCACCTCTTTTCACCTGAAAGAATAACAATATAGAATTGATCAGACGTCGAGTCATTTTGTTCTCAGCCAAGTAATTGACTCACTCGAATTTCACTGGCGGAAATCACACCGAAACATTGCAGCACACATAGAGCCGCTATGCAAAAAGAATCAAAAATATTTTGGTCATAAGTTCTTTTGTGATCCGCTAAATTATGACCATTTTTCCTATTTTCGTAAAAACTTACCCAATACAACTACGAAAGAAAACTTGGCCATTTTGTAGATTGTGTGTGTAAGATGACTTATTGAGCTGCTGAAACGTTTGGCGACGGAAAGAGATCTGTTCACAGCAGTGCCAGCGGATGAGAGTTTTATAGAGAAGGGGACGTTCAATCTCTTTTCCTTTCTTCCTTGTTAACACTGTTAGTGATGACAAAGTGACAGCCTTGAGAAAAGTCCAATTTACGCTGTCTGTAGCATCCTTTTATTTATTCTTCCCGGTTTCCAATTTGAGAGAAAAGAAAATGAAAAACAAAATTTCCTTACTCATTTATTATTGAAAAGGAAAACTTTCTCCCTTCTGTCCCACCCACGTATAATCGACGAGTTAGGTCGACAATATCGCCGTGTTTTCGGAAGGCTTCATTTCGGAAGCGGGTGTCATCTTTCCCTCTTTCCCCATGACCAGTCATTTCAATCGCTTTTTCAATTGTTGTTATCGAGGAGAAAGTTTGATTCCCCTAGCCCTGATAATAAACCTCTGCTGCTAGAAAACAAAACAAAAAAAAAAGATTTCAGCCCATTGACCGGCTCTTGCTAACCCCTGTTTTCTTCATTTTCAACGATGAGTAATTTTCGCAAAAACAAAACTCATCGCCATTGACCGTTAAATGACAAAATCTAAAACAACACCAAAAAGATTAATAATTTTGAGTGACTGCAATTTTTTTTTATTTGGTTGGTCGTATTTCCTTTTATATTATAGCGAAAACTGATGAGCATCCTTCAAGACTTGTACAAATCGGCCAGTAAAAATTTATCATCGATTTCATCATGTTCATTCGGGTCCTTTTTCAAAAGAGATCATGTGTTGGATTGATGTATTTCATATATTATTTTCGATTGTTGTTATTGGCCCTTATGGCGAGCCTTATGGAAGAAATGACGCGCATGCAAATCTTGTTTTTGTTATTTTGTATTAGAAGAGTTCATTTGATATGTTGGACAGACACGAAATATGTGTGAACATTCTTAGGGCTAAAAAGTTTGTGAGCAATGACGCAAATGATGTCACATCATGGAGGGGGTGGGTTGATTCCATAACATCCATTTCAGTTGTATACAGGTGCGCAGATTCCAGGGTGCAATTCATATTTGTTTTTTGTTTTCTTATTTTTAGTTTTCTAGACTTATTTTCCGTAGCTGTTGTAACCGCTCGCCGCCTTGAATATAGGGGTTATTGATTTTGATTTCTATTTTTGTCATTCACGCATACAAAATTTCAAGGCGACTTTTTTCTAAATATTTTTATACCTGGGCGGCTTGAGCTGCCTGGGCTGCAGCTGCCGCCTGTGCGGCTTGTGCGGCTGTCGCTGCCTGAGCTGCCTGGACCGCTTGAGCCGCCTGGGCGGCTTGACCAGCAGCACTTTGGGCTGCCTGAGCAATTTGAGCTGCCTGGGCGATGTCAGCCGCTGTTGCGGCCTGGGCCGCTTGAGCGGCTTGAGCTGCACCGGCTGCCTGCATTGAAGCAAGTAATAATGGGTAAAATTTAAGAGAAACAAGTTGGCCATTTTATCAAGGAAGCGAAACTTACCTGGCTGGCAGCAGCTTGTGCTGCTTGGGCAGCAGCCGCCGCTGCTTGAACAGCCTTATGGGAAATTATTAAATCGAAATTATTAAATTTAGAGTTGTCCTAATGTTTGAAATTTTTTCTAATTGAATTTCAATATACCTGTTGGGCTGCATGAGCGGCGTATTGGGCCGCCTGTGCTGCCTGTGCAGCGGCCGCAGCTTGAGCTGCACCTGTTTGTCAGAAAAGGGATGGAAGATTTATAAACAATTCGTTTTCATGGTGAATTTTGTTATTAATTACCAGGAGGAGGCCCGTAATACGTAACTACTGGCGCACTCGAAGTTCCACCATAACTACCTTTGAGCCAACCTCGTTTCACCTGAAAATTGTTTGAAGATAACACTTATAATCCGATCAGAATGTTTTCTCGTTTCAAGTGTCACTTACGCGGATGTATTCGTCGCTTTCGTCCAAGCTTGTGGTTTTGGAGGCCCTTTCCGCTGAGATGGTGCTGTTGGACGAGGCGAACACACCGACTGCAGAGAAGACGAAAAGTTAAAGCTTATGGTTAGGTTAAATGTGTTTAGAATCAATTGCGTGTGGAAACTATAAAATTACCGATGCAGAGAACGAGAACTGCCAGCAGCTTCATGATGAGATGTTGAGTTGGTTGGATGTTCAAGACGAGTATGATGTGACTCTTGTGAACGACGCCGTGATTTTATATTTTGCGCTCAAAACAATTTGTCATCCAGCAACAGAGTCGGTTCGTTCGGTTTCCCAATCGATTCTCCAACTTTGCACAAAGCCTCAAGTCAATGAATGAGGTGAAAATGAGGTGAAAATGAAGAAGAAGGGGCTCAGGGGATGCGGTGAAAGGAGAGAAAAGAAGATGAAACACAAGAAAGGGAAAACGATCGTCGTCCTTTCCCCGTTTCCATTCGACTCGATGGGTATTGTGGGACTGATGCGCTTGCTTGATTGACTTTCTCGGTTGCTCATCAAAGTGTGGCCAAACTGGCGATGTGACAAAACAGGGACGCTCCAACAAATATTCCAATCCACCTAATAGGCCCCGACAGACGACAACTTTCTCGCGATGCGAGCACAATAACACAAACACAAAATCTGACTTTCTTGGCGGATGATGTTTTGCCACTCACCCAAATGACCAATCTTTGAATAACAAAAATTCTTGCAAGGAAAATTCGACTTGTTCTACAAGTTTAACCTACACAGCGCACTGCATTCATCCAGCCGATGAATTGTCATAAATAATCGCCTTTGTTGAAGATATGAATACGTGTCAAGAGTCCATGACGAATCGTAGACAGCAGAAAGGAAATGAGTTGGAATTCTGACGCGATATCCATTATACGGAAGTGACGGTGTGTTTATTAACGCTCGGTGGTCTCGTTTAGAATTACAGAGCATGATGCTAATTGTGTTGGCCGTCCAAATCAAATTCGCGTGACGACTCTGAATTTCAATTTAATTCAAACATGACGTGCAACTCTACACCTCCAGCTAACTTTATTTAGAAACAAAGCGAAGCTCTTGTGATATTTATTACAGAAACGGTTTTGTGGTTTGATATTTTTTAAATTTCTTACAGTCTGTATTTGCGTGAAACTTGTTATTGAAGATGATTTCAATCAAACAAATTAGAAATAATACGCACAGCTAGGCATCTTTCTCTGCATGAAATGTGGTACAAATTTACTCACAAAATTTTTTCTACGACACACTTTTTCTTGGCTCAGTTTAGTAAAGTCGAAATTTCTTCACCATTAGTTGGTTAGGACTGTACGACTGTAATGACAAAAATTAAATTCAACTGAATATGCCAAAATGTATATTGTCTAATTGGCTGGGTTGTCCAGCTTATTTTTCAAAAAAATAATCTAATTGAATTCCCTAACCAATTAGCCAGAGTCCTACTCAAGAACAGCTGCTCATATTGCAAGTGGCACAGAACCCAATTCCAAAACGGGCAGTCTAATTTAGGACGATTGTTTTATTTAATTTTTTTCAGAAGCGAACACCGGGCATGTCAATCAATCAGAATCTTGTGTTTGGTGGAAAGGGGCTCAGTCAGCAGTTGGAAAAGTATTTAGGAATTTTGAGTTAACCAGAAAAAATATTGGCCAAAAAGTAGCTGCTGTATTAGGTGAACAGTGACGGAAAGTGCAAATGATGTCGATCAACGACGGTCCACATAAAGAAGAGGGAAAAAAATCTGAGAATTCCGTTCTCAACAAGTTACTAATCAAACGGGAGAAGGAGTGAAAAAAAGAACAAAAACTAATCAATTTATTTTCCGTAGTGACCGTATCCATTTCCAAAATTGGAAGCGGCGCTGTTGCCAAGGGAGGTGATGCCGTTGACTGCCTGGAGGGCGGCGGCGTCGATGGCGACGCTTGAAGTCTTGGCAGCCGAAGCGTAAGCCGCAGCGTGAGCGGCATTTTGAGCTTGAGCGGCCTGAGCCGAGCCGGCCAACTGGACGGACTGCTGGGCGAAGGCGTTGTGGGCGGCGGCGGCCAACGAACCAGACTGAGCCACCTGTTTTGGGACGGATCAATGGACGTGAGTTACATTTTTAAATGACAGAATCCTAATCTAATTGTCAAATGATGAATCAGGACGTATACCTGGAAAGCGGAGGCAAAGTTGGTTTGGGCAGCACTGTTGGAAGCGGCCCAAATGGATGGGCTGGCAGCGGCCAAGGCTGCAGCGATTTCACCGGCCGCTTGTTGGCTTGTTACGGCGTTGAAGGAATTGTGCAGCTCGTTGGAAGTCACGGGGGCTGTGTACTGGGCCACGAATTGGGCAGTGGTGGCCAATTGTTTGTTGTAGTCGCTGCGCACCACCGACGCAATGGCGCTGGTAGCCCTGGACAATTTTGAAAAAAAAAAATCCTATTGAAGCGGATTCTTTCGTACTCAAATTAGTCACAAAGGATTTCATACGAGCTTCCGGCAACGCCTGCAGCGTTGGCTAATTCAGCGGCAGCTGCGGCGCTAGCTGCTCCGGTGTCGATCCCGCCGTATCCTCCGCCAGTTCCGCCGTAAGCTCCGGCTCCGGAACCGAATCCGTAACTACCTCCGGACGCACCACCGTATCCGGAGCCGCCTCCAGGGGCAACAGCCGCTCCTCTTTTCTCCTAGAATCAAATAAGTAAATGAGGTAATTATTAATTTTTTGAAATTTTTCTTATTTTGATCCTGAATCCAACTTACGCGATGCAATTCCACGTCATCGACGGGGAAGGCACAGACCATGGCGACACCTGAAACGATCAGAATAAGTCGAAAATTTAAAATCTGGCGATGATTTGATTTGTAAACTGTAAATGTAATTCAATTTATTCGTCATACCAATGCACAGGAGTAGAACGGAGCGTGCCATTGTATATTGGGAATGGGATTTTTAATGTTTAACTGATTAAAGCTGTTAACAAATTGCTAATTTTAGTCGAAATGCCTAGTCGTTTTATACGTTTGCGGGTTCTGCCCCCAAGTGGCCAATTCTCCAACACCGGAAACCCTTTTCCAATTGAATGGTTGATTTTCGTTTATCACTTTCCCTGATTGGGTACAAAGCGTTGGCTTGTTTGAATTGTCTCATTCGAAATGAAACCTGTCAAAAAAGTGATTGGATTGGCCATTTCTGACGACAACAAGTAAAGTAGAGCAATGATCGTTATGCCGTCCCAGTCACGAACCATTTCATTTTCAGGTTATAAACCCGCTAGGATGATGGTGAGACTATACAGACCGGCAGCCATCTTGTGTATTCAGGGAAGAAGAAAAAAAAAAAGTACAATCAGTGTCTGGACTTGAAAGAGAATCAACTTCTTCACGGCTACTTGGAACTGCCGAACAAAAGACGCTATCCGACAACAGGAGGAATATAAAACGGATTTCACTTTCGCGATCGCTTCACACTAATGCAGCCAAATCAGCTTCAAGAAAGGCGAAGTACAATCCTAGTAAGGTAATAACGAGATTGGAAATTCCCAGTTAAAGAAAAATGGAAAGTTTTTTTAATTTCTTCGACATCATTAGTGACTATTGCCGAGTATCGCTAGAGGCAACAAAGCCGGACAACAGATGTGTAGTGGTACGGATAACTAACTAATTATTCTATAACATTATATTATTGTAAAACAGGAAAACCTGGGATAAACAAGTAGAAATCACATCACAAGGTGGGGAAATCCATCTAAAACGTGTTTGATGAGCTGCATTAACACAGCAACGTTAAAACGACGACGACAAACACGTCAACTAACAGGGAAACTAAAGTATAAAAACCCATTCGAATGACCCGCTTTAACTCACATTGTTTTTTATCTCTTCGGTAGACGATTGTTCTTCAATTTCCCAGTCAATCCGAAAATGAGCCCAATCGCTTTAACGGTAAGCCTTTCATAATCAGTTCTGGTTAATTGATGATAAGCTTTTCTTTTATTTTGCGCATCAGAAAAATCTTGGATCGGCCATGCTCCTCGTCGCATTTGCATTGTGCATTTTGATTGACGTCAATCCAGGTGTTGAAGCAAGTAAGGCTACATCACAGTTACTTTTCAGAATGCAACATAATTGTGGAAACGGGTCTTGAATCTTTTATCTTAATTCAACAGAAAGCTTCGCAGCAGGTGCTGGACGTTTTCCTTGCGAGGTTGGCTGCCAGGAAATTTATGAACCCCTCTGCGGCACTGACGGTTTGACTTCATCTGCATCACCAATTACTTTCATCATTTTTACTAATGACGTTGTTATTATATTTAGGCAAGACGTATCCAAACAAGTGCACCTTGTTCGTAGAAAACAATTGCGATGACACTTCTCCCAACAGAATCCGTAAGGCGTACGACGGTGAATGCAAAGCGAATGCAGGCTACCCCGATCGTGAAACTTGCATCAAGGAAGCCCTGAAGGACTGTATTGGTCTTCAAGTGATAATTTGTGGAACAGACGGAAACGTCTACCGCAACACGTGCGAACTGAGGGCTAAAAACAAGTGTGATGGCACTTCCGTCGGCGTAGCACCTGCCTCCCACTGCCGGCCGCAATGACAAAAATCCCTTTTTTATTTACGGTTCTATTAATTCAACTTTACCAAGCGATGCTGGATATCACAACATGTCAATTGTATCCTCATAAAATTTTCAGTTAAAGGCATTTCACTTTTGCTGTAGATTTTACTAGATTTCAATGCACAAAATAATGGAGATAGGACAGTTGGTCTTGTTGTTCTTTCACCATCCTGTGTCCTTCGTTGCGCAATCAAAGTGACTGACAACGCCCATTAAAAAAAAAACCTGTTTGGTCATCGGTGTCGCTATGAGCCTTATCAATCCCAGCAGAGGGATGACGAGCGCATAATGATGAAACTCGACTGGAAAGTGTCTCGTCTCACACATCCCCTTTAGCTATTGACAGACTAGCGCTCTTCTCCTCCCAAACAAGTCGACACTTTCAAGCTACCGCCAAAAATTGTTAAGCTAAAAATGGTAAGATTTTCATGACTTGTTTTAAATGATTGAAAATCTAAATTCTTTTCTTTTGATTTATAGTCTCACATTTCCGCCGTGTTTCTCGTCGTCTTGACACTGAACTTGTTTATTAACGAACCAGCTGGCGTTTATGGTAATATGCACAATCATTTCACATATAGCAGATCCTAACCAGAATACATTATTATTTCTTAGGAGCACCAAGTTGTAATGTCTTTTGCACGTTCGAGTACAACCCCATTTGTGGAACGGACGGCCAAACTTATTCGAACCCGTGCTCGTTGAATGCCAAAAACCATTGTGATGGAACGGTGATAAGCAAAGCTTACAACGGACGCTGCACAACGGACGCTACTACTCCGACTTGCACGGCTGATGATGAAACCCCACTGGTGTGTGGTTGTCCTTGCGCCATTCGTTGTTCAAACGAGTACAACCCTCTATGTGGAAATGATGGGAAAACCTACAGGAACCCGTGCCAACTGGCTGTCGCCAACTCTTGCGTCGAGAATCCCGTTCGCAAGTGTTACGACGGTGAATGCAGACATTGATATTCACTTGGTCTCTGACTGTTGATTTTCTACTGGCGATAAAATATCTTGATAATATTTTGAACGCTCTGATTTCGCTATGAAAAAAAAAACTTAATACAATTTAGTTGAACGGGAAAATGTGGACCTGTTGAAACAATGAGAAAACATTTTCGGGATTGATATCAAGTAGCAAATGTAAGGCTAAATTCACTCATCCAGGCTCCTGTATTATTAACTTAGAGTTATATTCCTATTACGTTGCACTCAACAACTGGTGTAATACCCAAAATTACCTGCTCTTGATTTGAATTGCAAATTTTTGTGGTGATGTAACTTTGGGATTACGTTTGCCAGTACGAAATTAAGGTTGCTTCTACCCGAATAATAGACGCTCTATTTATTGTTCAATCCAGATCTCAAAAGCTTTACCTCAAAGAAGAAAGACCTTGCATTAATGTAAATCAGAAATTCGCCTGCTAATTACATTTTTTCGTAATCAATTCGCAGTGACTCCAATTGAAGCTTTTTTAAACGGTAAAATATTAAAGTACTTCAAGGAGTTTCCCGCTGCCTCCCTTGATTCCGAAATCAGAAGATTGATTCACCACTTGTTAGAGTACCGAATTAGTTATTGTATTTACTCGTCGGTGTTACACTGTTAAAGACTTGAGATTTTAAGAAAAATCGATTTACCAAACTATAAAAGGCTCCGAGTGACTTGCAAGTCTCACACATTTTGCTAGCCTTCTGCAAGGTATGCAGACGTTTCTTTTCCAATTCCCTTTTTAAAATTAAAGTTTTTTTCCAGTCGGTAGCCGAAACAGCTCGCAGGAGCCTTTGCCAGTGTGTGGATCAGATGGCATTACGTACCTCAACCTTTGCCATCTGGACGCTCATAATGAGTGCCGTGGCACACGCATCGAAAAGGCCCACGATGGTGAGTGCCCTCCTCATGAGCACTGCGTTCCCGATCACAATCCAATCATGTGCCACTGCAACGACGGCCACGTCGTATGTCGACCTCGCATTCGTTGTAACAATGTTTTCAAGCCCGTCTGCGGATCCGATGGGAAAACTTACCGAAACGCATGTCAATTAGCTGTTGCAAACGCTTGTTTTAATCCTGACGTCCGTGTTTGTCATAAAGGCCCATGCCATTTTGGACTTCCATAGACAAACTCTTTTTTTCCCCAAGAAATCGATAACGAAATCTGGACATTGCAACTGACGGGGTTTAGATCATGAATACAGGATATTATCCAATCAATATTTAACTGTTTTGTTTTCTTTTTTAAAGAGGAATTAAAAAGTTTTAAAGCGCAAATCACAAAATCAGAGTTTTGATTATTTTAGGACGGCTAGTAGAAAAAACGTGTCGTCTGCTTTTGTTTTGTTTTAAAATGAGACGAAGGTTGAGGTGAGCAATCCGGTATTAAAGATGACATTCGAAATTCAGTTGAAGGTAAAATTCAATTGGAAATAATTAAGTGTATTGCTTATTGCTTAAGTATTCTTTAAATGTTTAAAGTCAATCTGGAAAGCAATTGTGTTGATCTGTGAAAACAACTTGATGTAGCTGCACAAATTTTCCTACTTACTCTTTGCTTTTAGAGATTAAATTGAAATCATTTTTGAATTTCAAAATCATTTACTAATCTTAGTTGTGAAACGAATATAAGTTGTTTGTCAACAAATCATGCCAGTGTTATTCTTATTCCTGTAGGATAAGCACAAGAAAATTTGGAAAACAATCACGAGGATATTAAAAAGTAGCATGATGCCATTTTCTTGCCAGTTTTCTTGAACTTTTTCATGCTACAGTTTTAGTGTTGTATATTGTTTCAACTGTTATGAAATAGTGTATCATTACATGTCACTTTCAATGTTCGGCTGTTTCTAAGAGGAACAACACAGGAATAATTTGCTGACAAACCACGCTGTGTTTTCCAATTGAGTTTATTGAATGATATCAATTATCAATGTTTAAATTTTGCTCTTTTTCAAGAAAAGTGGAACTAGAAAATGCTATGACCTAGTATAGAGGACTGGGACCTGCCGCCAAACCGGCACCTCCTGGTATTTATTTGTATTTTAAAAAGGGCTTAAATATTCTGAACCAATTTTTTTTTCTAGTATCAACAGTGATGGGTAAAATGGTAAAACCTTCAGGAACCCGTGTCAACTCGAGCTCGCTGAGTTTCCCGTCCGCAAATGTGACGCTGACTGTAAATCAACGTTAATTAGAAATTTGCCAGCCAATTGCATATTTTTGCGTAATATTAACTCACAGTGCTCCAGCAACTGAAGCTTTTAACGGTCTTGTACTTTAGGGAATTTCTTGCTGCCTTTCCTGATTTTAAAATCAGAAGGTTTCGTAACACCACTTTTTATTACCCAAATAGTTAATTATTTACTCATCGATGTTGTTACACTCTCATAGTCTGCAAGAGGATTTCAAGACAACTCGATGCTGCCGATTTACCAAACTATATAAAAGGCCCCGAATGACCAGTTATATTCTCACACATCTTCTTAGCCAGGTACCAGTAAGGTTCCAACGTTTCTTTTCCAATTCTTTTTCAACAACGAAGGGTTTTCCAGGGTAGCCGAAAATGTTCAAATTCGTCTCAGTTGTAAGTAAATTGACAATTTTTCTTGTCCTTTTTCATTCGCATCTTTAAATTTTTCCCTTTTTGTTTCTGTTAGAAACGTCAAAGTCCCATCGTTTTCCTTGGCGCTTTTATGATGGTGAGCCTTTTCTGTGGCCAACTGGGCGTCTACGGAGGTAACGTGTTTCAATCATTTCCCCTGATTTCTTATTGGTGCGCTGACTAATGTGAATTCAATTATTTCTTAGAAACCGATGCCAGTCTCGATAAAGGTGAGATTGCGAATCTTGAAGAAGATGAAATTGCAAAGATGGCGGTTCCCTGCCAAATCTTTTGCACGCTCGAATACATGCCAGTGTGTGGAACAGACGGTGTTACCTACTCCAACATCTGCCAGCTGAATGCTCATAACACGTGCCATGGCACAGACGTCCAGAAGGTTCACGACGGTCCTTGCCGTCCTCATGACTCGTTCTGCGTTTCCGATCCCAATCCACTCAAATGCCGATGTCTCGACGGCAAGGTCGTATGTCAAACTCCCCAGGCTCAACCTCAGATTCGTTGTAACAATGTTTTCAAGCCCGTCTGCGGAACCGATGGGAGAACTTACCAAAACGCGTGTCAATTAGCTGTTGCAAACACTTGTTTTAATCCTGACGTCGGTGTTTGTCATGAAGGCCCATGCAAATTTGGACATTTGTAGACAAAATCTTTTCCCAAGAAATCGATATCGGAATCTGGACACTGACTTTTAATTTAATCTATTATTTATTTAACAATTTTAGTGGGTTTGGGTTTTAGATAATAATGAATACAGTTTTGTTATCCAAACAATATTCAAACTGTTTGATTTTTTAACTAAAAAAAAAAGAAATTTAAAACTTTTTGCGCAAATCAGAGTTATAGTTTATCATCGCCTCATGGGTTATTGCTATGGGTCGTATATTGCCTACCATCGCTATATGGTCGTCCTCTTAATTATTACGACCTTTCTTAATTATCAACTGTCTAGTTATAAGCCGTCTTAATTTTTGCCTTAGGTCCCTCAGGTGCAGTGGCCCATCAACTGCCGTTATAAACTCTTGTTTTGCTACCTATTATGCATCAACCCATTTCATCAGAGATTAATGATCTTTTGACTATTAAATTACAGTTTCTCATTGCGCTAGGAACCGAATGATGAGGCTTGGTGTTTATAAATATGTTATGCTTATATTTCCTTGATCTTAACCGGGTATGGATTATCTATATTATATAGTAGTCCGGTGATTGTAATTGGTTTCTTCGGCCATTCCCATCAATCGTCTATGTATACACAATATATTCAATCATGAAATTACTTTGTTTTCATTCTCCTTTCTTTGTATGTTTTGTGCTACATTATATAATTATTTTGCCTTATCCTAGCAGTGATTGGATGGTTATCTCGACGCGCCTTCACAAGGGAAAACGGCGAAAATGTGATAGCTGGTTTGTTTTTCTTGTGAAAAGTCGTGCGCGTCACAGCGTGATCGAATTCTCTTGAACTTGAGTCGACCTTTTCGTATGTGAGGAATGAGATCTGTGTTGGTAGGCTCGTCTGAAACGAGGAAAAAGTCTTGCTGAACGGGATGCACGATCGTGTTATCGACAATTGTTCCAGGTGGGACGTTCTTTCCACGGCCACTCTGTTTTAAAGGGAAGAAATGTCAAATTTGTACAAAAACTAAACTTGTTCATTAACAATAATACCTCATCCCTCTGATCTTCCCGAAAAAGACGAGTATGATGGCGCTTCTGGACAACAATGAAAAATGTTGTTGAACGATAGTCTTTTTCGCTGCTCGTCTCTAGCGCTGTATTGTGTGTACGCTAAACTATTGTGTGTCTAATGATGTGTATGATATAACCTGGGCCGTAGCATTTTATAATTTTTTTTCGACGGTAGTGGGGAGAGAGGAGTGAGAAGAAAAATAAAAGAAAGATATTGTCATAGACCGACTTCACGCCTTCACGGTCATGCACGGTTCAGAGTTAGACGAACTGGTGGCATTTATATAGCGCTATAGGATCCGGCATTCCTCTTGAATGTGTGTGTGCGTGTGTGTGTGTTTTTTCCGGGGGCTTGACTAGCGAGTTTCACGTGTGTGTGTATCCGTCTCTCTAGACTTTGTGTACGCTTTATTCGGCAAGCAATAGATGGCTTTTTTAGGCGTAAATTTCAAAATGACTTTTTCTATTTCGCTCGATGTCATCTATAACAAGTTGTTATTTTAAACTTTGTTGATTGTTGTCTAAATTTCGTAGCAAAAATTTTTGTTTCTTTTGTAGATAAATGCCTAGATATAATCAAATGCGGAAAATACGGAAAAATGTATCCGTCGATGATATTGTCCATTATCCCACCACGAAGCCTTTTAAATTTGAATCCTTTTTGGACCAAGGGTAAATTTTTATAATTGCTTTGCAAAAATTAATTTAATCATTCTGTTTATATGTTATTTAGATTACTGTTAGCTGATCCCGATCAACCGGTATACCTTATTAAATGGAAAGGCTATGATGACAGTTTCAACTCTTGGGAGCCAGAATCTTTTTTTAAGAATGATAAGAGATTATTGGCAAAATTCCAAAAAGAGTAATTTAAAGAATTTTTAACTGTTTATTGTTTTATTGCTTAATTTGTTTATGTCCTTGTTTTCAGATTCTTAGAAAAAGGTGGAGACCCATACAAGACGGTAACGGCCGAAATGGTGGCGCACCAATACGACGATAAGGGACGCTCCACCAGAGCCAGCGGTTCAGAAGATCCTCAATCCACCGACAACACTCCACAGCCACTTCCGAAGAAAACACGGTATAGCCTTCGGAGTGTCCAAAAATCCAAAGAGATCCCACAAGCCCACTCGGGGGCACGTGGTTTTGCACGGCAGATCTCGGAGCCATCCACATCCAAAGAGATCCCACGAGCCCACGCGGAGGCAAGTGGTTTAGCACGGCAGATCTCTGAGCATAAGGATGATGATGTGACGGTAAATAATATGGATCAAATGGATGTTGATCGAATGGATGAGATCGATGATGATCGTCCTCCGAACACCGTCCGGCCTTATGCAAAGTACACCGTCAACCACATATTCAGCAAACCTTCAATCGATTTTTAATAAAATCCTTTGATCGAAGACCTGATTATGGAAAATCTGGTGACTTTGGTTGAGGTAATGTAACATTTCAAAGCATATTTAAATCTTGAGGATTTTTTATTGAAGTTTTAAAATATTTTTAATTTAATTGATTCTAAATATTAAAAAGGATATTCGTATTGAGCCGGAACATCAAGAGGATGTCAGAATGGAAGTCGATAACCATGATGATGATTCATTGGTAGTCGACGACCGTCACCAAGAACAACAACAACAGCATGCAATTCCAACTACTCCGGCTCCTGCTTCACCAATTCTTCCCCTCGTTGCCGTAGCAGAGTCTGCAGCCTGCATTACAGACAATTGCTGCAGCCCCTGACAGAGAAGAAGAGGAAGAAAATCTTCAAATTATGACCCAGCTGGCTCCTGCTTCACCAATTCTTCCCCGCGTTGCCGTAGCAGAGTCTGCAGTCATGCCTCCATTACAGGCGATTGCTGCAGCCTATGCTACGGACAGCGAAGAAGAAAATCTTCAGATAGTGATCCCCCAGAAGAACGCCTTGATGTTGAACCATTGTTGATCCCCCTTCCAATGCTCAACCCAGCCGCGCCTGTAAAACCTAAATATAAACGAAAACCACGTTTTCGCACATGTAAGAAATGTGGAATGCGGCATCATTATACTGCTAATTGCCCACAATAATAAAAGTTGAGGTTTTCCAGGTATTTTACGTTTTTCAAGGTATTCCATGCTAAATAGACAAACAATAAAGGAAGAGGAAGGAAAATAAAAGAACAGAATCGAAGTAGAGCGAATTTTTTTTTTTGTTAAAATAAATACAAGCCGGGCTATAACCATAAAGGAGACAGAAAAACGAAATGCCCCTTATTTTTCTAGTGCGAAATCAATGAATAAGACATAAAAAAAGAAAACTGGCTTTAAATAATAGCATTCTTCTGTAAAAATTATCAAAGCAAATGCGAGTACTATCGATTTTGTCTTATATATTATAAAGAGGTAGAAGTTGCCGAACGTGTAGGAGTCTTTCATTTTCGCATGCGCGATCGTGGTGGTCGAGTTGTGTAGTTTATTTGTGGTAGCCGCAATCTCACCATGATGTTACTAAAGTTGAATCGACACAGGATCTGGCGTAATAATTAATGCGTGTGATACCGTGCAATGAAGCAGTCGGTTTCTTTTATCAATTGTTTTTAAACTTTTTTCTCCAATTTTGATTACGAATTTAAGTTTTTTAAATAATTTTGATGTGAAATAAGTCCCACAACTTATCTAAAACACAATAAGTTATCGTTTGAGTGGAAATATTTGAAACGCCCGTTAACAACTTATTATAAAGAATTTGGTCGTCATTAGCTGTTCATTAAATTTGGTGATGTGGGGTGTAGTGGCTAGAGCGTCAATGCTTTGGAAAAAAGGCAATGATGCTCTGGTTTCGATCCCCTGCTGAACCCGTCATAAAACTGTTGGCCTGCGCCTTGAGGCTGCGGCATAAAAACAAAATGTTATTAGACAGGATCCTTGATTGCTTTCAAGGATATGACGTTAAATTCGCGTCATTAGAACTTTACTTGGATAGTGCGCGTTACAAATAAATCAAATTAAAACATCTTTTGATAGTACATACTAGAAAGAAAAATAATCAAACATTTTCCACTGCAAGGTTAAGGGGACGGGGTGAGGATGTAACGCGAATGAAACGATTTTACAACACCGAGGACAGCAGCAAATATACTTCTTCTGCTGATTTCATTCAAATCAACAAAATTTAAAATATTGAAAAAGAAATTTAACTTGAGGGGGTGTCAATTCAACAAAATCATCAATGACGCCCATTCCATCGGTGCCGATGGTTATTTCCACTCCCTGAGAAATGTAAATAACCTTTTCTGTTGGTATTCCACCTTTCTTAAGTTTAAGCAAAAAATGCGCCTGAAAACAACAGAAGTTTTTTATTATTATTATTTATTACTTTGCTATCGTGATTGTAATGATTTTTACTCACATGGTTAGAAAGTTTCCCAGTAAATTAACCAGGTCCGTTAGTGACTATTCCAACCGCGCAATTCTCTCTGTAATAATATGAGAAAATGTCAGTGATGTGGGAACCGGTCATATGTTGGCCCAAATCGGATCCGCGGACGTGATTAGTACAATCAGTAACCAAAGACAAAATTGATCCATTGATTCCACATTCCTCCAAAATGTGTACTTCGAAATCAAGATCAAATTTTGTCTTAAGATAACTGAGAATTGCCCTAGAGTAAATTTTTTTTTATTATTACATTATTTACACATTTTTTCCAAACTTACTTTTTGTTATCGTTTACATTCTGACGTAAATTATCAAAAATTTCCTGTTTAATATGTGCGCCACTGGAAGATCGTGATACCAAGACAAGGAATAGCACGGGGCAAGTTGCTAGCATTGGCCGCATAGGTGCCATAGACCATGTGTCGCAGATTGTTTTCATTTGTGGACCATATTCATCACATGGGTCACATTCTTCAGTTATAAGCGAAACTTTTTCATAAGTTCCAAAATGGCCATCGTTTTGACAAAACACGCCGTGTGGCTCTTTGTTGACACAAATTTTTGAAATAACCCCATTCTTAAATATTTTGTAACCACTTTCCCTTTTAGGTAGTGGGTATGATGGGGTAACGGACACTATAACAAAACAAATACATGTCCGATCACACAAATTGAAGAAAACAACAGAGTAACTTACCTTTTTCCATAAAACTGTTCATCATTCCCTCCTGATCTGGCGCGAGTTTTTTAAAGCTTTCGCCAAGAAAGAATCTAAATCCATGTCAATTGGACACCGAGTTTTGGTGTAAATATTTCTTCTACTTTTTTCAATAATGTTATCCATTTTAAGGCGAGTAAAAAATAACTACAATTCTTACTGCGTTGATCGCGAAGACTGGACTACAAGTCTAGATAACTACCTTCCTTTTCCCACAAAAAAATGGCGTCCAATCCGTGAGCTCTTATTGGTTGGTGATTTTCCTTTTTCCAGTTGCCGCGGGGTTTGGATAGAAATGACATCTTTTATCGATGACTAGCGTTACAAGCGATGAAATTGCAAACTACACCGGAATCGGAACAACACAAATATGCTAGGTTATTCACGCCCAACCGAGCTTTTAGGTGAGTCATTTTCAAAAATCAATGAGTGTTAATCAATTTGCTTTAATAAGACATTCTATTTCAGGTTCATGTGGATGATAAGTATGATAGCCCATCGGTGGATGTTGGCGCCCGAGTAGGTTGGCTGGAACGTCTGGGCCGTAGTGTAGCGGTCGGCGGTGGCGATCCTTCCTGTAAAAATTGGTGGTGATGATGCGACTGCCATCTAGTTGTAATCAGCGGCGACGTCGAGATGGAAGAGGAAGTGCCACTCCGGCTGTCGGCGAAGCGCTGGCGTAACGATTTCGCCCGGCTGATGACTTCCTGCTGCCTGTAATCCATTCTTCCTCTTGATCCTTTTCCATTTCAATTTCAAACAAAAAATAAAACAAGAAAACCAAAAATTTAAGGAAATTAAATACACATGACAAGTCAAAGTCGGATCAAACATCACAAGAAGTTCAAGAAGTCGACGTCGACTGATTTCAATTGATTCAAATCTGATGATTTCAATCCATTCCACGTCCACGAAATGTGGGCTAGCCCACGTTTGACGAATGAAATCTCTAATGGCGAAATTCTCGACAGCAGCTGAGATCACCACAATTAGTAAAGTCCGATTCAAGTTGGCATCGGTATTAGTAGAATCCAGTGACGCGTTCGCCCAGTGTCGACACTTTGGTTTTTCTTTGTGATCAATGTCAACAGGGTACTGAAAAGATACCACGTCGTTAATGACTGACTCATTGATGTCTGCTTGCAGAGGATCAACAAAGGGTATGGGTTTCAGGCCTAGTCGCCGGACAGTGTAATCCGTGTAATCGAGTGCAGAGCTTTGTCTTAATAAAGTTTCAATAGAGTTCTTTGAATCGAACGATTTGAGTTCTGGATTGTGTGGTGAACGTTCAAACCTAACCATTACAAAAAAGAAAAGAATGAAAATCACCGTGAACCAAACTCCTCTGGATATCCATTTTCTCAAAGATCTGTTCACCATATTTAATAACTGATTTTAGTTTGACACCAAGTTTGCATGCACTGTGTCACTGCAGAACGTGAACACTGAACCCGTCGTCTAATTCTATTTACTTCGGTTTACAAGGTCGTATGTCAAACTCCCCAGGCTCAACCTCACATTCGTTGTAACAATGTTTTCAAGCCCGTCTGCGGAACCGATGGGAGAACTTACCGAAACGGCAGGGCCGCAGAGAGCTATTTTGGCGCCCGGGGCAGGCGTCGTCCGGCGCCCTGCCACTTTCGAGTAATACAGTTCTAAAAAAAATTGGACGAAATTTGACGATGAACCAAATAGGCTTTCATTTATTTTAGTTTGCAGTTTTCTGGGTTATTACATTTCAAGATAGCACAGTAGTCTAGTTTAACTAGTCACTTCATCCGTGCAGTATTTAATATTAGTAAAGCACGTAAAATCCAATATTCTATGCGCATAGATCGTTATTCAGTAGATAGATCCAACAGGCATTCAAGACATCACAAATCACAATCACATATTTATGCAAGGCATATTTTGCGAGCTTTCCTCGACGCGAAATTTGAAATTACTTCTTCATACGACACGGATCTGGCCAACTCGTTTTCAATAGATAACATCATAAAGCTCGAAAGCCTTTCCTGTCCCATGGTCGCTCTAAAATAGTTCTTGATGATTTTCATTTTGCTGAATGACCTTTCTCCCTTGGCGACAGAGACTGACATCGTATTGAAAATCCGCAGAAGGATGCAGATCGATGGAAACATGGGTTCTAGCCCCTTAGAAAAGATCTGATTGAGGAGTTTCAATGAGTTGCCAGGATTAAACAGGGCCCCTTTCACGCGATCAAAGTGACGAATTTCTGCCACAAGATCTTCTTCATTCACGTTGGTAGAGTAGAACTTGGCAAGCTCACGGGCTTTTCGTTCTTGAGCAACAATATCATCAGTCAATGACCATATGAAATCAAATCTAGCATAAACCTCTTTAACGACTTCGAATCTTGATCGGATTTGTTGTATAAGATGATCCAATCCAACGTTGAAAACACTCACCTCGAACTTCTTCTCTGCGCCGTCGTGGAAGTAGGCTGTATTCGGAGGTTCATCATGGTGCCTTTTTGTTTTCCTTGTTCGTTTGACTTCAAAGTCCTTTTCAAAACCGAGAGATTCGGCCACCAATTTTGCTTCTGACAAAAGTTCGTTCCATGACGAACGAATGCGGCCCAAATCATCTAATAGCTGATTGATGAGGATAATTTCGTCGTCAATTGCAATTGAATTAGATTGCAAGAGACGACTGACGTCGTCCACCGCTTGAAGCGTCTTGAGCCATACAGTAAGAAGGACCACCGTATCAAAAGATTTTAACCATTTCTTTAAGGATTTGGCTTGATTGACCATTTCGCCAGTGTGAAGTAATTGGAAAATCGTTTTCATATCGCTTACTCGCTTCTCTCACTTTCTCACTTTCGTCCTAAAATTCAATTTAAGTGTGAAATAACATAGACGATTTCCTATTTCAAGACACATCATTTACAATCATTTATTTATTTCTTTTATTTTTTAATTTCTGTTTTTTTTTTCGCGCCCTCCGCTTTTTGGCGCCCCCCGCTTCTTGGCGCCCAGGGCAGCTTGCCCCTCTAGCCCCCCCCTCTCGGCGGCCCTGCCGAAACGCATGTCAATTAGCTGTGGCAACCACTTGTTCCTCCATCCATCCCCAAGTGCGTGTTTGTCATCAAGGTCCATGCAAATTTGGACATTTGTAGACAAAATCTTTTCCCAAGAAATCCATAACGGAATCTGGACACTGACTTTTAATTTAATCTATTATTTATTTAACATTTTTAGTGAGTTTTATAGATAATAATGAATATAGTTTTGTTATCCAAACAATATTCAAACTGATTTATTTATTTCTTATAAAAAGAAATTTAAAACTTTTTGCGCAAATCAGAGTTATAGTTTATCATCGCCTCATGGGTTATTGCTATGGGTCGTATATTGCCTACCATCGCTATATGGTCGTCCTCTTAATTATTACGACCTTTCTTAATTATCAACTGTCTTTGATAAGCCGTCTAAATTTTTGCCTTAGGTCCCTCAGGTGCAGTGGCCCATCAACTGCTGTTATAAACTCTTGTTTTGCTACCTATTATGCATCAACCCATTTCATCAGAGATTAATGATCTTTTGACTATTAAATTACAGTTTCTCATTGTGCTAGGAACCGAATGATGAGGCTTGGGCTTGGTGTTTACACTATCAAAACGGATCTATAAAAGTCTCTGGGAAGTGGGATATATACGTCCCAGTTATCCTCATATTGTCAACCATTTCATGACCGTCCAGTGGCGAAGGACCTCCGCAACGAATTTCCTTCCGCACCCGTAAAGATAATCGACACTGTTAATCTTGCACTAAATAAAAATGTGTTGGCGAATCCTTTCTATGGTATATCTAAAGTAAAGAGTTCGTTCACTTTTAACCCAATTTCACTTTACTTGTGTGTTTTAGAAAGCTCCATCAGCCACATTTCTCGTCGCTTTTACATTGTGCATTCTGAATAATCAAACAGACGTTAACGGAGGTATGCTACATAATGACGAAACAAGCGATGAAACACTTAACGTCATTTTCTTAAATTCTTTGGCGTATAGAAGTCATCACTCGAAGACCTTGCAGAATACCCTGCACGCGTGAATACAATCCTGTATGTGGGACAGACGGGAGAACGTACGCCAATCCATGTGTGCTGAAAGCCAAAAACATGTGCGATGGTACTCGTGTCAGAAAAGCTTACAATGGCAGATGCGACTATTATGGGAGAAATGAGTTGGCTTTTTATCCATCGCGATTATTGACGAGAAGTCAAATATTTGAAAATTATTACACGATGAATTACTGAAGGGCTATAGTCTAATTGAGGTTATACACTTAAATTATGTTTTTCAATTTTCTTATTTTGAAATTGAATAAATGAATCGATTCAGTCATGAACTCCATCTGTTGTCTCTTACCGACGTTATTGGCATTCCAGAGCAGACACCTCTGCTGGGTCGGGCTGTCTGTGCATAAGCTCCAACTTCCAATCTCCATGTCAGATATCCCATGTGAATCCATTTCCATCGTCGCCGTAATGCATTCAACTTGTGCCGGAAGACAAACAGGTAATCATTTTTACCTTTTCTTCCATTATTTCTTCTTGCACTGCCTAATTATGCCCATGATCTATCGTACATTTGTTAAGTCGGAATTCTGTAGCTCAAGACCAGCCGTCTTGAGGTCAATGGCCTTTCATTTGTTCGAAATACTCGTCGTATCAATGGGATTCCCACATTTTCATTTTTGGTTTTCAAAATCGTAGAAACGGGGAATTAAAAAAAAAAGTAATGCCAAGACAATGTTCGTAAGACAATCTAAAACCTTCATTTATGTAAATTCATAATCGAATCATGAAGATTCCATGCATGCCTCGCTAGAGTCGGACAATCCATTAATGTTTTCCCTGTAGCTGATATTCGTTAGAGTGCAAAATCGGTGTACAGAGAGAACAAGAAAGACAAAGTATGTGGACCATTTCCTCGTAACAATGTGTGTTAGTTTAATTATCTATCAGGGACAGGGACCCCTTCGTTCCCAGAAAATACTAATGGAATTTTGACGTTTGTTATTCAAGTGAAGAACTATGACCGCAATAGAATGAGAAATGAGAAGAATGAACAAACTTATGAGCCTGTGTGTCGTCTGTAAAACGCGCCATGGATACGGGGAAATCGGGGCTTGGAAACTGGTTTCTCTATTGTCACTTTTTGCTGGAAATTTACGAGTAAACGGATCAAGGCTAATTGAATTCTCGTGGGCATTTCTAATGTGCTGACGAATAATTTGTGTAATTTTCAAGCAATGACCCTTCATTTTTACCTAAGAAAAATAAGTTGACTGCGCCCTGGAGAGAGTAGCGATCGATACTGAGAACTTCCATTGAACCGAGTTTTCTGGGTTAGAGCCGAAAAAGTGTTAAGTTGTTTCGGTGGGGGCAAACTTTTCCTGTTAATCCTTCATTATTGTATTCATTTTACAGCTCCATTCAATTTTGCAACCTGTTGGCGGCGGCACCTGAATTCACTCCTGGGAATATCAAACTACTAACACGTTCCTCTCCGCCCTTCTTAAATGTAATCTCAGAAAAGGTTTGACGTGAGGTACTACGTTTTTAAAATAAAATAATCACAAATATTCAAAAACCTTTTAGCAACGTTTTTTTTTTTTTTGTTTTCCAACTTGTAGATGGCAAAACGTATTGCAACCCTTATCAATTTTCATCTGGATTCCGAGAATTTCATTGCAATGCAATGGAATGGTTACTGTGATGCGGAACGAGAGAATGTAAAACTGGTTCACTAGGGTAGGTTGCTCAGTTATCTGTCAAACCATTTCTGCAAACTCTTGCCATCCGAGCGTTAAAAAAATTTTTTTGAATTGATAACTATCCACTTCGAAGGATTGATGTCAATTCTATCAGTAAAGTCGCCCCATTCTTTTCTCTTCGAAGAAAATCGTCTTGTAACCTGAAGGACTTTCATGCCAACCATTATATCTTACCAGACAAATATTCAAGTGGGGTGCGTCAGGTAACGCTTTTTTTATTTTTCGCAATCTTCTGCAAACATTTTATTTTAAAAGGATAATAGCTAATGGATGTAATTACCAGCCGGTTGAAAACTATTATCGCCCGATATTCTTAGTTGCGTAGTCTTTTTTTTTAGGGCTTTGCTACCAAGTTTAAATTTAGATAGTCGCCATAGTGCTACTTGTGCGTAAAATGTGACTCGTGTTCTCGAAAAACGTATATTGACAAGGTCACTTTCTTGTATGTTCCAAGTCGACGGAGACTCCTACGAAGAACACATATTGATTGCAAACAAAAATAATAGCACTTACCCCCTTTTTTTCTATCACTCAACAACTTTCACAATATTCCATGATTGATTTTTTAAAACCTTCACTCAAGATAAAAAACTCGTTTACTTTCCATTCCGCGCTAGCGTCTTTTAAGTTTCTATTTCTGTCACTGGTGTATAAATGACGCATAAAAGGTTTCCGCAAATAACTGGAAGTATCTTTTAATTCTTAAAATTTTTTCTACACAAGTCGCACTTCCAGAAAAGTCTTTAACTGATATTGTCTATATGAAACATCTGTTTTCAAGCGCTCGCATCAATTGCATAGCGTTTTGGAGAAATGAACGTAATCCATCAACCGTACACTGGTCGAGTAGCCCATACGTCGTTAGTTGAAAAACTAACTGAAAGACAATTATGGGAAAACAAATAGAAATCAATAATTTGCTTCTCTTTCGATTTCTTTGAATGTGCAGCTTCCACATAACAGGATTTGTTGTATAACAGTTGTTCGAATCCGAATGTCTCTCGATTAGCGACGGGAGTTGGCCCTGAAGCTGAACTATAAAAACCTCCGGTTACAACCAGTTAGTCGCATACATTCCTCCAAGTTTAAACCGTGACGACAAACGTTCTGTCGCTTCCGAATTGGTTCGACGTCTTTCTAGCTGCAGCCCGGAGTAACCCCCCGATCCTTTCAAATGGTAGCATTTTCATTATTTTCACACTTGCCGCCTTGTGTTGTTTTAAATGTTGTTTTAATTTCCCTATATCTGTGGTTTCAGTTATCTTTAGGCTCCGCTCTACTTCCTGTCGTCCTTGTAATGTGCGTGTGGAATAGCAAGGCAACTGTCCGCGGAAGTAATCACTTTAATAGTCCAATTTTCCACTTTATTCTAAAAAAAAATAAAAAATCAATTAAAATTTACTAGAAAATTTGAACGGACCTGATCGTTGCAAGATTGGATGTTTACTGGACGACTATTATCCGCTCTGTGGCACAGACAACAAGACTTACACCAACAATTGCTTTCTCTATCTGAAAAACAACTGCGAAAAGCCTCCCTTTTCAAAGGTCCACAAGGCATACGACGGTGTGTGCGTGTCCGGTCAACAAGGATGTGAACTGCCCTGTAATGGTCCTGGATATCCGTTCAACCCCATTTGCGGATCCAACGGCAAGACTTATGACAACGAGTGTGAGCTGAACGGCAGAAACAAGTGCGATGGGACCAAGATTGAAAAAGCTCACGACGGAGAATGTGAACCGAGCCAACCTGAAGCTATCCCTTATCTATAAAGAAGAAGACTACCGTGGAATGTATAGCTCGCTATGTGATGGGGGGGGGGGAAGGATTGGGCGGCAAAATGTACCCGGCTGTTAATTACGTCAATTTACTGCTGGAATCACGTGGATAGCATCGTGATAAGACAAGAACCGGTGAATCCAGTTCAAATGAAATTAAATGATAAGTATATCTTGGTATAATTGCCTAGTAATATCTAAATGTGTCTGTTTGGACAACAGACGAACCGAACCTGTTATTGTTCTTGACATAATATTTCAAAATGATTTATAGAAAATTTTATATGATTTTATTTGAATATTGTTGTGAAAATGATCCGTTATGGAATAAAAATAATGTTGGGGGGACCAACATCCCGCGTGTAATTAAAATAAATGTATCTTCTAGAACTTATCGCAATCCTTTTAGGATCGTGTCGCAGAAGACAAAGTCCAAAAGGCTTCCATCACATTAGCATACAGATTTCCGCGATTCTTTCTGCGTAAGCGAACATATTATCTTCCGTCATATAGTGTACGAGTTATAGTGTACGAGTTATCACGTCAATCGGAAAACGTCAACACGCGGTCAAGTTTTCAGTAATTTCCATATTTGGAAAATTCTTTTTTCTCTTCTTCAATTCTTTCTTTTTTGGCTTTAGATAATTACATTTGTTGTTTCTTGACGTTGCTTCAGGGCAACTTTGCCACCGGACACGAAACATTTTCCAGGAAAATATGTTATTAGTGTATACGGTAAACTTGTTTCATTCATTTCATGGAATTATGGTTTCAGTTTTACAAAAAGGTTACCAACAGGTTTTAAAAAAAGGCGCATACTTCAGAAAGCAAACAAATAAGGCAAATCAAACCAAAATCGGTTTTTCTGGCTTGCAATTAATTGGTTATTGGGTTACGGTATCACAGTCCATCCTGGTTGGAGTAATTGCAGTAGGACTAATTAGAAGAAAAAATAATGAGCATAGCTATAGTTGAAGACGGCATTACAGTTTGAAATGTGCCACAATGGGTATCTCATCACAATGAATATAAACGGATAAAAGAAGTTTTAGAAAAATCACGAATCGAATCAAAACGTTCTTTTCATATCGCATCAGTCATACATTCTCATTCTAGCTGTAAGCTCGTAATAAAAGGTGTGAAGTCAATTTAGTAGCGAAACTTTAAAAATAGCCTTCGTGTTTCAACCGGTTTTTATTCAGTCAACTTGATTTGCCGCATTTCAAATTCGCTCAGACTTGTGTGTGAATGTGTGATATTACTAAAGTGCTCATCTATAGACTCCGCATTGCGTGAGTGAATCAAGTGTTCAGGAAAGAAGGTTGTGTTCATATTGTTTACAATTAAGAACAAGGAAAAAAAACCATTATATTTTGTGTAATCTTGTGGGAACTGGGAAGTCATGTGTATAATTCTATAGTTCTCTCCCTCACCCAATCGATGTAGGATGGGCGGATGGGCGGGATGGCGTTGGAGGGGTGGGGGGGGGGGGGGTGTACAACCGCCATCTTTTTATTTCAGTTCACGTGCAGCCTTGGTAAGAATGACTGCTGACAAGTTTCTGGAGAGGAAAACACTGGATTGGGGGACTTATCTTTAATCTGATATAAGTAATCGTGTCCTTCAAACTAAGTAGCCTACAAACTTCTTTGAAGACGACTCAAATAGTTGTTGGAATTTGTCTGCACAGTGTCGATCGTCAACTCGAAAAAATTCCTGTGGGCGTATTTCGGGGTATCTATTTTAACAGATAGCTGATGGTATAATTTTTGTATTTTCATTGTCATTTTGATGTTCCCAAGTATTAAGGTACAATGGAAAAGGTGCAAATAGACCAACTTCTGTCAACACAGATTCCTAGGATTTATGAAAACAACACCGATATTCTGCTAGAAGATGAAGCTCTTCCTGGCCAACAACCACCTGTACGTAAAAGATCTAACTGTAAAAACAAAATTACACTTTTTTATTGTGAATAACTGAAGTGTCACAATTGATCAATTAAGTAATAGTGAAAGTTGTTTTCCACAGGCCTATCAATGTTATAAATCAGTATCAGTGCCAGCATGGAATGCATATGCCTTAGGGTTCCAGTTAAATACACCAACCAGTGAGGATTCATACCCATTTGGGGCAAATAAAGAAAATCTTAGTACTATTAAGGGGATAGTTACACAAGTACTATAAACTGCATATAGTGATTTTACACTCGATCAGCTGCTAATAATGAATTTTTTTACAGATAGCTCCAGAGGAATTTTCTCTTGAAGATGTGAGGCATTTACAAAAGCTAATCAGAGATCTCCATGCAGAAAACATCCAAAAAACACTGTCATACATTAAACTGGAACAGGCCTTTTACTCCATGAAAGGTCTATAGGTTTTATCGTTAAGCTTTTTTTCTCTTTTAATCTTCAACAAAATTATGTCTTATTTTCTCCGAAGATGAGGTTGCAGATTTAAAACGGGGAGCTAAAATGAAGCAAACGAAAGAAACTGGAGAGAGATCAAAACACCCGTCTGATGAGTCGGAAAATAAAGATCCTGCAAAGGCAAGTTTTATTATAAGCTTAAAGGATCAAACAGAAAGAGCCTATCAAAATGTCATTCACTTGTTTTAGGAATTATCCAAGATTAAGGAAAAATGTAATGCAGTGCAGAGCGAAGAAGCTAACGTCCCGGGGCTGGTCGGTGATGAAAGGTATTTCAATATGCAACAAATTCTAGTCGAAATGTAGTTACTTATCTTCTTTTATTGTTATTTAGATTTCAGTATTTCCATGCTATTGTCAGCGATAGTAATATTATTTTGACAGAAAACAAGAAACTCTTAGATACCATGATGAACAAGGTTCAGGTTTTAGAATTAGAACTTGCCGCGTGGATGGAACGTAGCAAGGAGTATGAAAGGAAACTCCAAATTAAGTAAGTTCTTTTAATCTGGTGTTCTGTTTTAAACTGCAATTTTCTTGGAAATTAAAAATTTTTGTTTTCCCACGTTGACGAACAGATCTTCGTTGGATAACGGAATTCAAACTGACGATGTGGACATTCAGCAACGGTCCTCTATCCCAAATAATAGACACTTAGGAAGAAGTATTGATTCTGAAGAGGATACAGCCACACAGAGGGAACGCCAGAACACTCGAAATATAAGTTCTTTCGTTTACAAATATCTAGTTCCTAAGGTGGGTTTAAAAATATTATGAGAATTTAAATATCATTAGGAAGACTATTGATATTTAAATTAATTAATAGGCGAATTCTTGCTTTTCTTGTCTGAAAACTGCCCTGTGTCGTTGTCCACCAGCTCCACCTCAGTCCGGCAACACTGAAAGACAAATGGTCTCCATTCGTAAATGTGAAATTTAGTTAGATGTATTGTATTTATTGAATTTTTAAAATTTATTCTTCGGTATTGTAAATCAACTTTGAGATCATTTTTTGAAAATTATATGGTGGAGGGTTTTTTTGTACAGAAAGTAGGCTTTTGCGGGTATAAACATTTTGTGATAATCGCAGCCCAAAGATCTTAAACTGGTTTGATTGTTTGAAGGCCCGCATAATTCACTTGACTAAACACTTGTTTATTTATCACATGCGGTACTTTTGAAAGTAAGTGTAAAAGGGAAAGTTTCGAATTTTCGACGATTTTGACTAATTTTTCTAACCTAATGTTTAGGAAAAGAAAAATGCGTTCTGAAAGCCTTCCATAACATGGATTGCTAACTCCACTCCACTCAATACTTAAATACCACAGAACTGCTTGTAGGTTTACACACATGTGCATGTACCTAAGTAGCCAGGTGAACAAGTTGTTCACCGTGAGTTTCATCTTTATTAAATTGGCCCATTTTTTGCTTCCGCTTTCTAAACGTATCCTTTTTGGGAACCGGCTCCAACGGTATGTGGGTATTGGTTGTGAAAGTTGGATATAAAAGTCGAGCCTGGTTATTTTGTTTTAGTCTTTAAACAGTTCAACGGATTGCTTCGAGCAGCGTCAAAATGATAATTCTTCTTTTGGTAGGCTTTTTGTAATTTACTTTTATTTTTCAATTGAATAGCTATCTGTTATTTTTTTTTTAAATACCAACATTGTTATTTTTTGCGCAGATTTTGTCCTTAGTGGCAACCATTGTTATCAGCACTCCAATACCGCAGAAGGATATAACATTATTCCCCGAAACTACTGTCGAGGTCTTGAAACAAATCTACAGAGTAAATGGCGACGGTTCTTATAGTTTTGGCTTTAAAGCGTCGGATGGAACTTTTCTAGTCGAGCGTAAGGATGCTGATGGATATGTAACAGGGGAGTTTGGATATACCAAACAACAGTTACAAATCTCAGGTAATTTTCTCTTTAAGCTGGTAGCGTTAATTTAATCTTGCTATTGTACCTTTCATATTTTAAACAGAATATCTTTATAACTTCGATGTTGCTAGAAAATTGCTTGGTTTTCCTTTTCCAGCTATTGGTACGATCTTTTTTTTTATCTAACTTCTGTTCCTTTTTTAACATATTTGTATTCTTAGTTTAGATGGAAATGCATACAGCAATGCAAACACTAGTTCCGTTTTAAAGGTGCTTGATGATAGCGACGCTGATGTGCCGATTGAAGTGCATGATGCAACTGAACTTCAAATTGCCCTTCTGACCGATGTCGAAAAAAATAAAACTCTACCACCACCACCAGATCGACCGAAATTTTTCAAATATGGAGAAGCTATCTTTCGTTCACCGTCGAACATTTCAGAATCTGTAATGTGGCCGAATCCTAGCAAAATAGATCAATTCATGCGGGATCTTAAATCGTTTAAGTTGTATCCGTCCTAGGGCATAATTACTCGTCGAAGCATTTATTAATGGCCTTGACTTATTTGTTATTTAAAAATTACACCAAAACTTTTATTGTAGGTCTTGAGATATCGTAAATCCCCTCTTTCAAATCTTGACGCGAACATGTTTATTTTTGAATCTCCTACTAGCTGCACTCATCGTTTGGTTTTATCCATTTATTTCTGTATTTATCGGTTACATGATTTGTTTTGTCGATTTTTAAATTTTTTCATGCATTATTCATTTATTGATATTAATCACACAATAACACGTATTTTCCAACGATATTTTCAAAAGGCTGTATTTTATTCTGGGATTCTCCCTTTTATTTGGTCAGGGGTATGGAGAGATACTCCCCATAGCCCTGATTTGGTTGATATTCATTTATAAATTTTCATTTCAATAATTTGAACAAACGAAACTTTTTAGTGTATGAATATGGTATGAACATGTAACAAATCCGCTGGCCTTTGTCCATGACAGAAGAGTGACTTGCACGACCAACGTTCTGCTCCATCCTTATCTTCGCGAAGCTCATCTAGCTTCACTGTGACTTAGGCTGCTACACAACTTACAGTTTTCTTACTTTACTGACGAGTTGGACCACTTTCGTCCGCTGTGATACACCTGTAGTCCCTCACCCATGCCCAGGTACCCGTGGCTTTATTTTATCAGTCTTTGATCATTTTCAGCTGTCAAATTAGTCAGTTTCAGTTACTTTGTACATCTCTGTAAAAATGTATCGGCAGTTATTGCTTGGTAACTTTTTGGTGATGACAGACGAAAACTATTCCACCAACAAAGCTCACTTGTTAATTTTTCAATAATTGCTTTTTTTTATCTACTAAATGTATTTTACGGAGATTGACGAATATTTCCGTCCGACTCTAGACGTCCTCGTCCGTGGATGCCAAGTGTTGTCACTAGGTGGCGAAATATTTCAGTGTGTTTAGGGATTGAACTATTCAGCCCTAGTGTGTTGGTATTAGGGGAGGGGAGGGGGCATTAAATCAAAGTTTTGAGACGACACCCATCTCCTGATCTTCTGATCTGAACTGACTCTGAGTGATCTCCGTATTAAGTTTCTATCGAGACGCTGTCGAAAATGGTCACGTTAGCCATTGCGTGGTACTTTCTTTCGTGATATATTCTTCATGAACAAAGGTAATTCCTGCTTTCATTCTTAATGTTAACTTTTTTGGATTAATTTATTGGTCACATGGCCTTAAATTTATATTTGCCAATTCCATGTGGGCTGTGGCCATGGCTGTTGTACGCTTGTTGCCCAAAATGTCGTCTCTTGCTGCATGTTGCACGTTTCGTCGCATGTGGAAGTACTTTAGAATACAAGTAATAATATTGAGTAACTCAATAATTATAAGACTTTTTATTAAAATTCTGTGATTTAATTTCTGATAGAAATCGAGAATTTTTTGTTACGAATTATACATAGGTCATCCAAACTTACAAATCATTTGCCAATATTTTCTGTGATAGTTTTGTGAATTTTTTCAATTGAGGGATGAACTTGAATTGAGCTTGGGAAGACGTGCACAGTTAATCATAATTTTAAAAGTTCATGTTATTAATCTAATTTATTTTG
Source organism: Daphnia pulicaria (assembly GCF_021234035.1). Classification (NCBI taxonomy): domain Eukaryota; kingdom Metazoa; phylum Arthropoda; class Branchiopoda; order Diplostraca; family Daphniidae; genus Daphnia; species Daphnia pulicaria. Next base: position 9,872,135 of record NC_060913.1, read on the forward strand.
TGACAGGCTAGTGTAATTGCCTAATGTGCAGTGCCAAGTCAACATGATGCCTCTGTGATCATGCCATTTGATGAGTTCTCTATCATGTTGCAAGATGAAAATGTGAAGAAAAGGGAAGGAAATCTGAAATGGTAACTTCTATCTACTTGTAATAAGACAACTTGCTTTAAGTTTAGTCTGTGTTTGTGTTCTTTGCTTAGAATTATTTGAGTTGGGCTTACAATTCTTGAATTAGAACTAAAAGGAGATATTTTGAAAACTGCCAACTGCTTAGAATGAGATCCTGTGTGATTTTTTTTTCATCAGCTTGTGAAAAGTTGTAATTTTTTACAATATTTTTTCTTAAGTGAATTTTTAAGTATTTGTTTGAAAATAATCTTGGTTTTTTTATGTTCTTTTGTTTTGTAGGAATTCTTGTGGTGTTGGAGCTGTTGGTGGTGGTGATGTCTGGTGTGCATTGGTGTGGCAGTCGTTTTTCGATTGAAAGATGTGCTCAAATGGTTCTTCTGCAGACTTGGAAAGTTAACATCAGACTTCATTTTACCATGCTGGTGTCCATGCAGTGTTGAACTATTGTGCAAAATAGTTGGTGTTTCCTGAAGACTTTCTGGAATTTTGTTGGTGTTTTCTCTTGCCTATTAAGGTAATGCTGTATGAACAGCATTTATTTTATTTATTGACTTACAACTAAATCCGTTCTCGTATCAGTTCAATCTTACGCCGTCGTTTCAGACTTGATAGGTGAAGTCGAAAAGAAATTACTGAAATTCTTTATTAAATTTTAACCAATTTCTTTTCGCAAAAATTTGGCGATGTAATTTTATCCCTTTTTTTTTTGTTTAGAAAAATAAAAAATAAAAATTATTTTATTTATTTTAAACATAAAAATTAAAATTATAACTACCAAATAAACAAATTTAAATTATAACTACCAACTAGTGGGTACTTTCCCAACCCCTACATGTACTATTAAATATTTTGTTGATGTTTTTTGATATTTTGTTGATTGCATTAATGCGTTGTAATATTTTGTTGATGCAGAAAGCTAGAATTTTTTTAGCAACTGATTCACACCTGTCATAGGACAAGGTGCCTCAATCGTATACTGCACATGTGCACAAGTAAAAACGCCAAAGCCGACAGATGAAACGATTTCAAAACAGCAACATAGGAATTTGATGGTAGAGCAAAAAAAAAAAAAAAAACACAGAACAGAGAAAAATTTCAATGTCAATAACCTGGATATCTCTAGCAGCTTCAGGCTGCTTCATGTTACTTCGGGATACTAAAACTGAACAACGGATAACACTGCAACAACCCGCTGCATACAATAATTTACTTAATTGTCTTCACACCTTTCACTATCTGGCTGCAACAAGTAACCAACAGCAGACCTATCAAAGATAATAAAAAAAATTACCGTCAGGGAAAGACATTGTGACCACAGTTACACAAAACTTCATGGCAAAAGAATACAAAGAGTAAGACAAAACTAAGCAATCCAACAGATCTTTGTGATATTTCAAATTTCACTAAAGGAAGTTAGAATTGGCCAGGTGTTCAAATTGCAAATTGATCTCTAGTCAATCTGATAGAAAATCTGATGTCTAGTCAAAGTACTTTAGTAAGAAATTGGATAAAATAATTACTTTTACTTTTGCATGGGACGAGACGTACGACTGGGTACAGGCAGCAAGACACACGAGACACAACATTTCGGCAAAATGAACAGGCACTCAAGTCCGAAGTGGCATTGAAATCATCTGTTAATTTACACATTGAAATTGAAGATTAAATATTTATAACCCTAAGAAATTAACAAAACACACCGCTTTGCACATGCGTAACGTCACGACCGGCATCCCACTTCGGCTGCGTCAAGGAACAAAATGGCCAAATTTCCCCCTGAAGATACTCGCGCCACCTAGCGACAGCCAATTGAATTGCTTACTTGCAGACAGCACGCAGGCGCAGCAGCTAAATTTGAATTCGTCACGCCTTTCAATCAGCTGGCACGAAATGAATCAAGTGGGGATGGACACTAGATAGATTACTCCAGCAGCTTTCCCTATGACACAACACACAAATTCTTTAGTTAGCAATTTCGGATCGTTCTCCTTAACTAATTTAACATTAAAAATCTATAATACTAACAGCAAGTATGGAGGGTCAAGACAAATAATACAACTTACAATTTTGTGAGGAAACTGGGAAAAGAATCAGTCTTTGAGTTAGAGTTTGGCATCAAACGGTTAGTGATGTTGAATCTAAAGGAAATATTTCAATAAACATTCCAACATTAATGCAATAAACTAAAGTTAATTGCTTCTACTGCTTGAGTAAAACATTCAGAAAAATACAACACATGTTGCTATGTACCCTACATCTTTTCATGTGAATTCTTCGAGTTGCTGCAATAAACCTGATGATTATTACCCATGGCCTTGATTTATGTGGGTATCCGATTATGTTCCCATAGCTTTCTCTATGAAAGAAAACAAAATTTGTATGGCATTAAATAAGAGTTCAAAAATTGAACAAAGGAAGAATAATACTTGTCTTTACTTGTAGAAACATGTTGGGAATAACAATGTGTGTCCACACTCTGGGGTTAGTGACCTACCAACATCAATACTACTCCAGATAATTACGATGAATATTAACAATAATCACAGAAATATGAAACATTCAGTAAATATAAGAAATTGTAAGTTTCAAACTAGAATTACCAATTGATTCAGCTGACTGGTAATGTATACGCCGTATTACCCAACGATGAATTTGGAAGACATTATCAGTCAGTGGCACAGAAATAAATGGCGGAAGGCGGACATGTTCTAAAACATTCGCTCGCACCACCTGGCGGCTGGAGGACATAAGCTGAAGCTACCCTGCGTTAGCAGGGTACGCGGTTTTTCCCATTTAAATTTAAATAATCAAAATAGCACGTGACCTAATAAAAGTTAGGAAAATAAAAAATTTATTTTATTAAATCTACAAACAACCTTTTCATTAAGGTTTAGTTAAAAATTTTAAATACCTAGCGACAGTGTGCTGCAAGGCTGCAATGTTCAGCATCAGCTGCAATTGGTCTCTGAATTTCGAATTCACTGTAAGTCGACACCCACAATAAAACTGCGTCATCGCTTGTCAAAAAACATTCAATAGATCGGATTGTAATCTAATAATTGAATGCCAATTGATGTTTAAACAACAATACGTTGAGTCGGCAGCATCACAGCCTGCTTGGCTTTTGGCTGTGTGGATTAATTGACACTCCAAGACAGCCATTTTGAATTATGCGGATTTGCGGAAAGATGTGGATCAAATGAACAGTGGTTTTTACTGCCGTCTTTAGATGGCGCTGCTAGCTCCTATTAGTTCAAAAAATAGCTTCTTCATGAAATAGCCATGAAGTACAGATGCAAATGCTTCATGAAATAGGCATTGGCTAGCTTAGTTAAGTAAAGTACTATTATAACGAAAATAAGGGTCATTTAGCAATAGCATTCAGCATTACAACTACACCCCATTTTCCATTTCTTTTGCGTTCACTTCGGCAGCTTTTTACGTTTATTGTGGGAATATCGGTTACGAAACCGAATGTTGGTTTTCGAATGCCAAGGTAAATTCAATATATAGGATATACATCCTATATACATCGATTTCACCGGTGAAACTACATGTCTTAAGGCCTTCATAAAATTGAAATGAAATGTATCTGTTAGCTCTACTACCGGACGGAATAATACAGGTATGCGGAACATTCTCTTTCAAGTTTTATGCCATATTGAAAATCAGGAAAAAAAACAAATGCCTCCCAACCGCCGTAATAATACTTTCAATTCATATACTAAAAAAGAGCTTTTGTTTTCTGGATCCGATTTACATAACTGGCTTCCGATGGATTGGAAAATATTGAATTTCATGATAAAAACCCAGGGGCCAACCGCAGGACAAAGAGAAATCAAAACGAGAACGGAAGTGAAACTAAAACTATTTGCCCTTGGAGCCAACCCAAAAAAAAAGTGACGAATTCGAGTGATTGCGGTAAATGGCGTCGAATTGTCGTTATGCCATTTCACCATTTAAAAACACACACACACACACGTACGGTCTCTTTTTTTCTTAAAACACCTGGATTTCAAACACCCCAAACCCGACGACAAAGTCGTCAAGAAAGCGAGAGTGTGTGTACCACTTTTAGTGTTTTATGAAAACCAGCAGCAGCGCCGGCAGTCTCTGCACACATATAGTCGCCTTCGGACAGCATTTTTTAATTTCACTTTTCCGTTCATTTGTATTTCGGTGGGAGACTATCATCATATTTATCCACATCGCCTAGCGTGTATCTGGGCCATTTGATTCTCCTTAAGGGGCTGCTGACCGCTGCTGCTGGACTGTGTTGGATAGTCTTTTCTCTGGAGCCCAGCCCATCCCAGCAGAAACTCTATTGTTTATAGGTGGGTCCCACTATCCCGTTTCTTCATTTTCTTATATTCGGGAGTGCACGTGCCTCTTTGGCAGCTATAGCGAAATAAGGCGGCGGACTATATCAGCAGCAGTTGCCGGCGATGAAAACGAGCGATTGAGAAAGAGGAGAACTTTCACTTTCACGTTGCACTGTTGGCATGGCCAAACCAGTAAGAGCTATACGGCACCATGTTCATCTGTCTGTCTCTGGCCGTATGTACAATGACAAAGCTTTTAATACGTGTGTGTGTGTGTGTGTGTGGAAATATGTGTGGAAGAGAAAGGTTGCGCACTCCTTTAAAAGAATAATGGGTTCAAATTTAGCTCTACAACAATAATAATTCGTCTTCGCTTTTAAGTTAGTTTGAAAAGATTCTAGAGAGACTATAAGCGAGTGACAGTTGCACGTGCGAGATATATCAGCCCAGCTCATTATGTTTGACTCTAGGAGAGAGTGCATGCTGGGCAACTCGAATTTCTCAACCAGTTCGCATTTCACCCGTTGGCCCAGTTTATTGTTAATGTTGTCTGTCCAATGCGGATAAGAACACGGTGGAACAAGAAGCCTGTTTAGCATAACGCAGCATACATTTTGGAATCAATAAACTCCGCGAGACTATGCGCTGATTTCACTTGGGATCATTTCAAAATGCAACGATAAAACAAGGAATCTGGTTGAATGTGGGGGATTTTGATTACTTGTTTTACCTCGAACTGAGAGAGAGAGAGACTGGAATTCATCAGACGGATGCCTTTGTGCATTACAAGACTCAAGGTGAGCGGCTATAATCAGCGCTTTTTTGTCAGGAAAGAAAAGAAACAACAAGGCAGCGGGCTCTGATGAAACAATCGAAACACGTCACAAGAAATGTACATATCCATTCAAAATTTGGACAGCCTCGTCTTACTAGACAGCCTTCTAATTCAAATTTGATCTTTAACTTTTGGCTTTAGATTTTCGACAAATTCGGGAAACCTTGAGTTCAAATAGCAAGGTCTTTGCAGCGGATTTCGACATCATGATATGATTATATACTAGTGGAATGTTGATTTCATATCCTCAAGTCTGTATCTACCATGGCTGGATGGGAACCCGCGTCCAAAGATGGGCATCGAAGCATTTGGAAAACGTATTTGGCGTACACTAGAAAACCAAGATATTATACAATGGGGAATCAGGGGAAGAGCTGATCAAAAATATGGGTATAGAAAGGGTGTTGTTGCGTGTTTCGTCCGCAATTGGCTCGTATAGGAGGCGGCCAGCCGGCGAAACGTTAATTGTGCCCGGCAGGCCAGCAATTTGGGTTGCTATAGTTTATGCGGACATCATCTCCTCGCAAGGGAAACTGGAACAACTTGTACGTCTATACACGGACAAGTGAGCAGTGATGAGCAATTGGACCGTCTATTTACAGTCCGTTGCAATCCCATGATGGAACCAGAAACAAAAAATCCGCCGCGTCACAGACGATCAGGTGGAACGTAAACACTCGACTGTCAAAACGAAAACACGTCAAAGTCACGACATTTATTTATCTGGTTCCTTGAATCGAATGGCTTTCTCCTTTCTCTCTCTCTTTTTTGGGGGGTCTGATTCGCTTTCAATCGAGTCATTCACTCGTATTTCTTCTAGTCCCTTTCCCAAACGAACGTCGACGTCTCTAGAGTTGGGCTGCTGGATGCCCAGTCACTGTTCAACGATCAGAGAGTTCCTGTTTCCGCATCGGCGGGAATTTCAAAAACAACAACAGGACGATCACATCAGCAAGTAAAATGAGGCTAGAAAAATGTCCGTTCAACTTCAATTCTCTTTCACTTTTTCCGTTCGTATTCTTCATAAAATTGTCAAGTTGATTTCAACGATTTGACGGTGTTTGGCACGGTTCATCGGTCGACTAGCTGGCCATAAATATGAAATAGTTTATAGAGCCTAATTTTGATCAAGATCAAGATGACCTCCTTTTGACAAAGGGAAATGACGAAGCGACGGTTGAGCATTACTACGCAAAGAAGAATCAGAGTTGGATCAAAATGTTTGAGAACTCTCGAGAAAGTTTGGGTAGCAGCAGCACACGCCGAGCGTTCCAGTCACACCAGCAAAAGGGGAGAGAGACAACAACAACTTGGAATCACCGCCCGAATCGTCGCCGCCGTCAATAGGGCGTGAAAGAACTACTACCCCGAATCCGCGCGCACACGATGACGACACACGGCGAAAACAAAAACAACCAAAAATACAAAAAAAAAAATCGGAAATCAAAGACACGAAATCCATTGCCGGTGGGAACGGGAAAGAAAAGTCAAAGTTGGGTAATCACGAAAAAAAAGAGACAAACGATATTATCGAACTATATAGGGCGAGGGCTGAATGGAAATCAAACCAAATGGAAGTGGCAATCAGCGAAGGTTGGGGATAATGTGCTGTGGCAATCCCCTGGTCGCTCATTGTCGATATGGAGAGATGGGTGGGGAATGATAGCGCGAAATAACTCACGGACGGGAATGCTAATAATCCAATTGTACAGTTGTAACATTGGATGAAGTGAAGGATTGCGGATTGTATAGGGCATAATAATCATCATCATCATAATGGCGTGTAAATTGTATGAAGCAAACGTCTCAGCTGCTGCTGGGTGAAGGAGAAGCCTCCTGGACTGCCGCTCACTCTCCTCACCCAGCCCACCACCTCTTTTCATTCCTAACTAACCGAGGAGGAGGCACCTCCTCCTCTTGTTGCTGTACGGCAGTAAAAACTTGCTTTCCCAGCACAGGCCAGCAGTGTCCGCGGTGGTCGACAACGAGAGGAGTTGGGACAGGACGAATAATATCAACCACCCCACGCCATCCCCTCCTGAAAGGCCCCCACGTCCACAGCAGAAAAACACAAAAGTGGGGGGGATAAAAAAAGAGAGAGGCAAACTCTTGACTGGCTCACAGGGCGTGGTAAGTATATAAAGACGGCCAGCTGGCATCCAAGACCTATTCAGAGATTGTCGGTATCCCGTCGACCACTGGCGCAAATCAACTCCGGCGGTTCCATCCATACACCAAATAACTTCCCCAAACAAACAAAAAACCTCACTCGATCCAATCATGCAGCTCAAATCACTCGTAAGTTAATTACACACACACACACAAAATCATCATTTGAATTACCATCTAATTAATTATTTACCCGTTTTGTTGGTGATTGATCAAAATCAGGCGCTGCTGCTCATTGCAGCTGCTTTGGTGATGGGTCAAGAGGAGCAGCCGCAACGGGAACGTCAGCGCCAATTGGCCGCTAACCGACGCAACAAGTTGATTGAAGAAGCTCAGAGCAACCGGGCGACGTCACCGGTGGTGGCTCCCAAGCGCCGCATCGTGTCCAGGACTCGCGTTTCCACCACCACTGCTCCTCTGCGTGCCTCACTCCGAACGACCGAAGCTCCGGTCATCACCACTGCGGCTCCCACGACGACGGAAGCGGCGACGGAAGCAGTCATCGCTACCGAAACGACCTCCTTCGCCGATTTCAGCACCGTTTTCACCGATGCTCCTCAAGAGCCGGCCCGTGAAGAAATCCAGCAGCGACCACAACAAGAAATCCAATCTGAACCTCAAGAGGAAGTCATCCGCGGAGCCCTTCCATCTCGCCCAGGTTTCCGTCCCGTCCTCCGCCCGGTGGTTGAACAGGAAAGGCCAGCCGATGAGCCCATCGTCTTCCGCCCTCGCCCATTCCGTCCCCTAGAAGAAATTGAGCAAACCGTTGCGGAAGAAGTGGCCGAACCCGTTCAAGAGCAAGTCCAGCCCATCCGCCAGCGCCCAGTTGAGCAGCAACAGCCCCGTACCGTCCGCCCATTGGCTGGCCCTACCCGCAACCGCGTCCAGCCAGCACCGGCTCGCGTCCAGCAAGAGGAAGAAATCGAATTTCCCAGCCGCGCTCCGGCTCTGAGCAAACCGTCCCGCCCTCAATCGTCCCGCCAGCCCCTCCAACTGGAAGAGGAGCAACCCAAGAAAAAGTTCGTGGAAACGACCCGCCGCTACCAGTTCACGTCTCCCGACGGCTCCTTCACGTTCGGTTACGAAAACGCCGACGGCTCCTTCAAGGAGGAGACCCGCGGAGTCGATTGCGTCGTTCACGGCAAATACGGGTACGTCGAAGAGGACGGCACTCGTCGCGAGTTCACCTACCAGACCGGCAACCCGTGCGACCCCAACGCCGCCCCTTTTGAAGAAGCTCCTCTTGAAGACGAGATTGTCCAGGCCCCTGTCCAGTCCAGACGTCCCATCACCACTCCGCGACCCGTCGCCCGACCTGTTCCTGCCCCCGAAGCTCGTCGTCCCGAACCAACTCGCCAAGAAGCTCCTCGCCAAGAAGCTCCTCGTCCCGCACCAGCTCGCCAGGAGGCCCCCGTCGCCGAACGCCGCCCAGCCTCTTTCCCCACTTTCCAGCAAGCCCAGCAAACCCAACAAGAGAGCAGCGTCGTCGATGAAGAGCGCGAAATCGAACAGGTTTTGAACACCCCGACCCGCATTAACCGGCCCGCTGCTGCTCCTCGCCCTCAGCCACGTCCGGCTCCTCAGCCCCGCCCAGCTCCTCAGCCCCGCCCGGCCCCTCAACCTCGTCCTGAAGAACAGGAGGCCCCAGTTGCTGCTGCCCCTCGTCCCCGACCCCAACAATCAGGAGCTTCCGTTTTCGATCAATTGGTCGTCAACTTTGACGCTAAGCCGACGGATATCGTCCACCTTCAACCGGCCGCTGCCCAGGAGCCTCAATCCCCACCCCAAGAGGAAGTCATCCGAGGAGCCCTTCCTTCTCGCCCAGGATTCCGTCCAGTCTTGACTCCCGCCGCCCCCCGTCCCGCTCCCCGTCCCGAGCGACCCATTTTCCAAGAGGAGGAAGAAGTTTTCGTCCAGCGCAATGAACGACCAAGACAAGAACCCGTCGAGTCCGCCCGCCCGACTGGCCAGCGAAGCTTCGCCACCGAACTGGTTTTCGACCCCCGCAACAACCAATTCCAAGCGGCCACCCAACAGTTCATTCCGGCCACCCAGGAAGACTTCCGTTTCCGCGACCAGCTCATCGCTTTCGCTCCCACCACCACCCCCAGACCTGGCCAGCAGCGCGAGCAACCCAGGGAACAACCCAGGGAACAGCCCAGGGAACAGCCCAGGGAACAGCCCAGGGAACAGCCCCAACGCGAGCAGCGCCCTCAATTCCCGCAGTTGAACGAAAACACGCAAGTGTTCCAGACTCCCTCGTTCCAGGAGCAGCGCCCAGTCCTTCCTCAATTCCAGACCAACATCGGCGATCAGGAGCGCGCCCGCCAGGACGCGGAAGTCCGTCGCCAGCAGCAGGAACAGCAGCGGCTGGCCGACGAACGCCAGCGCATTGCCGAGGAGAACGACCGCCGTCGTCTGCAGCCGGCCGTCGTATTCGCTCCTCTCTCCCAGCAAGGCGGCGCTCCGCAGCGATTCGCCGACCAGCAGTTCCCTGGTCAATTCCAGCAGCCCAGGCCGCAGTTCCAGCCGCAACCGCAGTCACCCAGCAGGGTGGTCCCGCAAGAGGCCCGCCCGACTTTCGCCAGCGGCCAGATCGACTCTTTCCTGAGCACACTCTAAAAAACAAACAAATCAGCTAACCCGTTTTCTCTCTTCATCATTAAATTGTGTGTTTTTGTTTCACTCTTTAATTTCGATTAATTACCCACATTTCGCTTCTTCTTCTTCTTTTCCTTTTGATGATTGTACGACGCATTTTCTTGGCGGCCGTCACGTGCCGTTTCGTCACGATCGAGTTGCGCTCCAACGACCAACTCGCCTTTTTTATTTCTTAACAAAAAAAAAATGGGAGAGATGTTAGAACAACCAGTCAACCGATTCATGTGAATCGCCGCAAAATCAGATCCGTTGCAACCGCGTTAATATAATTAGATGCCGGGCAGACAAAACAAAACAGTTTGGGGGGGAAAGACACACTCTCTTATTCTCTCTGTGCTTGATACTTTGTCGTTTTTAAAAGTCCGTGTCTTCTTTTTTTCATTTTAAAATTTGACTTTCTCATTTAGAAAAATCTAATTCACCACCAGCAACAGCAGCCCCCTTCCAAAACACCGAAAACTTCAATCGAAGTCGCAAAGAGAAATTCAGTCGCGGATCGTAACGAGCTGAGAAAGTTGCGCAAAACAAAACATAAAAGTATCTTAATTATTCTTGATCCCATCCATCTGTTATACACACACGCTCAGTTTTCTCTTATGATGATTACGACTAACCCACACCATGTAAATAATTGAGAATACACATCTATACTTGATATAATAAATTTTAAAAAGAAAAAGAAAAAGATTTCGACGACATTTTTACTGAAATTCTATTCGGCTATCCAATCAAATGAGTCGTCGTTTCCTCCTTTCTTTTGAAACGTGCGTCCTTCACGGTCTTGTATAATCGCAACACCTTCGTGTGTGTTTTTTTTAAATAATTTACACGGAACCCCTCCGCCAAAAATGAAAGCAGCTAGCTAGCCAGCTTTAGCCATAGAGTTTCACCCTGCCAGCAGTCGGATGGTTTTGTTTCTGTTGCTATTCTCAGTGATTACGAGGGAGCGCCAATAATTGGCGCGTCAAGACCAGCCAGAGGCGAAGGAGTTGTCCGAGATATAAAAGTGAAAGGAAATTTTACAAGCCAACGTTGTTTTCCCCCCACCCCCCATACTTGTGTGTGCCATGGTATAATACATCCTGCATTATTATAGAAAAGAACATTCTAGATTTTTAAAAAATGAAAGAAATTCCTTTGGGTTTATTATTATTTCTGGTCTGCTCCCCTTTGGCATGAAAAAGGAAAGAGAGAAAAAATTGATGTGAAAAGGCGTTTCAATTTGAGATTCCAATCACTCCACCTCTCACACCCATACGGCCATATCTATCTAGGCTATACACATACTCTCGTGTACTATAGCTTTCGGTTTTTTGTTCACGTTCGTTTTCTTCGTAACGATACAATAGATGTGGACCCCCCCCGACAACCTCACCGATAAATAAGGAGAACCCAAAAATTCTAGTGCTGCCAAAGTCGAAATGTTGGATGGTTTGGTCTTTTTCCAAAGCCAAATGGAAATGAGAGAATTAGAGAGGGCACACATTTTCTTCGTCGGTTCTTGTTTTTCTTTTTAGTAGGTCAGTGCTGGTAAAAGTGAAGAGATTTTTTTCCCCTCCAAGAAAAATAAATGTACGCCATATACATAGACGACGGGAGTACTTTCCCTTTTCGTTTTCAATCTGTTCACTTTCTTACTCAACTGCCCCGCCCACAATTCTAGAAAAAAGGATAATGCAATAATAGGTATAGAAACATAAGAAATCACAACAATATTCCAGATTGGAAATGGAGCAAATTAAATTCCACATTGAGTGACGGGTAAAGGAAGAAAAAAAGAGACAGGAAGGAGGAACAAGTACAGAATTGAAGTGCACGAGAAAGAACGCTTCATGAAAAAGGGCCTTCAGTTTTCAACCTTGACTATAGATTAGCTTTTGGGTGCGGTCACGCTAAAAAAAAAAGACCTTTTTTATTACTTCTTCTCCTTATGAATTGTTGAGATTGACACAAGGAAACTCTCATCATTGTTTATTTGGTGACGCAACGAATGAGAGACCTCGATGACATTCTCCATAGCCCCCCCCCCCCAAATAAAACCCTCTCGGTTTGTAATCGAAATGGAGGTCACATAATGGCCGCGACATTCACGCAAAAAGAGGATAAAACTGTCGTCATGTGAATCACGTCATTACCATTTTGACGATGATGCCGTCCGGACGGAGCGTGACAGTTTTCAAGTCACGGCATTTAAAGAAAAAAAAAACGAGCCAAGCCAAAATTCGCCCATGTCTTTTTTTGAGATTTTCAATGTTGCAGAATGTTTCAATCATTCCCGCACAGCGTGAAAGATCTAAAAAAAAAGGGGGGGGGGGGGACTGCTACATTTTACGTCAGGCGGGATTGTTGCCTCATGCCCGACTTTCTTCTTCTTCCACTCGCCAAAGAAGAAGAGTAGACGAGATAATATCCCAGTCATGGTGTTATGATTCTCACATTTTTTTAGCACTACCGTCATAACCGCAGCAGCACCAACGTTGGATTCGAATGCCGTCAATCGCGCTCTCCCGCCAGTTTTGTAGCCCCAGAAATGACATCATTAACTCTTTTGATGGCTTCTTTCTTCGGTCCCGCTTGGCTGGATTGAACGCCGGAGAAGAAGAAGGAGGAGGAGGAAAAAATTGGGCGGTTGATGCGGCGGAACAAATGAGCAATATAGTCTATCTCGCAGATTATGGACGAATTGACGACCACATAGCGTCGCTGCTGCTTATATTTTGTCGTGCGGTTTCCCATTTTCCCTAACAGTTTCAATCACGAACGCGTAGACGCACTTTTGATTTATTTGCGCACACTCCACCAAGGCTACTGATGTATAGGCCTACACTTGACGGGAGGTCATTAAAAATTAAAAGGGGCCCAGCAAAACGGAACGCGGAAGTGCGTGGGAAGGGGTTAATGTCAAAAACAGCTCGACGCAGCTCAAACAACGACGCCCAAAATCGAAAGGAAAGCCATTACATTCTTGGCATTGGCGCCTCTAGGCGCACAAAGGCTCACATTAGAAAGGCATAGTTAAGGACATGGGGGAAACATTAAAAAATTCAATAATAGCGCAATAATCGTAAATCTAACCATAGAAAGTTGCGTTGAATCTCTCGTAATGGCGACAATCAACGCGTTCAAATTGCTTCTTCTCTGGTGATCTCCCAACCTAAATTTGACCGAGAAAAGCTATTTTACTAAATTTAAGAGTTTCACGCTGAATGTGGCAATGTCGAGTTACAAATTTGAAAAAGAAAAAAGAGAAATAAAACTAAATTCAATAATTAGGTTTTTCGAAAAACATAGTAAAATGAAATAAGTATTGAGTTTTTTTAACTAAATAAAAACTCAATAAATAAATCCCTAGTTCTCTCAGTGAAATGGAAATTGAAAGAAAAACTGTTCATAGTTCTCAGTGTTTAAGTTGTTTCACCAACGACAACCACCAAGTGACTTGTCCACATGGAAAAGTGACTTGTTGGACAAATAAAACTCTGAGGTGCCTCAAATGATGCCTTCATCATTCTTTGTTTAATGACTCAAGTTTTTTCGGCTATGAAGGACTCTAACAAGAAAACAAGCTCATGTCTGTGTCTGTGTGTCTGCCAGCTTTTTACACTATGAAATAATTCACACTCGGGTATACAAAATTCAGACACACATACCTGCCAAAATAGTAGAACAACAGTTGTGAAGTGCACAAATGCTTTTCTTGTAGTTTTGATGAGATAATTTCTGGTATTTTCTTGAAAAAAAGAAAAAGAGGTTTCATGTGTCATTCGTTAAATTGTAGTCTGCTATCTGAGATTGATTTGCATTTGGCCAATTGCCAGATTGCAAAAATGTACCAAGAATAATTTTTTTTTTTAATTATTATCGTGTTTTTTATTGAATTTGTACCTGACTACCTGTTTGTACCAATAAAAATGACAAAGGTTAAAAAAAAAAAACTAATAAAATGTTTTTTAATAAAACTAAATAATGGCAAAACTGGATTTGCAACACTACTGCAATAGTGCAGATAATTTCCAAGCCAATTTGTTCCTTTTGAAAGTTATTTAATTGCACAAAGACACGCTAGACTGAACGGCAATTATAGTACAATTAGTCAATGCATTTCAGTATAGTTAAATCTCTTGCGTTGCAGACTTTGATTGCCTTGTTAAAACTCGGTAGTAATACGGCGCCAATCTACTTGAAATTGTACAGGAAGTGAACTCATTTCGTGCTCCCTTTAAGCCAAACATAGAAATCCCCTTTGGTGGATGTGGGATATACCCTAATCAAGCGCTCGCAGCCACTCACTTGGCTATAGTAGAGTAGTAAGAGTCTTTTGATTCCTGCTGGCCATCGTGTAGAGTAGACGAACCGACCGAGCGAGTTATATATTTCGTGCACCACGCCCGAATTGTTAAGGTCGATGTTGTTCAAGGGCAGCAGCAGCCCGACACCAACTGCATAGCCCCGCGTGTGTGTGCGTTTGGAACGAGGAAGAGATTATTCCGATGAATTCCTTTGCCTGCCAGCCATGTCCTCCGATCATCGGAGGAGTTTTAGATCACCCTCCCACCTTCTTTTTTGGCTCTTGTCAAGGCATTTTCCAGGTGAGCCATGGCCTGGATGGCGACTATATAAACCTGGACGCATCTGAGGATAAGACAAACAGTTTCTCACTTCTCTTCTCTGATTACATTCTCATCTATTCCAACTCAACACAGCGAAGCAATGGCGATGAAACATGTAAGTCTCTCATATAGATCAGCAATATAATCCTTAATGAATCGCTAATAATTCCTTTGATTGAATTCGTTTCTATCCACAGATGATGCTGGTTGTTGCCGTCTTGTTGGTAGCCGCTGCCTACGCCAATGGGCAGCAATCGACGACTCCGGTGCCGATCCTGAAGCAAATCAACCGAGTCAACGACGACGGATCCTACACTTACGGATTCGAGGCCGCCGACGGCACCTTCAAAGTGGAGACCCGCGACAACCTGGGCAACGTCCGAGGCAAGTACGGCTACGTCGACGAGACCGGCCAGCTCAAGACCATCGAGTACGCCGCCGGCCAGGGATTCGAAGCTTCCGGCGCTCACCTTCCAGTCGACGGAAACTCGGCCGTTCCGTTGCCCGCAGCCCAGCCCATCACTGCGGCTCATCCTCGTCGCCCTGTCGGCCGTCCCGCCCCTGCCCCCACCACCTTCCGCCCACGCCCAGCGGTGGTCGAACAGCCAGCAGCTCCCGTTCATCACGTCGCTCCCGCCCGCAACCTCCCGACGCCGACACTTTCCGTCCCGTCTTTCAGCAATGTCAGACAGCAGCAGCCACAGCCCGTCCCTCAACATTTCGACAACGCCATCGTCTCCAACACCGGAAACGCCGGCCGCGGATTTTCTTTCTCCTTCGAGGCTCCCGTTTTCCACCCCACCACCACTCCCCAGCCATTCTTCAACCAAGCTTTCTAGATTAGTCCCGCCAGCTTATTCAAATAGGATTCTTTTTTGTCTAAAGTCATGATCGCCGATGTGTATATATGAAAATACAAAATCAGAACGCACAAAAAACCAAACCCAAAATATGTGTTGGCAATTTAATTGAGCTGGAAATAATGGCTCGTGTTGGGCCATCATCAAAATTGAATAGAAACCGAATCGAGAAGAATGATATGACCGTCTTAAGGGCGATGGAGAGAGAACTGCTGGATGGAATGGACGGAGCGTTTCTGGCTGTAGAGTTAGGAGCACTAGGAGCGCTATAGGAGCCAGCACTTTCCTTGGCTGAGCTCGGACGTCACTTATCCACCCCCCCCCCCCCCCCCCCCCCCCCACCCCGACGACGGGGTGGAGAGAGAAGCCACTCAAGATGTCGTCATAAATCCTTGGTCGTTTGATTGAATTGCTGCTGCCGGCCAAGTTGCTGGGGCGGCCCTCCGCCCTCGTCTGCTTTCGGCCGGAAGCACGCGAGTTTCAGCTAAGTAGCCGAGCCCATCCGTTATACGCCGGCCAGCAACAGACGGCTGGCAAAAATGAACAACAACAGTGGCAGTTATTCTCGAGTATTATACGAAGAGACCCATAACACTTCTTCTTCTTCTTGTGATGCAAGAGGCAGCAGCAAAAGAGTTGCGCTCCTTTCGATATGAATCATCAATATTTCAGACGGAAACTATAAGGGTGAAAGAGTATTACGGATGACACAAATCACAAATGTTTTTGCCTTTTCTTCTTCTTCTGCTGGGCCAACTTTTCGTCCAAGTCGAGGGAGCCATCAACAAATCACGACTTTATTCTGTCTAATTCTTCGATGATGACAGTGTAAATTTATTCAACAGCGACTAATAAATCATAACCCATTTTCTGTCTCTCTCTTTCTCCTTCAAATTTATCGATTACGGAATTCATCCGTTGGTGATGCGTTCAAGGACGAACAAGTTGGAAGGAAAAGATCTCGCACTTTTTTGGCTGTCGAGTGCGTCAACTGACATGAAACAAACACCATCCAGCTAGGCTACGTGCTGACGCACTGATTGGCATACATCTCTCCACCGAGTCAAAAATGATGATCGTGAGTGTCTGTCTGTCTGCTGCCTAATGAGCTGATTTCTCAGAGATTTGAATTTTCTCAAGGAGATCCGTGGGTTGAGCGTCGGAATAAATAATTGGGACAAACCCACAAGTCCTTCCACATGTGTTGTAAGTGATATCTCTTCTTTCGAATGTATATTTACACGCGCGTACACACATAGGGAGCTTATCCACAGCAGTAGGACTACATGTGCGTGTTATATCCCCCGTCGTCTCACGAAATCACGATCTCCCAACAACAACAACTTTCTAGAGTTGAGTGAAACTGATGAGGAATGGCTTTTTTAGTATTTTTGATTTTTCTTTTCGGGAGGGGAAATATAGCTACCATACAGTACGAGAAAGAGATACGCAGCCGAGATGGCAAGAAGAACATCCAGCAAGATATAATCTCGCCAAAACGATTTATTGGGCAAACTATTTGTCCACGCTCAAGCTTTGCCCTTTTGGGGGGTTTTCTGCTGTTGTGGCTGCTGCTGCTGGGCTGGGGTATGGAACAGTGGCAGCATCCATCACGTCAGCCAAGTTGAAGATCAAGTGATGTACTATGCATATCTCAACGAAACCTCGTTGATTGACTCTGACGTCACCATACAAAATGCAGTTGGATCCCGACATCTCGTATACAGCAGATTTGATCACTGCTGCTGGGAAGAAAAGGGCAGCAGCCAAAATGTAGAGAATACATAAGGGAATAAAGGATGGAGAAGCGGATGATGGATGGACATAATTCCATCCGCCTGCTGATCGATGATGGTCATTCTCTGTAGAGAATTGTCCGTTATTTATTTACCGACTGGACTTTAGCCGTCCTCATCATTTTCTACGGTCAGCAGAAAAGGAAGAACTAAAAGAAATTTACTTCGTCGGAAATGATCTATAAGTATTACATGATATTCTCTCTTGGCTTCCAAGACCGTCCTGGGAAAAGTTATTGTAGCGTTCGGTCTGACGAAAGTAATTAGTATCTATACGGGTTTCATATTTTTACTTTTACCTTTGGTAGGGGAGTTAAGTAAAACTTTTGGAGACAAACTATTTGATACTATATAATAAAGCTGATCCGTTCAGCGGATGTCGAACGCGGGTGAGAAAACCGATTTTATCGCAATTTTGATTATAAGGGGGAGGTCGATTTTTAATTTCTATCGATATCTTAATTTCAAATAAGTGTCGTCTGCTTTTTCGTTTTACAAGTTTTGAAAACAAAAGAGACGCTGAAAAGATTTCAAAGAAAAATGAACGATCGGAAAAGTATGTGGCTGATTGATGATTTAGTCGTTAGATAAAACTAAGAACACCAACCTAGTTCAAATAGAAGAGTTAAACCTGTACCAAATTTGTGAGTTCCTGACTAGCTTTTATCATGTATTAACCCCTTGTCGATGCATGGCAGTTAAAATATGTTTGCACCCTAACTTTTCCTTTGTGCATATTTGAGGTTTGAGCCAACAAGATATATCCAAGTTTTGACTGTTCTGGTCATCAGCAACATTCTCAGAAATATCTTCGCTTGGGTAACAATTTTTGTTACTTTTATTAACCTGCATGTGACCTGCCAGATTTTTTACTGATGATGGATGACTTGCATAGATGTCATCTTGGTAACCTTTAATTCTTCCATTTATTAGAAATTTGGGCTTACCCACCGTCTCCTTTTCAACTTTTCCTTATACTTGTTGTTTCTGTCAACATTTTTCGTAACCCATTTGTCATTTTTTATTTAGACTAACAGCATCCTGTTTGAGTGGAGAAGCTAGCGATGACGATCGAGCTACAGACCTCTTTTTCCTCTTTCTTTAAGTGTCTTTGTGTATGCCCATGTGAGTGTGGGTATATTCACGAGGACACCCCCTTTTCCCTATCCCACCTGCTGGTGGATTCATCTGCGGATGGAGCACTTGTGGACGATGAATGCCTGGCTGTGGATTTCCCAGGCTTAAAAGTAGGCCAAATTCATCTCTATTCTTCTTTTGTGACTATTTGTTGTCGTTTATTATAAATTGTTACCGAGTACGATTACTCCAGAGCTATATACCGTTTGTGTTTTTCTCAGTCAGGGTTCATTAAATAACTCTGAATAACTCATATGTGTAGAACTGCAGATCAGGCTTGTATTACCTCACAACTTTGTCTACGTGGGTAAATAATTAAATTCAGAAATATTTGAACTTGAAACACTTTTGAAGCAAAGCGCAACTAGAACATTTTTGTCTTTTACCAAGAAGGTCTTGCCGCACACACTTCCTGGTATTATTTGGTCGTATTGACTCTGTCAACAAGTAAAACAATAATGGCACGCTAAGGAAACAATGGATCTACGTATATTGTAAACTTGCTTAAGCATATACAGTTGCTTGTACGGCTGTTTGAGCGCCCACGTGAATCTTTACGATGTAGAAAGAAAGTTGCTACCGGCACTAGGCGTGGCCCCATACTTTTATTTTATTTTTTTGATTCCAAGGATATCAAAAGAACGGAATAGATTCCTCCCATATGTATATAACTGGCGACTTGGAGTTCAATCGGACGTGATGAATGCTTAGTGGGCCGTGTCCTTTTCTCCTCAGCGTGTGAGATTTTTCCCGGAGAATTCTAAACGCACGCGGCTCTCTCGCGGGAGATGTAACACTCGAAAAGTGAAAGAGACTCTCCTTTTCTAACCACCGAAAGACGATCAAGTCTCAACATTTTTCCTGGTTCGTCTTTTATATCAATTATTGAGGAGAGAAGTGCGACCAGCGCAATGGAGATGTCTGCGTCCATCATCAGATCTTCTCAGCCTGGCGATGAAGCCAATCAAACGGCCAAATATTCGCCCGATATGTATATCCCACCAGTCAATCGATGTCAGCGAAAATAAAACTGATACCCTGGACGATGAAATTGAATAAAATCAACGTCGCAATTTGAATGAAATTGCTTTTTCCGAAATGTTTCCCCTCCGCAGATAAAACACACGAGAGAGAAAGAAATAAAGAGAGTTTTAGCTTTTAAACAAAACAAAATAAAGATGAAACGAAGAGAAGCAGAGAGACAATTCAATAACTGTCCTGGCCAGTTGTATTTATTACGAGTATTGTCTTGTCGGACGTTGGGCATTGGCCGGCTGTATTACAGTTAAGGCTACCGTCGCCGATCGATAATGCATCCGCAATGTCTTATTCTTCCCTTTTACATCCAGCCTTTTGTTCTTCTTCGCTTGTTTCCCCTTATTTATTTATTTTTTCTTTTTCATTTGGGGAGAGGGGGGGGGGCGCATTTCTCGGCGCGTTTACTTTTTTATGGGTTTTCATTTCGAGAGAGGCTCACGACATTCTGCGGGTTGGAATTACGCACAGTACCATCCTGTGCTGGGCGGGTGCGGAGGCCCGTTTCCCATGTTGCATGCCGGTTCTTAATGATACACGCCAATAAATAGGTTATCATAGATATAATCGCCAACCGGCGACTGCTGCTGCTGCTATTATCTAATAGTATACGGGAGAAAGGCATTGATGAGAAAACACCGAGTAGAATATAGGCGGGCTATTATTCGGTTTGATAATGACCTGTTATCTAGCACCTGTATGTCTATAGACTATATAGAGTCTAATGCTTGTAAATACTACTGGTTGCGCTCGGCACTTTTTTCCAGTTGAACCTCCGTCTGACTCATCTCACTCTGAGATAGAAGCTACTGCCTGGTCCGCTCTCTCCCTCTCTCTTGATGAGACTCCCCCTGTCATTTCCGACTGGGAGTTTGAGACCGCTGCACGTTTGTTGAACTCCAAGTCTGCCCCTGGTCCTGATGGCTTATCTGCCGATCTTTTACTGTTTAGCCTTCCGCTGGTAAAGCCGTTTCTTCTGGTTATCCTGAATGCCTGCATCTCTCTGTGTTTCTTTCCGGTTTCGTGGAAGATCGCAAAGGTTGTTGTTATTGGCAAGCAAAACAAGAGCGATTACTCTACTCTAAATAGCTACAGGCCAATCAGTCTTGTATCCAACCTGGCAAAATTCCTTGAGAAAGTGATACTCGGCCGGCTCGCCTGGTTTGCTAGTGTTAACGGGTGGTTCTGCGTTGATCAACATGGCTTTAGAGAAAATCGCTCTACTGAAACTGCGGCGCACTCTTTGGTGAATTACATTGAAGATGCGTTTTTTGATCAAAAAGTCTGTGCGTCCGCGTTTTTGGACATCAAAAGCGCGTTTGACTCGGCGTGGCATCCCGCTATAATTTCGGCTCTTGTTAACCGTGGGTGTCCCATCTACCTAACCAAAATTGTTGACAGCTTTCTCTCCAATAGACAGGCATGTTTTTCTATAAATGAGTATTGCCTTAAACGGAATGTTAACCTTGGGTGTCCACAAGGAGGGGTCCTGTCCCCCTTCCTTTGGAATCTGCTTGTAGACGATCTCCTCCGCATTCCGTTCCCGTTTCCAACTAAATTTAGTGGTTATGCCGATGATGCAAATATCGCAACGGTGCACAAGGACCCAAGCATCGCCACTCACAATCTGCAACTGGCATGTGACTCAATTGGAAAGTGGCTCGCCACCAAAAAATTGTTTCTCAACGCAGCTAAAACTGTTTTAGTCGTTTTCTCTCGCAAGCAAATCACTTGGGCCAATCTCTCCGTTCTAATCGATGGCACTAAAATTTTTCCATCCCACTCTGCTTCATTTCTCGGCCTCGTCTTGGACACCAAACTTAACTGGGCAAATCATATCCAAGCTAAGTGTGTTTCTGCTAAACGGGCTATGATGGCTGTTAGCAGCTGTCTTCGGCAGTCGTTTGGTGCTGATTGTAAACGCTTACGCTTTCTATATTCCTCCGCTGTTGAACCCATCTTTACCTATGGTTGCTCGGTCTGGGTGTCCAGCTTGAGAACGAAAGCGGGTATCAAGAAGGTTCGCTCATTCCAACGCACAATTTGCCGCATCATTGCCTGTGCTTTTAAAACTGCCCCGACTGAATCCCTCATTCTTCTCTCTAATCTTTTACCTCTTGACCTCAGAATCTTAGAAATCGCCACTCTGCGTCTCCTCTCTCATCCGCCTGGGTTGGTTTTCTCAAAAGCTTCACGCGACTTCATTTGCAAACGACTCTCCTTCGTGAACAATGACCACTTGCTGCCTCGTGTCAGTTTTCCTCTTCTCACCAACTGCCCACCCTGGAACATCCTTCTCTTCAGCTCTCTGCTTTCGTCCGTGGCTATCCCTCTCCTTCCAAGCACTCCCAGCACCCTCTATTGCTTTATTCGTGCCCACCACAGGCGTGGTGCGGCTGGTTTCTGTGTTGTGTTCACCGACTCTAGTGCAGTCCGCGAGATTCTTAATTTCTCACTTCCCCCAGCGATCTCTTTCCGCACCGGCATGAGTTTAGCCTTTTCTACGGCCTTGGAGAAAATTGGAGAATACCGGCCAGCTTTCTCTGCGTGCGAGATTTTTGTATCAGAACAACTAATTTTTATGCAGCCTGCGACCAAGCTCTATCCCATCGAGGCAAGAAATCTGGCCCTTCTTGCGACTTTCGGCAGTTTCTGCCATATTTTTACTACTGCGATTGCTAAATCTCCGGGTCTCATCCTGGCCCGTTTCTGGGCGCAAGCTCCTTCTCCTTTCTCGTCTTTGTTAGTCCCTTTTTCCCCATTACACGTGAAACATCTGATTAGGTCCACGCTATGGGATATCTGGAGCAATGAGTGGTCCTCCATACCGACTAATTTTAGTGCCAAAGCCTTCTTCCCAGTTGTGCGGTCTGCCAATGTGCTTCTTGAACGTAGAACTAATGCCACCTCTACCCAGCTTATCACCGGACACTGCTTCCTAAATTCTTATCTACACCGTTTTGGCCTCTCTCCTTCCGCTTCCTGCCTGTGTGGTGCCCCCTTCGAGACTATTCCACATTTCATTCTTCACTGCCCTATATTCTCATCTCTCAGATCAACCCTAGTCGATGTCGTCTCTTCCAGTGGTCATCCCTGGCCACCTCCTCTTCATATCTTTCCTCAGTGTAACCTTCTATGGAATGCCCTTACCGTTTTTGTTTCTCGCTCCAAACGCCTCATCCGCAAAAAACGCGTGTGGTGAGTGCCGTCTATGTTTGTTTTTGTTTGTTTTTTTCCTATAGGCCACCTGCACTTCCCAGTTTTTATCTGCCCGGTTTATTGTGGTTTGGGCCCACTGACTCCTGTCACTGGTGACCTCAGTCCGCCGACGGGTCAACGATAAGTCTTTCGCCACTCTTGCGGAACGGCTCCCTTCGCAGACTGGTGCTGTGCAAACGGGATGCTGTCGCCGGCAATTTCGTGTGCGAAATTTTATTTTCTCTTAGTCCGTTTTAGCCTGTCATTCTCCATTCTCCTCTGTTGTCCGAGTGTTCGTTTTGTTCTTACTTTAATTTCTTGGCTTGTTCATCCACCTCCCTATCATCATTTTCTCTCATGGTCTCGTCTCTACATTTAACCCCGCCTCCTCTCTACCCTCGATTCTGCATCTATAAACGGTGATATGTCTTGAGGGGCTGTTTCCCGCCGCCACGGGTGGCCGCACCAACATATGCGGCTCCGGATCGGTAGGGACAGCAAGAGGGAAGGCGCGGTCTGTTTCCGTGATGCCACTCCCCGCCTCCTCTCTACTTTTGAGTCTGCACCTATAAACGGTGGTATGTCTCGAAAGGTCTTCTTCGCCATTTCGGGTGGCCGCACCACAACATGCGGCTCCGTGCTGGCGGGGAGGGCAAGAGGAGAGGCCGGTCGGATCTTTTCCAATAACTGAAGCCTGAGAGAGTGGATGCCAATGCTTCCGTCCGTTAAGCCAAAATTCCCTCTGGTCGCTCTGTTTATATGCATCGTCCCTCCCCCTGACAGAGCAAACCCCACCACATGCCCGCACTAGTGCCGCCGTCAGGCCCAGCTCCCCTTTCGTATCGTACCTTTGCTATTTTGTGTCTCTTCCAACCCCCTTGTACATATGTAATTTTGTTAAATTGGACGTAATAAACTTGGGCAACACTCGGCCTCCGAGTCTCTGCCCAATTTAAACATTAAAAAAAAAAAAAAAAAAACTACGCAACGGTGTGCATTTAGACATGTCGACATTTCTTTCGGGAAACCATTGAAGAAAAAGCGAATGGCACAAGCACATACTTTCCCTCCGCACCGTTCAAAGAAGAGAGAAACAACCCAAAAATTAACACGAGACCTTGACTAGCTCAATTGTGCGTGTGTGTGTGTATTTAAGAGATTTGGAAATGGTGGAAATTGCATCAGGCAATAGTCTTTCCCATCTCTTGTACACATTTCTATCCGCCTCTCTCTTTCTGAAGCGCTTTTTTGTTTGCGGTACTATTTCTGAAAACAAAAATAGAAAAACGAATGGCTAGTGCTTGTGTCTATACGTGAATGTCTACTGTCATTTTTCCGACAGCAATTAACCGTGCCATGGACTCTTGTGCCGAGTTCTTTTCTATTTCTATGGCGCATTTCTCCCCCCTCTCAACACCCGTTGCTAATTCATTGTCTGCTGGCGGAGGGGATAGAGTTGCGGATTGGAAGACAACCAGCACACTCTCTCTTTCGTCTTTCCATCAGCAGCGGCTGTGTGGCGGTTGTCACTCAAACGTCTTTAGTAGATTCAAATAACCGCGCCTCTCGTTTCTCTCAACTTCTTCCCCACTCCGCCAATTACCTTTTTATACGTCACACTCTACCGCTGTAATGCCAACATCCATTCTCTTATTCATTCACCAACATGAACGTTGGTGAATGATGTCTACGTGAAAGAGAGTCGAGTCAGCGATTTAGTCACGACAGAAATCCTTTTTTTTATTCGATTTGAAGCAAAAAAGGGACAAAGTCAACATTGGTGATGATTTTTAAATGTTCTGGTTGGCAATTGGAGGGACTGTGGGGGGGATGGGGAAGTAGATATAAAAGACTATGGTGGACATCGTCAAGTCTCACACTCTCATGCTAGTTGACCTAGCCAAATTAAAATGGGGGGAGGGGCGACAGAATATAGGAAACGAAAAGAAAATGTGCAGCAACAAGATACTATTTTGATTGATTTTCTTAAATCCTCTCAACACGGCCGGCAGCAGGTGCGCCAGTCTCGGTCGGGATGAAGAAGGGCTGCTGGGCAGCGGGCACTGGGCGGCGAGCGCGGCCTTCCTGGTCATCGGGGATACCATCTTCGTTGTCATCAACGCTGGAGTATTCCCTGTCTTTGGATTTCTGGGCCTCGGTCCTCTCGCCGACGACGATGGGGAACGGGTTCAAAGCTCCGGAGGTCTGGAATCCGAGCGTCTTGTTTGCAGCCGATTTGCCCGTCTCGTATTCTGTGCACGCAGGATAAAGGAATATAAAGGAAATGAGAGCCCCACCCGCTGCTATAGTGCAACAGGTTATGCAACCCAATATGGGTCAGACAACTTACCGAGGACTTGGAGAACGCCAAATTCGTCGACGTAGCCGTACTTTCCTAATGATGAGAAAATGCGGAAAAACGAATTTATTTTGGTACTCGTGAAAGTGTAAAAATAAAACAGCCAACAAATGCGGAAGTTGTTGTAATTGTTTAATTGGGTCGAATATACCTTTAACGTAGCCGTTGAGTTCCTTCTTTTCAATACGGAAGGAGCCATCTCCGGCCTCGTAGCCGAAAGTGTAGGAGCCATCGTCGTTCACCTTGTTGATTTGCTTAATGATGGGCACCGGCGTGGTGGTGCTCTTGGCTTCGGGCTCGACGGCCACTTCATCGACGGCAACTCTTCCTTGAGGTAATGCGGAGACGGCGCAAACGGCCAGAGCCAAAATCTGAATCGCAAAAATTAGAATTGAATAATGATTAATATTATTATTTGTCTGCGAAACAGAATTGCGTGTGGAATGTGTTGAATGAAAAACTTACCACGAAGGTTTTCATTGTGTGTCGTCGGCTTGTCGGCTGTTGAAAACTGATTGAATTGCTGTCCAATAGTCACAGGGTTTTATAGTTGGTCAGCTGCTCCGAAGAAGGGGAGGAGTCGCACGGGCGGTTGCCGCCGTGCTCCCGAGAATTGGGGAAGAAAAGGCGAAGGTTGGCGCAACTACCTGTTTTTTTATTATTACGTATATCGGCGACTTTTACTCGCTTCTCTCTCTCTCTTTCTCTCTTTGATTCTTTTTTCTTATTTATTTATTTTTTCGTTTGTCTGGTGGTGGTGTCCATCACACCTCTGGGTCCATTCTCTTTCTCCCGTCTATAACCAACCCCAAAAACCCGCAAGACTCTGCGGGAAATTGGAGTCACGGTCAGTTGGTGAAAGATCCGCGGACTGGGCCACTCGGCAAGTATTGTCCAAAATGATGGATGGCCTCCATGGATGTTTCTGTTGCTGGAACTCATGCGCTGGTAAGAAAAAGGGCTAGGTCGAAAGCCGAGAGCAACGTCCGTTTTTTTTTTCCCTTCCACCGTCGTGCGTGTTGGTCCACGGCGTGATTTTGGTCAACGGCCGAATAAAAAACCCAAACCACCGCAGGGAATGAAAACAACACACGGCACTCGTCTAGCAACCAAAACCGTCCTATGCTGGCCGCGCGCACTACTTTCTCTATCCCGCTCTCTTTTTGTCGTCTTTCTTTTTCTTTTCCCTTATACACTTGTATCTATATCTACGACTCTCTTTTCTGGCTCATCGTTTTTTACCTAGCCGAAGATCGACCAGTGTCGTTGGTTGTTGTCGTTCACTCCCGTTTCTCTCCATTGGCGCGATGTATAGCGGGAAAACTAGTCTAATCGCGTCATCGCTGATGCTCTAGTCAATCCATTGCCATTTCCCAGTCATTTAATAAAGGAGTTATGTAGGCTACACGTGAACAAAGTATAGAGATCTTCATGCAGTCTGCTCGCTCCTTAAATGGCTGGCAGTTTTGTTTGACGTTCAATAAGTGGCGAGAGAGAGAAATCCATAAGTGAAATGCGCCAACGACATCACTTTTGCTTTTGCTTTTTCTTACCCCAAAAAGGTTCGCTTGGTCTCTTTCTTCTTCTTCTAGGTATTTATAACGACATCCATCGTGCCGAGTGTAGTATATACATGTATACGTCTACAGCTAGACACAGGGCCTATAAATAATGGAGGAGGCATCGTTAACAAGTTCTTTATGGTTCGAGACACCCGTCGCACTACATATGAAGCGCTGACGTAAACTGGGCCCTTTTTACTTTGCCCCGTGCAGTTGCACCTTAGCGATGGTGAGAGTTGGAGGTCGGAGAAAGGAAAGGAGGATGGAAAATCCTTTTCATGAAATATGTATGGACCGCTGGCGCAAACGGCTCGTCGTCTAACAATCGACTCCACCCAGAAATTCGGCCGCTTGTACATATATACACAGCACACAAGAAAACGGCAACAAACAGGCGAGAGAATTGCCAGTCTGCCGTTGATGCCGCATATCGCCATAATAAGATCGGGACCAGCAGCGAGTAGTTGTATACGTCATTCGGATGCCAACTGTTGTGCTGTGTGTGTGTGTACGGTACAGCTGTTTCCCCGTATCTTCTCTCTCTCTCCTTTTCTTTCTAATAAAATCAGCAGAGAATATAACACTCTCTTGACTGGAATTTTGGCCTACTTCTCTTCTATAGCTCTAGCTCTGGCTAGTTCTCTATTCGCCTCTATTTCTCTATTTCTCTCTTTCACTCTGAATTGTCGTCGGGTCAACACCTGCACTTATTCCTATTTAAAATGATTAGGATAGACGGGAAAAAAGAAAAACGACGTCCTCTTAGATTCACGTCAGAAAAATAGAGAAAGAAACACAAATCAGTCAGCCAAGCAATCTAGAGTCCCATCATTACCCAAATTCATCAGGGCGTGGTTCGTGAGCAAATCACATTGAGAATGGATGCGTCAACCGCGGGAATAATAATCGTAATACGATGTAACGAGTCTCGTCAGTGAGAGATGTATAGAGAGACAGAAAACTAGCTAAATGGGATGGATCAGCCCATCTTATGATTACCTATATACATCGAAGGCAAGAGAAAATGTCTGTGACACGCGTCAATAAATGAAGACGAGGCGGATTTTCATTATTATTGACGCATCTCAAGATGCTGCTGGCGGGATGCGTGTGCAGGTAGTTTCTATACAGATACATCTAGTAGACTTTTCCCATTTGGAGACGGTATAGTAATATCATAGACAGGCAATGGAATCGATTTGTTGGTCACGGATAACCTGCATGGCTCAGATCGTTCAGCAGCAGGAGGGATTCTGCTCAGATAAGGAGATTGCAATAAGGGATTGATAGAATTATGGCTCTAAGGAAAAAATCTCGGGCGGATGAGAATATAGAAGCAGGCTCAAACTGCCTAGTTAAGTCTGCCTTCTATTATACAACCAGTACACAGCTGCCGCTACTGCGATGTTGGATCGATAAGTGAAGGGAAAGTCAACCGGGAAACTCTCTAACTCGACGTAGAGTATCAACTTTGCGGTAGACCAGCCGCTATTATCTTTAAAGGCTGAAATCCTACGTCCGAAAAAAAAAAAAATTATAAATCCGAGTGTACACACGAATAACCGCAAACCGGAATGCACAGCCTATTGGTTTAAAGGATGGACTATTTGATTGATATGGTTTGTTACACATCTTTTTAAAATTGCGTTTTGATACTTGATCTGTTCGGCTTTTGATTTTGATTTACAAGTGGACTTGATTCTCCTCTACGGGCGACAGATCACAAGCGGTGGGGATGATAATCGTTGCGCCCCTCTGGCAAAGAGAGAGCGTGAGAGCAAACGTTTCAGCTGCAGCTACACTGCACACTGGGCTGCACGCACGCCTTTACACACTCGTGCAGCACGGCCAGCATGTATAGCGCCTTTTATTATTATCATCATCTTTTTTTTTTTCCCCTTATAGACTGCATGGGTCTCTTTATCTTCTTTGGCCTTAGCTTCTCTCTTAAGAAACAACTCGGTGTGTTCTTTTCTCCGTTCTCTCTCGTCGTCTGCTGTTAGTTATTTTTTGTTTCCCTTTTTTCCCGTTTTTTTTACAGCCGACCATATGACGGAAAGTGTATAAAAGAAAGTGGATAATGCCTACGCCGAGGCAGTCTCGTTTGGAGCCACTTTCATTGCGCATCATCATCTTCTGATCTCTTCCACCCTGTACCACCACCACCCCCATCCAGCAGCGGCACTTGATCCAGCGCGACAACAACCAGAAAGAAGAAGAAGAAGCGGACAGCCCGTCGTTTAGACAAACATGCATTTTCGCGTGAGTATCAACTTTGCACTTGGCCAGAGTTTTAATTGGTAATACGAGTCCATTAAGACGGAATGTAACGAGTGCGGTTCCATCAAGTGGAGTGTGACTATCTCTTGCTGTTTCTCTATCCATTCGATTATTGGGTCGGTGCTGATGTCTATAATGTTGTATCCGTTAATGGGAAATGGTCGTCCTGCAGGTTGTAGTAGTGTCAGTTGCTCTGGTTCTCCTGCTGGCCATCACGTCCTCCGAGGCACAGTTTCAGCAACAAGAGCCACTGGAATCAGGAGCCATCGATCCGGCTCAGCAGCAGCAGCAGGTAGCGCCGGAAGTCAAACCGCACGTTTCCATCCTCAAGCAAATCAACCAAATCAACAAAGATGGATCGTATGTCCTTTGACAACTCAACTCAATCTATAGACAATCAAATTTCAAATATTTTATACAATCTGTAGGTACACTTATGGTTTCGAGGCTTCGGACGGCAGGTGATGATTTTGATTTTTTTGGAAAAACTCAAGTCTACTTGAATTAATTTACCTTTAAAAATTTAATTAGTTTCCGAGTCGAGACCCGTGACGTCAACGGCCATGTCAAGGGAAGATACGGGTAAGTCATCGATATTCTCCGCTATAATAATCTTCCAATCAATCTTGTGGTTAATGATGAATCGGTTTCTTCTTCTTCTAGTTACATTGATGAATTTGGCGAAGTGAAAGCGGTCGCCTACGAGTCGGGCACCAAGCAAGGATTTGCGCCGAGAGGCCAGCACTTACCTGTACTCCCACGTCCGTCAAAGAGTGGCGGAAACATCGGAGAAGATGACGAGTTCGGTACAGACGAGGATTGGAACAGCGTGGACGCTGATCAGGACGGACAACCGGATCCTCCTCGTCCAAAGGATCAGAGACCAGTCGTCACTACCAAAGCCCCACGCGTGACACCACCCCCACAGGCTCGCCCAGCAGCACCGCCGGCCCGTCTCGAGCGACCTGAGCCTCCAGTTTTCATTCCTGCCGAACCCGCCCCTGAACCGGAACGTCCAGCAGGTCGCCCAGCTTTTGTCGAAGCAGCCCCTCAACAAGAGCGTCCAGCTCCTCGTCCAGCTTTGATCCCCGTCGAGGAAGTTCCCCGATCGTTCCGTCCGTTCCAGCCATTCCAGCAGCAACCGCCGCCTCAGTTTCAATTCCAACAGCCGCAACAATTCCAACTCCAGCCGCAGCAGTTCCGATTCCAGCCGCCGCAACAGTTCCGCGACGACCGCGCGGAAGAGCAACAGCAGCAGTTCGTCGGTCCCATCTTCCCACCTCAGTTCCGTTCCATCCCGCCGGGATTCCCTCAGCAGCGCAGTTTCAGTCCCGTTCCTTTCCCCTTCCAACAGCAGCCCCAGCCAACCATCAGGGAGTAGAGGGCCCACACAAAAACAACTAAATCAAAATTTGATGTCTTCAATCCACATTTCCCTCTTAAATAACATCGAAGGCGAGTAAATCATTCAAGACTTTTTTCTTCCCCAAATGTACCTAAAAGTTTCATTTCCGCCTCGTGATTTTTACATTCCTCACCCACTCCCGAAATCGTACGCAACCTCAATCCTTATTCTGCCAGTGCGAGCAATTACTACCAGTATTATAAAGTGATGAAATGGAGAAATATAAAATATATCATTTAGATTTTATGAAATGGATCAGGAAAAAGATAAAATAAAAATAAAGTGCCCGTTTCAAGGCGAGTGAGTCTGTCGCGACAGAAAGTTTTTGAAACTTTTGGAGGGAAAACTTTGTGAGAAAAAGAATAGAATACCGGGCCCAGGTTTTCTCTATGGCGAAAGCCGAGGACGAACAATAGTTTTACCGATGCCAAGCGAAACGCAATATAGGCTGCGATTCTTTTTCTTTTTTTGCCCAGCCATATCGAAAATGTCCATAACTTTTTTGAAAAGAAAGTGAACTAGCGCAATGTGTGCAAACAAACGTCAAGTGGACAAGACTATGACCAGCAACTTTTAGGCGAAACTTGGATTTGCTTTAAACAACAAACTTGGATGCAGCCAAGAACCTTGAAAGGAGATAAGTTATTGAGTAATCTAATTGAAGACATTATTAGCCGGTGCAGCAGCCGAGTGAATCGATATCATTTACCTATTAGATTACACATGAACATTATTCCTTCTTGGCTTGCAAATTTCGACTTTTAAACTTGAGGTACTGTCAGACTGAGGTTGGTCGATTTAAAAAAAATTATAATCGATATCTTAAGTATTGCTAATTAATAGAAGACTAGTGTCGTCTGCTTTCGTTTTTTGTTTCAAACAAGAAAATGGAACGATCACTTGTTTGAAAACGTAGTACTGGACTGGACTGGCTGCACGAAAAATAGGGCAACAAATAAAATGACAAAAATGTGGTCGTCGTGTTGGTATGCCGTCGTGTTAACTCTGCTGTCGCGGCTCTCTCCACTTCAGCGTGCTGTTTCTCAGGTAAATACAACTTAAGAAAACAAATCTAGTAAGATTACAGGGGCTTGAAGAGTTAAACCTGGTCAAACCTGTTCAAAATTTGAGAAAATGTTAGTTCCTGACTGTGTTGTTTGCTGTGTGTTTAGTTTGTTTGCATTATACCTATTCCTTTGTGCAGATTTGAGGCATGCACCTGCCATCATAACAACACAGGATATACCAATTTTGTTTGTGCTACACAATCATCAGCAGCAACATTCTCAACAACATCATCGCTTGGGTAAGGACTTTCATTATTCTCATTTCTGTGACCTGTGATATTTTAATGATGCATGACTTCTGACTTGCATAATAATGCAGTTGTACATGGAAACCTTCAATTCTCCCATTTATTAACAATAAAGGTTTACACACTGTCTCATATCCAACTTTTCCTCAATTGTTTCTGTCAATAATTTTTCGTAACTGATTTTTTCTTGTTTGTTTAGATAAACAGCATCCATCAGTTTGATTGGGAAAACTCTGTCCTTGTGTATGCCCATGTGAGTGTGGGTGTATTCACTATAGGGCACCTTTTTTCCGTCATTTTCAACTTTTCTGCGGATGGATGAAGCACTTTTGTGGATGCCTGGCTGCTGTATTTCCCAGGCTGTAAGGTAGGCCAAATGTAATCTGCTATTCTTCCCTTTTGACTACATGCTGGTGGCGTTGATTATAAATCGTGACACAGTACGGAGTACGATTATTCCTGAGCTAGGCGCTTGACTGGAACTGATTTTCTCTTGCCGATCTTTGTTTTTCCCAGTAAAAGTTCATTAAATATTTCATTTGTAGAATGACTGTACATCAGGCCTGTTTTTGTACCTCGCAACTTTGTCTCTGCGAAATTTTATTCGAATCAAGTGCAGACCTTGCTAATTCTGCTTACCCATGTCGACAGCGTAGAATTCATTACGATTACGCAAAGGGGTCTTATTGCGACAGTATACCACCCTATTCCTCACTGAATAAGTCGTTCACAAGCATAACATAGCGTGGGATACGCTTATAGCCCAAAAAGAAAGGTTCGCCCAGAATACAGAGTCTATAATTATCCCTGAAGCATTATTACATAACCGATTCCATTTGTAATTAAACGTATACCTCTTAGGAAATGTTTATCGTCGACTTATATGGGACTGTGCAAAGGTCAACTGCCGCCCCGCGCCTCCGCCCGGACCCCAATTCCAAACAGATCAATAACGCAATCAACGTCCCCTCACCAAATCAACGTTAATTAGTTTGCCGCGCTATTTTGATTCGAGCTTTTTCGATTTTCTTTTCTCTTTTAAAAAGACTCAGCCGCCAGCCTATCCCCTTCCCAGACTATGACTATGTAGAGAAAAGCCCGCCCGGTATTTATTCACGGATTTGTGTGCATATTTTCGTTACCGACCGACCAACCCCCCCTCGGTATAAAACATTTCTCCCATTTCAAACATTGACAATGGATGAAAAAACAAACCCGAATTGACGCATTAATATTTTTTCCGGGTCATGGTAATCTCTTGCGACTTTTCTCTTTTTTTGGGGGGAAAAGAGACGGGCGGGTGTGACGGGTCTGCGCTGCTCAGATAAGCGGATGAGATATGCTGCCGACGACCAGCATATACTCCCTCGTCTTTTAGAAAATCATCAATGATGCAACAACACACGGAGGAGTAAGAGAGATGGCAGTAGAAAAAATTAAATTCTCATCAGTTTGTGATGAGGTATAAACTTTTCCATTCACCGTAATTTTTCTTACGTGGTTTTTTCGAATCAAAAATGGAAAAGCAGCTTCTCGAAAGCTTCCGACCTGAATGTCGTTCATGTATCATACAGTAGATGCATATCTATACGCTGGAAATTGAGTTCAAAGTTACTCCGGCCAAGAAGCTTGACGATGGCCGGATCTTTCAAAATCAGTTTCTATATTCCGGCTCAGCTGGAGAGTTCGGGAAGATATATTATGGGCCTGACGACTTTTACAAGTTGTACCCTGGATTCCCTGTATGAGGTTTTCTGTGACGCACACAGCAGTATATAATAATCATCTTCGTCGCCTTGTGGAATTTCCATCTATAAGGTAACATTGCGAAACCCACAATAACATAACGTAACAAGGAAGCCTCTCTCCCGCCGTCGATATGCTGCGCTGCTGGCGAATCATAGTCTTGTTCCGCTGTTGTTGTCATATTCGTACCCGATTTATGACTGTACTTATACGCTTTCCCTTGTCTAACCTCTTCATATTGGGCCATATTGTCCCATTTGCCTTGTTCTCCGTCTTTAGCAAGTCTCTACCGTACGTGATGCCGTGAGCAGTGCATCTAAATTTAAAAACACGCGCTGGGACTTGGAATAAGACAGTCGGAGCCGTTGAGATCCATTGCTCCCGACATCACAATGCGCGGACAATTATACGACCAACTCTACAGTCAAATGAGGAACTAGGAGGGGCAAGGGAGGGATTTCTAATTGATGAATGGACCGAAATACTCAGTCGACTCCTTTTGGCCGGTCCCCCCCCCCTTCTCGCCCAGATATAGTAGAAACTAGACGAAATACAACGGGTAGTCAATATATAGGCAACTATAAGGTCCGTCTTGTCCGAGCTGTCTACAATAGATTCCAGCCGGACCCTTTTCCGGCTAAAACCAGAAAGACACTAGAGAGAGACAGACGGACAGACTATTTGGGAGGGGGGGGGGGGGGGGGATTTTGC
Source organism: Daphnia pulicaria (assembly GCF_021234035.1). Classification (NCBI taxonomy): domain Eukaryota; kingdom Metazoa; phylum Arthropoda; class Branchiopoda; order Diplostraca; family Daphniidae; genus Daphnia; species Daphnia pulicaria. Next base: position 9,906,265 of record NC_060913.1, read on the forward strand.
ATATAGCCGTCGATTTATTATCTAGCGCCGTAATTTGAAGTGGCGTAATTGATTTATGACTCGAGCGGAGCGAACAGAGTGAAGAAGCCCCTTAAATCCCGTCGCCGCCTAGATAATCTCTTACTCTTGCGTCTGCCTTTAGCTTTAGAATTTCTTCCGGTCCGGAGGAATGAATTATCCCTCGAAACTTTGAATAGCGCCGACACAAAAGGTCGTCTCGGGGCGTTTCGTACATGTACCGTTCGTTCGTTATCAAAATGGTAACGAGTGTCCGAGAATTTTAGAAACGCCAGTCTCGTCCGTTCGTCCGGTTCGAGTTCGTCCTCTTTGTGTCGCTGGGCAGCAACAGCCGGCACCGAAGCTCAAACATATTTGCTCATTTGAGCCGCAATTAACCGCTGCCAGCTGACCGTGTCATCATCTCGTGAATCGTCAGGAAGTGGAACATTTTTCCGCTCGTCTTCCGACTGTCCCATCGTCGTTTTTTTTTTAAAACAAAACAATGCAGACCCTGTAATAAGAAGAAAAGGGGCGACATTTCCCTCCTAGTTTCGCTGGAATAAACGAGGCGCTTTGATACTTTCACGGCGCGTCAATTCGGACGAAAGGCCGTCACGATAAGAGCCGCAATATCATCACCTGATCTCACTCATCCCACGTCGGTTCTGATGGACGTATGTAGATATTAAGCCCAGCCAGCAGGCACCGGTGTCGTCGACGGCCGACACTTGTCCATTCCGCCGAATGCATTTCAATTTCAGACAGACTTGAACGAAGTTGAAGGAAAGTCGAGTTTCATCTTGGCGGCTCTAGACGCTTTTTAAATTTCCGCACTTTCCGATCCGAGGTGAGATGGAACTTGTTTTATCTACCGTCTCTTTTGCATCCATTTTTTGATCTGGTTTGATTCCTTCCAAAATATGAACCCCGTCACCTTCCTGTGGCGTGATTACGTGACGGCGTATCTATAGCTTACGTGAAATTGGAAAAACACAGACGAAAGTTACGCGCAGAATTCTATTTTTCGCTTTGTACGAAAAGCCTGTTTGTTGTTTTCGTTTTGTAACTTTCTCCACCGTGACGGATGCTTCTCAAAAGTAGAAACGGCAGCAGCAGCAGCAACGAAGAGGAGGCTGCAGCATTGGGCCGAGCGGATGCAAGTTGCTCAGAGATGTGCATCGCTCCAGATTCGGTCGGGATTGTTGTAGGAATTTAGTGCGACGGGCGAGTCGGAGCCATTAGATGCCCGGATGATGGAAATGAAATCCGTCTCGACTATAACAAACATGTTTAGAGCTTGACAACAGTTCTAGTTCCACACATGTTATCGCCCCCCCAAAAAAACGAGTTTTCATTTTTGCTCTTCGTTTTCTTTTACCACTTTTTGGGGGTTTGTCTTGTCCCTTATTCTCTCGATCCTATTCCAACTCGACGTTAGAAATGAGTCCCTCAAACCGTCAGTCTCTCTCTCTGCGTGTGCTCAGATTGACTTGTCGCCCGCTAAAGTTGACGACACGCAAATGACAAAAAAACGCAAGTGACGGGTGGCGAAGACGAGCGGAATCAATAAGGCGGAACGCGGAAGAGAAAAAGATAACTATAGGACTGTTCGCCTATAGTTACACTCGATCTCTAGTTATTTTCTTTTCCTTCTATCTTTAAATATAAAAGTAAAAGACCATCCGAAGAAGAAGAAGAAGCGACCTGACTAAGGCGCATAGAAGATAAATGCCCCTCTGAAAAGTGCGTATCAATTTAACAATGCGCCATTCGTTTTGTTAATCAAAAGGCATCCGGTTTATTTTTTCCCCTTACCCCGTGAGATTATTCGTTGTTGCGCCCAAGCGACAAGGAAAAGAAAACATAATATTTACCATTCCCAGTCTGGACTGAATGATCCGGACGACAATGGAAATGTGGAGCTGCTGGGCTGAAAAGACGTTTGAAATCTTGCCAAGTCACGATAACTGTGTCACCCATCACCACCACCACCACTACTACTTATTTATCCCCCCCCCCCCCCCCCCACCACCACCGTGCCAGTGCATCCCAGCATCGTCGTCCTATTTGAAATTAAGGAAAACCCCTTTTTCTGTTGTTCTTTCGTCGGATCGTTGACAGCACACTGTCAAATCGAAAAGAAAACGACGACACACACACAGTGTCCGGGTGAGTTGGAAATGTCTGAAAAGCGGCGGCTGCTGGAGGCGGCACAACTTTTGTGTTTGAATTCAAACAAGACAAACATTTTTTGAAGTAAAGGTCCAAATATTTTTCTTTCCTTTTTCTTCCGGATCCTTGACACTTTTGACGTGCGTCACAAATGCGAGGCGAACGATATTGTTCTCTGTATGCATATACATGCCAAGACGCAGTAACATAAGAAGGTTATTATAGAATAGGCTGGAAACTAGATTAGAGCTCAAGTCTTTTGTCTTCACGCCGTCAGTCTCGTGCAGTCGGCTCCCAGCTTTTTGAAATGTGTAAACGAAAAAGCAGATGAATATCAAATGTCAACGTATGTGGACGCCGTAAATATGATAAAACAGTTGTTGACTTTTCTCTGTTTTCCCATTTCCCTTCAATTTCGCCATTTTCGTGTCCCGCCCGTAATATTTTGGGCTTTTCTCTCTCTCCCCCGTTTGATGAAGTTTGCACGGCGTATCAAGGGGGGTGGGGTCTATATTACAGAGCAACGAGTATTGAATGTATGCAAATGCGCCTGCTGGAAGGGGTGTTATACCTTGCTGTTTCTACATAAAAGCGACGCTCATGTGAATAAAAAAGCTGAGCGGGAGGAAAGAAGAAGATAAAAAAAGAAGGATGACTTTGGCTGTCACTTGGCATCAGAGAAAAAAAGGAAGGAGACGATAAATGGTACAGGCAATTGAAAATCCAATTGCTTGGTCCACTGTTTTACATTTTATATTTAACCAGCAGAGAACACACACACACACGGAAGTCTAAGGAAATGAAATAAGAAACAAAAAAGGGGGGTTTAATGGAATGGAGTCTTGTGCATTCTTGCACTACAAACGCTGTTGTATGTATACAGCCCCGATAGCAGCAGCCGGGGTGCTAGTGCTGGTGCTGCTTCTTTGACTTGTTTGTGTTCCCATAGCATTCCGGCAACGACGTTTATACAATAGCACGAGGAGTTGTCTTGGCTCCTTCTTTCCTCTCGTCGGCACTTGAACAATTTACAACTGAAAGATCAAACGCATGGTGCACATTATTTATTTTGTCGGCCACTCTCCACTGCTCGGCTCTGCTGTGCTACTACTGCTGTTTGTGTAGAGCAGCACGTCTCTATAGGCGCACACTCTACACACGTCTCGAGACTTTCTCTTTAATGTCAATCAGCCAAAGTGACTCGCCAAATTCCCATAGAATGACGAATGGAGCGACAAACAAATTCAAATCTACAGTTAAGGAGAGAAGGCGTGGGAGTCGTTAGATTATTCATCATCATCAGTTCGTCATTAACGCTTGAGATTCCTCATTTCTTTAAACTCCCGCGACTCCTGTTTTCAGCTACACCGGCAACGCACATGTAGAACGCCAGAGTTGGCCGGGTTGTTGGCCTGACAGGAATTCCATGACGTGGAAATAAAAAGGGAGGATCCCCCCCCCCCCCCCGCCACGTCTGACACGTGCTGAAATCGGGAATACGCCGGATTGGATGTCGTGTGTGTATGCGGATGGGTATACAGGAAATAACCGTAGCTCTTGATCAGATCAGTTGTTGGCTGCTGGATAAACGTGATCTCCTGTCTGCTGCTCTGCGCTATAAAGTAATGGAGATGTAGGCTAACCTAACCTATCCTTTTAGATCACATAGGCCTATATCTGATATGAGTAAATTCCCATGGATTCAACTTTGACGACAACAAAAGTCAATTGTATTTCTTGATTTATTTATTGCATATATGCCAGCAGAGAGGAGGGAGGAAGAGTTATGTGTACAGTTGCAGTTTCACATCACGACAGTCTCTGCTATATGAAAGATTCAGCGCATGCCGCATGTGGTGGTGGTAGAGTATAGACACACATCGACCAGAGGAGGTAGACAGACACACACAGTCAGTCCTCGTCCAATCTAATCATTTTGCTTGGATCAATCTTCACATTCAAACTTCTTTTTACTTTTGCCTGGACTTTCTGTTCTTTCTTTGACCGCCCGCCCGCCCACCGTCTGCTTCTTTGATGTTTCTCTGATGGATTGTATCTACATAATATAACAGCCAACGTGAATACTCGAATAATAAGACAGCGCGGTGTCCGTTTCTTTTTCATTCACGCCCAGCCAAAAGCTTTTGATTTATTCATCAAGACGCACACACAGTCGGTCCAAGCGCCACTTGAATCTGTAATTAATCCGAAATAATAGAAAAAGATGACACGGAGACCAAATTTCTATTTCACTTTTTTTGAAGGGGGTCGACCATTTCCGTCTCCCCTTGTCCATTCCTTAGTTGAAACGCGGGCGCGTTACAAGTGCTGTGCGCTCGCTAGTCGCTACGGGGCGGACACAGTCAAGTAGACGAGAATAAGGAGCCGAAGAAGAGAAGGACTCGGGTCGCTTTGCAGAGATGTCCCCCGTATTTTATTTGTCAACTTGCCGGTCGAGATCTGCGTGGGTTCCCACTGATTCGCTGCGCAAGCGCATGACGGACAAGAAAAAACGAGAAAAAAGAGCCGCCCAGCACCGACACACAGACTGAGCGACGGTCGTCGACAGCAGGCTGGCAAAACACTCCAGCCCGACAACCATTCCGGGAGCTCTTTTCACTCACTCCGCATCTTCTATATCAAACCCACCCCACAAAATTATTTCCAGTAAAGAAAAAGAAAATAAGCGGCGATTAATTCGAAAAAGATTTACACCGTTTTTAGATTCGGACGGGACAGGCCGCTGTTGGATGCTCCAGATGTAGTGTGTCGTCCGTTGTATATCGAGGCGCCAATCGTGTTTGATTTGTTTGTGCAAATTTGAATCCAATAAGACCGTACAGTGATGATTGAAACACTCTGGAAAAATGGGAGCGGTGCTGCCTCTGTAATATCGTCACGGTGCAAAACCAATTTTGGTCCACAGTAGTGGTGCGTCGTTGATATTTTCTGTCGAGTGTCTTCGGAACTGTCGCAATCTCGGTCTTGTTCGACTCTACGTACCGGAATTGCCGCCAATCGGAGCACCTGGCTCCCATCAATCGCCAAAAGGTATTGTGTGTAGAATTGGAGGCGGGCGACCTTTGAGCCAAAGTGTCACTCATCTTCTTTTTTTTATTAACTATTCAACCGCGGATGATCTCAGCTCAGCGTGCTGTCGCCATCGAGCGTCTGATTTCCATCGTCAATGCGTTGACGTCTTTTCATTTCTCTTTTCTCGCCGTTGGGCATCGTCTATTCGCTTTCAGACGTGATGTCTCACCGAAATCAGATGACGTGAATGATGAATCACAGGTGGAGAAACTCCTGAGACCCAACTTGTCGCGTGATTCAGACATCTGCACTCGTTTTTGGCCACGTCCCGATCCCGATGTTTGTCTACGACAAACATATTTTTCGTCTTTTTTGATTATTTATGATGTGGACGCGATGACAGGGGTTTTTGTTTGTTTGTTTATTGATGAATAGCCAGTCTGAGCGGGTAGAAGTTGTCGATCATGTACATGTGCACCTCGCCGACAATCGTGTAGTTGCGTTAGTTCTCCGTGATTAATCCACACAAGTCTTTGTTCGCTCTCATATTTTCGACACTCGATTGAATTAATGTCTGGGATAATTTGAAACCCGTTTGAAACTTGCGACCCCAGTCCGGTGGTGGTCTACATTGTCTCTCTTCGATAACTATAGGAGCTACTTCAATCAATTTGCCGATGCGATGCATCGTTATTCCTTGTAATAATTTGATACATCAGAGTGAAGATGACTGACAGATGCTGATGCATAGATGCTGAATTAATCAAATTTGATGGGGTATTTCTGTTTTCTTGTTCTTTTTCCATTAAACGTCTTTAGAGTGTGCTTGACTGTATACTACAATGTTGTTTTTGCTTGTAGACATTCTTCCGTTCCCCCCCCCCCCCACCCTATAACACGCTTCGATAGGCTCTATATAGTCTACTATACCATATAGATCCCTCCTCCCCCTAGTGGTATATTCAGTGCAGCCAAGGATCCTTGTTCTTGTCGTTCGGGACTTCCGTTCACCATTTCGCCTCAACGTTGCGAAACAGCACAACAAACACAAAAAAAACTTGTTTACCGGATGAATTTTTTTTTCTCTCTCCTCCCCTCCTCCTCGCCGTCTGATTATAAGAGAGGATCGTTGCTGGATGCCGACACTATCACATATGGCGCGTGTGTGCAGAGGTGCGGCTGGATCAATCCTGCCATCACACTCTAGACGGAAAAAAGAAAAGAGTCGAGTCTCAAAGTCTCCTCTTTTTATCCATTGGCTTGTGATTCTTCTTCATTACATTTTGTTTCTTCCAGCTTCGATGATCCTACTTCTTCTTCTTTTTCCTTTTTTCGATCTCCGGCCTTCTTTGCTTCCGGTCCCGCAATCTTTTTTTGCGGGAGCTCCCCCCACCGAGGGGAAGCCTCTTGGCGGAGCAAGTCTATTTACAGGCTCACGGGTTGTCAGGTTGATCCATCGGCATCGATCCGTTGGTTGGGCGGACCCAATACTATAGACGAGAGAATGACTCCTGTGTATAGTGTACTGATCTCGCGCATTGGATTTTCCTTTTTCCTGCTGCTGTTGGATTGGAAAAGGAAAAGAGATATTTACCGACTTCATTTATACCGACCCAAGTTCTCCAACCGGATGTCTCTTCCTGGCCATCAGCTATAGGGAGGTGACTGTGTATCACAACAAAAAAAAAAAACGGATCCTTCAGTAGTGACCGGAATTTGTGCTCTAGTTGGATCAACATTTGTCAAGTTGCTCCAACGGTTTTCCATCAGGATGCGCAATTTCCTCACTATTCCCTGTGCATACATCAAGGGATTCTCATCCAGCAGCAGCCCAGCAGCTTATCTATTTGTCCATGTCGGATCGTGTGTCCGGTGACCTAGATATCTCCTCACGATTCTTTGTTTTTTTCCCGATAACGTCGAGCTTTCTTTTTTTGGCAATAATCAAATCGAAAAAACAGAAATTTCACTTTAAACATTGACGTCATTTAACAGTTAACTTTTATGCAAAGAGCCCATGTATGATTCATTAGATACTAATTGACGCCAGTGTGCATTAGCTGTAAAACCTCTTAGATCGTTTACGTCTTAAAAATTTGCAGCGACTTGATTGGATGTAGACTGGGCTTCTTTTAATCCTGTCGCATTCTGTAGGCTGTATAGCATCAGGTGTGTGTGTTTTGCAAATTATTCTTAGATTTATTTTTTACTTCCTTGTCCCCTTCATCCTCGTTCATCATCTCCGGCCCAACGAGGGGAATATAATCAGTTTAGATTTTGTATTTTTCGGGCGGGAGCGAAGGATTCTATCTCGTCTGGATCTATAAATAGGCCTACAAGTTCGAGTGAAACGTTAAGCCGGAAGAAACCCAAGAAAGATGATGGAAAAAATAGAATTTTGCTCAGCATTCTTCACCCGCAGACAACAATGAATTATGTAGACACAGATCAAATCGATCGGGCAGAGTTTGCACAATCCCGCGGGCAAATCCTTGTTTTTCGGTTAGAACTCCAGTCTGAGGAGTCTGTCTGCGCAAATCAGCTGTAGCTGGGCGAATATATGCAGCTGCTAACCTCCTACCGAGCTGCGTATTAGTTAGCAATGCGATCCGTATATTAAAGTTGCAAGTTATTTATACTCTGCTCCGTGTCAACTATCCGCAAACAAGGCAACGCAACGCAAGTTGAGCATTTGTGACAGCCTCGGGATGGGACAACTTTGCCAGCTGCGCACTCTGATTTGATGTAATGAAAACAGGTGGCATCCTGCTGGGTGACAGGCCAATGCTGGATCACAATAAATCTTTGTCGCAGTAGAAACTTGGATGAAGAATTGCACCAGTTTCTTTGACTCTACACAGTTTTCAGGGGAGTCTCGTCTACTGGTGTTCAAGGTAAAAAAGGTGGCTTTAAATATATGTAGAATAGGTACTACCTTGTGCGAATTATTCGATTACCCTCTCTTGATTACCGTCTTTTAATATTCAAATACCAGAGTGTGTGAATATTTGGTCAGTAAACGTTGCCATTCGAAAATGTCATTAGAATTAATTTACTAAAAAAAAAACTGTATTTTCAGGAAATAAAATACAAAAAAAACACCAGTTAAATTTAAATTTAAATATATATTTAAAATATAAATATTAGTTACGAGATTATTTGGAAATTTTGTCAACCAGCATGGTCGAAGATAGTTATTGACGGCTGTCGTGCAGACGAACCACGAATTGGCAGTTTTCGTGAAATGTGCAATGGCGTGGTTGTTAAACTCTTTACTGCAGGAGAACTGCAATTTCGTCTTCTATCGAATAGTCAGCTAGTTGTCCGGTAATAATCAATTTTATCTTAAAATCTGTGCATGTTTGTTTGTCGTGTTTCGAACCTAGCGTGATCGTAAATTTATTTAAATGGGGCGTTTGGCCGCTTGCTTAGAAATGGCGGGAGATATAGCTGAAGTTAGGTTACTTGAAGACGAGTTTCTTGCACATTTTTGAACTCAAATCCACTTAAAACGAATTCTATTGAACTGGTGATGTTGTGTTTGCTCAGCTTGAGTCACAACTAAAGCAAAGGTAGGCTACTTGATCTAAACTGATGACGGCTTGCCTACATCTTGCCTACATCAATGTCCAACAATTCTCATTGACCGATTTCCTATAACTGACATGGGTTGTTGCAGTATTTGGCTGTTTGTAATAATTTGAACTCTTGTACACCAGATCGTCTTTTATTTACAGTCTGGGTATGTCATGTTTCCTTTCCCAAGAAATAGGGTTGGTTTTCGATCACTGGTATTGAACGTGGTAACACGACTCGCTCTATCCACCACGTGGCAATTACTAGTCTAGTGCTTTCATTAAAAGACGCAGAGCTTTTGGAGGAACTTATGATATCAAACCGATGATGATACTGTTATTTGATTCCAGTCGAATGAAACATTCTGACGTCAAAGTTGTCAAATTTTCATTGGGGGGCGACATGTACGCTCATAAATTTAAAGTTTACTTTCCTCGTGGCGGCCAGTCAAACATTGACGTTCTTCTGCGACACAACGCAACTTTTGACTGTCCATGGCAATCGAGGTCGACCTTTTGCATATTTCAAAAAGACCAAAAAGATCTCCGTTCCAGGAATGTAATATTGGGTCTCGGCTCTCTGTTTCTATACGTATCCTCTTCGTGCAGGCTTTCATTGATTCTTTTAATCCACTTTGGTCCCTCCTCCCGTTTGTATTATACAGGCTCATTCAATCGCCTATATACTGGCATTGCTCTATTTGACCAGTAGAAGGAGAAGCCCATGCAACTTTTGAATCCTCTTCTCATAGACTCGTCACTTGTGCCATGTTTACCGGAATAGTCTCTCCTATTTTTCTTCCCCTTCTTTCCTTAGTTGTGTGTCGTGGGATTCACGGAATGTCGAAAGAAGAATAGGGTGACGGGGTGCAGTCACGGCTATCGGTTGAGACTATGCAGGAAGAAGATTCCAGTCCTAAATTTTTGAGTGGTATAGAGTCAGTTTTGTTGGAATTTTTGAAAGCTGGATCGAATCGAAATGCTTGAATTGTTCATAGGCACATCCGCACAGTCTTTTCATTCTCTAGCTGCGCATTTTTAATCCATCGTTCTCCCCCCCCATCGTCTACTAACTAAAACACTGAATTTCAAACCGTTTCCTGCATGTGGATCTCTTTCTCCTTTGCGTTTTCCACCCCGGCCAACTGAAATCAACCGCAAGTCGAGCGGCAAATAGGAACATCTCTGATTATACACGACGACGGCGGCGATGGGAAAACGTTGAACGGCGATAAAGAATAATCCATTGGGGAGAGAGAGAGATGGGCGGTGTAGGGCAACGGCAGTGGCTTAGGGACGTCATCCTCAGCACACGAAGCTTGTCTGTTTAGAGACTAGAAAAAAGTAAAGCTCTAGTATAGATAGGGCTAGCTTCTCTTTTGGGTTGAAATGAGAGCCAGCCAAAGTCAAACTCTTTTTCATCCACTTGGTATTCATGATTCACGAGGTGACGTTGGCTTCTTTGGCGTCTTCTCACTTTCGTATACTTCGCGTTCAATTTGGCTTTGCCCCCTCCAGTCGCACTAGTTTCCCCGCGAGTTTTGATTTCCTTCTTTTTGCCTTTTTTTTAAAAAAGAGAAGAAACCTTGTTTTCGAATTGAATATTCCAATGAGTGTGTATTCATTACTTCTGGGAAGAGGGTTCATACAACACTCATCAGAATTGATGATTGAAGCTTATTTTTGTTATCTTAGCTCGGTGGCGTCCCCTGCAGCCTGTTTCTCACTCTACTTGCGGATGCTGGGTGTCGTAGGAACTCGTTAATATGTAAGCTATACGGGTGGGGTCTCAATAGGCCTCAATTTTGGGAGACTGACAATTTCAAACAGCAGCGTTTCTGATTGTCTGGTTGCCTAGCGAATCCTTTCATCTCGATCGCGGAGAATCTAATTAACTTGAAGAAGAAGAAGAAGAAGAAGAAGAAGAAGAAGGGAAAACGAAAAAAAATAATTTGAAACCGACGAGTATGCAGCACTGGTGTAGTGATACTAACTACTTTCTTATACCCAAAATAATAGCAAGAGTGTAGAGTACTGCTGGTTGCACTGGCAGACGCAGCCGGAAGAAGAAGAAAAAGCGGAGTCGGAAGCATTGGGAGGGAAAGGCATCAAAGAATCGATACCATAGTCAACATGTTTTATAATAAGAGAAAAGAGGAGGCAAAGAAGCTAAGACTTTATAGTTGGGAAAACGGAGCTCAAGTTGCCCTTTGCGTACTGCTGGATGGGGCCGTTCGTTTGTTATGCTTTCTGGGAGGGAAAAAAAGAAAAAGAAGGAAAGACATGCTCAAGTGGAAACTCGGCGTCTAGTGTCTCTATTTTGTTTGACTTTATTTGTATTGTAGTCCCTCCCCATTTCCTGCCCACTAGAGAATCCAGCAACAGCTAAGAAAAAGGGGGCAGTAGAGCCCAAGTAAAACATAAAGACCCGAGTGAAGGTTCTTCTACCCAGAGACGCTTCATCTCGGCCTAATAAACGGCCCAGGATGGGAGATATACGAGGTAAAGGGGGGGGGGGGGGAGGAGCTCACAAAAGAGTCTAGAACTCACGCACAAATTGACTTGACTTGTTTCATAGGCCTGGCCCTTCCTCCCACATTCGTTTTGTCTTTTTCTCTTGCCATTTTTTCGTTTTTGGACGGTAATGGATTTTCAAGTCGAGCACGTTTCCACCAGAACAAACAATAATTTGTCTTTCATCGGTACAGTGTTTTATTGTTAAGTTGATGCACCGTAATTGTTTTTGTTTTTTTTCTATTTGTCGGGATCGTTTGCTTTGAATGCAACTTATTCACGGTGCATTGCATAGCTCTATACAGCTATATAGTATGTATAGTGGGTATAGAGCAGAGGCTACTATGTCACTCATTGAGCCGCCTTCCGGGAATTTTTGTTTATTTTTTTTTCTTTTTGGTTGAGAAATGTGCAAATTGATGGAAAGCGGAGAGGATATATGTATATAGATGTGCCAGTGAGAGTGTGAAACTCTTGATAACGGTATAAAAGAAAAAGAAAAACCGTTTTGAGCACGGGCATGAATAATGTATATGAATGATATTCCACAGTCATTTCCCTTTTCGGGACTCTCTCTCTCTGGTAGATCCTTTCCCATTCGCTTCTATTTTTCAAACAACAATTTATTTTGATATTGTTATTGGCTGCTTTTATTCTATTGACGTGAAAAATTTTGTCGCCCAAGAAAAAGTATCGAACGAAAAAAAAAAAGAGATTGTCGAACAATGAAGCGGTCCAAAACGTTCGTGCGGGTGTTCTCCGGGTTTATCGAATGGTGGGAGGCAGTGGGCCGATTCCGCCTCTCCCTAATTGGATTAAACCGATATCCCGTAATAACGTTCAGTCTCCCGTTTGCAACCTATTCATCACACAAATAATATAGCGCAGCATCCCCTACTCTCTCCTCACTTTGTAGAGAGACAAAAGGGGCCGACTGGCTGGACGAACTCGTCTTTCCCGGGCCCCCGACGATCAGTCGTCTTCTGCCCACTTCGTCCTCTTTGTGCGTCTAGTCCAACAGTTAAGGCTGCGTGTGTGTGTGTCCTGTGTCTATACTTATAATATTATGTCCAAAGTGGATAAGTAACGTGTGATGTTAGACTGCCGGCTCAGTGGATCGGCTAATTATTTCTCCATGGGCAGAGTCGCTAGACGTGGCCGAACAATATCGAGTGCTGTGCGGGCAGGAGCAGCTCTGCTCTATTGTATCGTCAAAATGACTTTGCAGTCTTGCGTCAATCGCCATCGATGCAAACTAAACCGCCCATATCGATCTCTCATTGAAGTACAGTAGCAGCAGCAGCGAGTCTCTTGGTGATGAATTTCATCTCAGGCCCGCCATCGTCCTCCTCCAAACAAAACATGGGCCGGATGAGTAAAGCTTCCGCCGAAGTGATGGGAGCGGTTGGTCGACGAGAGAAGTTGAGAGAAGATTACAAACCCCCCCCCCCCCCTTGCTGTGCAGGCGCCATCCACATATAGTTATAGAGAGACTACTATTCTCTCTGCTTTGTATACATTTGCCGGCGATTATTCGATCGGCGGGAGCTGCCGACATCCCAAGGTTCTTTGCTCGTTCGTTTCTCGCTGGGTTGATGAGGCTGGTGGTGGGATGATAAATTGGGACAAGACGTGAAGCGAGGGCGGAAGTAAGAAAAGGAAGGGAGAAAAAACCAAGTAGGAAGTCGTGAGAGAATCACCCAGCCGCTATATTCATTGTGCACGTCATGTACTGCCATGAAAATGCGGCGAAATCTATACACTTAGACTTGCACTGCGATATTTCATTATATACGTTGTTCCTTTTGATGCTCGCACTAGATTGGCAGGCCCTACAATGCACTTGAATTTGACTAGATGACGGCGCGAAACGCTCTCATTTCAATGTCACGATGTGCGTACGGCGGTGAGTTGGCATCAACTTGTCAGTCGCATCGACCAATTTTCTATTACAATGTCGTCTAGACGGCCATTATCGAGTTGGTTTCTCGGTTAACACACGCATCAGAAGAAATCCTTGCGGAAAGAAAAGGGATCAGGTTGATATGGACAGGGAGTCGCACAAGGATCAGCTGGACAAACTCGTCCAAATATAAAACGAGAAAAGAGTCTTAGACAATAGAGGAGGGCCACCAAAGAGCAGCAGAGTGGGGATCTAAGACGTGGAAATGACTTGGAAGTGGACGGACGATCGGGAGACAAGAAGCAAACAAGCGACAATCAAAAAGAGGAAGAAGAAGGAAAAAAAAGGAAAGAAAGGAATTTATTTGGATACTATAGCGGCCGCTGGCTGACTGGCGATATAGGGGACACTTAAGAAGCGGTTTTTATTGAGGGAGCGGATTTGGGGTCGATCTCGGTGCCACCGATTGGCAATCAAAATGCCCCGATGGGATTACGTATTCCAACCGGGGGAGGAGTGAGAATGGCCTGGGAGGGTGTGGATAGGACAAGATAGTAAAGTAACAACCCCTACGTATATATCTACGAAAGAGAAAAGATGGGGGGGCTTCGTCAATGGAAGGAAATAGAGCTTCCGGATACATCAAGCGGACACGATTTCTCGATTTCATTCCACTTTCAAGTCCAGCGAGGTGAACATGCGCCCCCCCCCCTTCCTCTCCCGTGTGTATCCTGTTTACTGTCTACTCTTATCCTCTGTAAATAAACACACAAAAGACACGAAACGCACAATAACGCCCAGCCGGAATGAAATGAAGAAGGCGATCCAGCTCACCCATAACGCACTGGATGTCCTCCTCTTCTCGCATCTTTTATATTTGCGCGCTGCTATGTCATTTCAAAAGTGAATGACGCCCAGCAGCTCAAAGTGTTTGTTTGTTTCCCCAACGGCCCAGCCAGCCAGCTAGTCCATCTCCCCCCCCCCCCCCCCCCCCACTCACTTCTTATCCGTCGACCAGTGGGTTCCGTGGATATTGAGTTCCATTCGTGACCAACTCTCCTTCATCTCTTTGTGACAGGTTTTTCATCCAATTGACCCGGGCCACTATATACTCTCTATATGCGTCGATTCTCTCTCTTATTGCTCTTTCCCCATCCGCATCCCGATTGGCTGATGTGTGTAACCGGCGAAGGAAAAATCGATGGCCGGAAGAGAATGGATCACGTTTAAAGGGCCAACGACGATGCGGTGAATTTGATGACAAGTCGACTTTGTTAATATCACTCGCGGACTTTTCATCTTCGTTCTTTGCATTTTTGTCTTCGGTCGTTGTTCCCCTCCTTTTGTAAAAGATCTGTCGTCATCCAGTTCACGCCGATCAAAAGGAATATCTTGAATAGCCAGAAAATTTTATTTTCTTTTTTCGTCAAAATTCTTCTCTTTTTTTAAAATTTCAATTGCGGTTACGGCACGATTTTTCTTCTTTCATTCATTTCTATTATTCAATATGTGGCGTACACGTAAGATGGCGCTCGTATTCCATCGAAAAAGAAAGAAATTTTGATTTTCAAAGTAATAACCCGAGGGAATATTATAAAGGAAAGTTTCGAGTTCGGGTTCGCATTTGCAAGTAGGCGAACAACACGATCCTTGCGAACCCCCCCTTCAGAATTTACTGGTATTGTTTCCTAATTAAAATCTCCGGAAGAAGAAATCACATGATCCGTTTCAAGCCAGCGCTGTTGGATCGATCCTTCTTTTCAACAAACTAAAAAGTTCGACATCCAAGAAAGATCATCATCACTTTCCCGTAGAAACACACCTGCGCACGACGCCTCCACAAGTGGAAGATGGCAGCACCATAATTGGACGAGATGACTCTAACGAAAAGGTGATAGCCCCCCCCCCTCTCTTTCCTCTTAACTCTGCAACAAAAACGACGAAAGAACAAAAGGAGGGGGGAAAGATATTTTATTTATTTCCAAGAGAAAAGAAAATAAATGAAGCTAACGAGCTTGTGAGTGCTGGAGCCCCAAGTGGGATCCTGCCCCCCTTCGTCGAGTGGAAAGCTTTTTGGCTGGGGTGTCTATTATAGAGCGGCATGTGTCTTGTCTTTTATATTATTATTACCTTTGTTTGATGATTAGGAGGAGACTCTCTCGACTCTGGAGAGGTGATGAAGTGTCAATCCTTTCTCTCTCTTCCGTCACGCTCTATGGATGGCGGCCTCCACATATACAGGCATCAAGATCAAACAGCGTGCAGCCTAGGCTCTTCCCGCATCATGGCCACACCCTTGTTTTTCAACACTTGAGCTCCCTGGTGATGCCAAATCAAAGGGAGTCGACCGTAGAGAGAGTGAGAGAGAATGAAGAAGAACGTGGCCAGCACCTTTAGAAAAAGAGCCTGGCACATTTCTTCTTTTTCTCGTGATTAAATTATTACACGAGCTGACATTACCGCTGGGTCGGCGCCCAGTGTATATTTAAACACATCTCCGGAGAGACGGGCGATGAAACAAAGACGGCCACAAGCGACTCGTAAAGTGTTCCCAGTTATACACAGCTGAGGAAAGAGGCTGTACGTCATCCAGGATCTCTTTTCGACATCCAAATTCACCCGTGCCTGTCTTGATATCGTCCTCATTTGCGCCAAAATTCTATTCCAACTTGAGCAAAGTCGTATCCTCCTTCTCTGGTCCTGTTGGAAATTCCCGTTTCATCAATGCGATGACTTGTAGAGGTTCTTGAAAGAGTTAATCCTTATCCATTTCCTTCTTTCCGGGGAGAATAAGAAGATGGAACAAGCAATTTCAGTTTCTCCGGGGGGGAGGAAGGTTTCCTTGGCAATCTATGACGCGGTAGGCTCACAATGACGTACTTTAGACTTGGAGTAGATAATATCCAGCCGCGCCAGTTAAGCGACTCGAGACTCTTTGAATGACGAGAGTTTGATGGTCGAAAACAATAGGCCTATTTGAGAATTGTTGGCGCCGTACATTGGAAACGCTTCATCCATGTGCCCGCGACTATGTCGAATTCGAATAACTGTTTGATTCGCAACCATCAAATGTGACTTGATTGGCTCTTTTCTTTGAACAGAGATGAGTTTCCGGCCCAGTGACAGCAGCCCATCAGGCGGTGGCAGGTGCTGCGACATGATGGGACGCCGGCCGTCGCGCGGCCATCATCTCTGGCCTGAGCACAACCGCCACTGGCCAACGTCATCTTCGATCCTTTTCCTCGTGTCCAGTCTACTGATCCTGGCGATCGCCAACGCTCACCAACAACTTCCGACAGCAGCTGGTACGTCTATTTTATATATTTTTTTTCCAACTTTGATGGCAGTTACGTCAGTTATGTGCGTAAGGTTGTGGGGGTATTATACTGGGGACGGACGCCGGTGAATGCGGAATCCTTTCAAGTTGAGCCGACGGCCAGTAAACTTTGCTTTTTAGAGCAAAGAAGAAGAAGAAGTAGCAGCAAAATTAATTAACGCAAACAGCTTCTCATGCAGTCCAGTTTGTCTGCAGATAATGTATAGGTTATATTCGTTGAACTGTCTGGCCTTTGTCATAAATCGACTGCGCTAGAAATTCGCCAGTAGGCGGTGGGGGCGGCGGCCATTGTGTGTGTCCGACTGGCAACTTTTTTCTCGCTCGCTCGCTCTCTCACAGATCTTGTGATGAAAGAGTTGTGCTGGATGGGAAATGGTTATTCAATAGCAATCAAATTCACCTAGTAGCTGCCCCCGCCACGGGCCGCTCAATTGCGGCCTCCGGGAAAAGAAGGAAAAAGTTTTGAATAGAAACGAGGATTGGAAGGGGGAACGGTTTCCTTTTTGCTCCATCAGACATTCAGGACACGAAAGGGCGGTTCAACTTGGTCATATTTATAATAAAGGATCGCGTCCAGGAGGCCATCTTTTGCAGCGATATGTATATATCGGCGCTTCATTATTATGCACAACTGAATAATCAAATTTCTTCTTTTTTGGTTTTTCTTTTCTACCCGTGTCTTTGTGTTGGTGACTACTGGGCACACGCACAAAAAGGTTACGCGGAACGAACGGACGAGGTGATGGAAGGCGGACGGGAGCTGTTGGCTGGCGGCACAACTGGCCGGCAACCAGGAGCAGCTGCTGCCTCAGGAGAGACGCAAAGTAGTCGATTACCATCGGACATGGTTGATGTCGTCGTTGGCCGGGGTCGACGGCGGGGCCAGCCGAAAGGAGCAGCCGCATCGAAAGAGCGGATGGAAGGCGGAGTTGAACACCAACCACCACTGCTGCTGCATCGAAGGGGTCGTCAAGCAGCGCCCGAGTCGACGGAAATGCTGTCGTCAAGCCGGATCGACCACGCCGATGTAATTTGCCTTTTTTTCCTTTTCATTTTTTTTTCGGTGGGGAGGGGTGTAGAATTCCGGAGGCAGCGGAAAACGAGCCAAGGGATGAAAGGGTTATTCCATCACGGGCAAATATTTGGTATAATACTACCACTACACATGGGAGAATGGGGTTGGGGAGGGGGATGTATACGGCCAGCAATATAACGGGCGTGGAATATAGACGATTGTCTTTCCTTCCGCCATTGCGGCGTCTTCGCCGGTCGATGACTTGTTAGGATCATTTCTATTCGATATTGTCCGCTTTACAGAGCCTGCCATGGCGACCAAGAGCCGATAGAAAAATGGGAGGAGTCTTAATAGAGTTTAAAATATCGACCCGGGTAGAAATTTTCCTCTTTTTTTTGCCCCCTTCTCGGAGCTTGCGAATGACATTATTATCAAAATCCTTTTGATCCTCTCTCTCTCCCCCCCATTTTTTTTCGGGGGAATTATTTATTGGTGTATTCACTTTTTTTTTTTCTTGTTTGTGAAAAAGATCGGGACGATAATGCTGGACGCCAAGTATCCGCTGTCGGGTTTCGACGACGTCAACTTTGACGACAGTGGTGGAGGCATTGGGCCGTTAAGTGGCCTGGACGAGTCAGAAATAGGGCGGCGACTGGGCGGAGGATCGTTGCTGCACTATCAGGCGACCGTTACCACGCCGGCCACCACTTCTCATTCGGCGAATAAAGGCGACGAAAGTGAATCGGAAGCGGCTTTCTCGGGCGCTCTTGAAACCAACGTGACGGCCAGTCTCGGCCAAACGGCGTTTCTCCGGTGTCGACTCAAGAATTCCAAGCATCAAGTGAGTCCATTTATTATTAACCTTATGTAACTCTTGTCATCAGCTAAACTGTTAGATCGTCATCATGGACGTGGTCTGCGTTACCCCGGCAAGCAATTTAGTTGTTGGTCCAGGTATATATTAGACTAGAAATGTGAATCCTTTACGCACTGCCGTCGACTGTTATCGCTGCCGCTCTGCGTTTGAATTATTGGATGGGGTTCACCGGTCCGTGAGTGTATGTTTAATCCGCCAAAAAGTTGAAGGGCGAGACTACTACAGGGATGTCGGATTTATTCCCAACTTCTTTGAATGATTCAACAGCAGCTACTGCCCGTTTCGCGCAGACTTGGAATGCCATCAAATGTAATTGCAGGGTCAAGCGAAAATGGACTTGATTAAACTTATCTTTTTTCTTACTAGTGGAAGAGATTACTAGTAGATGTTTGGGACATCGATTACATTGGGTGTGGGGGGGGGGAATTAAGGAGTATATGGCGAGGCAACGCCCTCGGTCGGTTGGCACATAGCAACAACCCAACCAGTTGATTAAAGGAAAAAGAAAAAAAGAAAAGAAAATCATTCCATCGACGAAAAAATGTGGGTGCTATACAATACTAACACGCCTCTTGTTTAGCACCGGTTTTCCACGCAGTCCAATCGCAACCGCCCAAGTTAAGTCTCAAAGTCTGTTTATGTCATTGGCACCACAGAGAGAAACGACAAAGCAGGCGTCAAGTTAAATAATAAAAAAAAATGGGGGGGGGGCGAATTCAATCTCATTACTTACTACACCGAAAACAAGAAGAAAAAATCCCATTGCGCCACCCAGAGTCATTACTAGTATATATGCCCGTCGTGGTGGTTGGTTGGTGGTGGTGATGGTTTTTCTGCATGGGTCTTGGCCGTATAGACGTGGAGAAGAAAACATGTCAAAAGTCAAGTGCGCGGTGTGAGTCTGGGCCACATAAATGAAGCAATTCAAGCGGCGTTGAGCTTTCTCTCTCGATTCCCCCGACGCCGACGTTAAAATAACAATTATGATTCTCTATTATTTTTCTCGGAAAAAACGCACAACCCGACTGACAGATTGAACCCGCGCTAGAATATGAGAGAGAGAGCGACGGAATCGAATTACGTCGTTGCGCAAACAATTCCGCGTCGGCGATTACATGCGCTAAGCTAATTAGAAAGCAAGTTGCTAGTACGAAAGAAACATTAATTTTCTTTATTATGGATTTTTTATTTTATCCTCGCTCTTTAGTAAATGAAAGTAAATTTAGTTTATGATGTTGATATTTGCTAGAATATTTTGACGTTGTTTTTTCCCGGGTGCCGGGGTTATAATATTTGTTTGTTCAATAATATGCGGCGCAGCAGAGAGTGAGGCCGTGTAAGTGCAGCAGCAGCAGACTAGCAGCAGAGGCTCTCGAGCGAGACTTTAACCCAGTTAGAAATCGGACGTTGCGGATAGGCCTAAAAGGCGACACTCGTGACGACATGTTTGCGGGTGTAAGTGCGCGTGTAAGATCTCCAAGGAGAACATCAGTCCCCCCCGGCGATGTTTTGCAGGTTTTGAACCGTCGCCTCTCGAGCTGCAGCTGTATAGACGAGAAGACTTTATCGATCAGGATCCGCCGGAGCATGTTGTACCATAAAGCAGTCTCCCTGGATATATACTATAGACGTACTATTCTTTTTCTTTTTTCTTTTTTCTTTCTTTTTTGGGGGAGTTTGGCTTGATGGGTTGGATGGGCGAACAAGTTGAGCTTTGTATCCAGCCCTGCTGCACTGGAAGCGCTGTGCGCTATTTGATAGTACTCGAGTCAATTCTCCAATCGAATCCAATTGTTTCAGGCCGTTGTGTTCCACCGTGGGCGTTGAGGAGGTGGGGATTCCTCAGACTCTACAGGCTAAAGATAAAAGATTAGGAGACGCCAAAAGAATGACGGACGAAGAAAAATAAAGCTATTGCATCTACCGTTTGTCATCGTTCAAAGTGCTCCTACTTTTTTCGTCTTTATCCTTGAAGCGCATCTACGAGATCCGTCGCTCGTCGACTGGCTCCGCATTCACCTTCACGTCTCTTCCGTATCCACAATGTTAACCACTACAATAATCAACATGTCGGGAATCACGGGGACAAGAGTCAGCGGACTCGTCGCGAGTGCATTCCTTCGACGCTGGCCATTGTGTAGCGGACATTCTATTGAAGCCGGGCGTATACTGTATATAATATCGGATCCAGCTTCCATCTTCCGTCCCAGTGCTCGAGACAGCAATATTCCACGTGCCTTTTTCCCTCTCGGTGAGACTGCCAAAGTAATTGGGTAAGAGCCCGGGCGCGTAGATATAGACGGGTCTATTCCATTCCGACTCGTAACCGAATGAATTCTTGATGGAGGCGGCGCAATAAGTAGCCAAGTTGTCGTCATACGTCGCCACGAGTATCGCCCCCTCATTATAAACGATGTTGTTGCTGCTGCTGCTGCTGCTTTTCCCTTCGTTTGCGTAACTGATGCGGAAGGAAAAGGAAAGAAAAAGAAAAAAGCGCTCCCGCCGCAAGTGGGCACCAGCGAAAGGCGTCCTTTAACTGATGGCCGTGTCATATGGCCAGGATCGCACCATCAATCCCGCCCCAGCGTGTGTGTGTGTGTTGCTGCTGCTGTTTATTTGACTGAAAATTGAAGAGAAAAGAAGAAAAAAAATAATATTAAAAGGAATACTTTCAAGTTTTTTTTTTCTTTTTATTCCCTCCCCGGTGATGGTTTATAAAAAGCTTTTAGATGCCATCGGCCAGAATAGGCAACTCTCTTCTATATAACCAAGCTGATGCACTTAAAGACCAGTAAAGCAGGATATATAGCACACCGATGCTTCCTACTGATAAACTATCATCTCTCCCATCGAATGTCTTATTCATTTGAAAATCTTTTTTTATAAGAAATAAATTCGGGAGGTGAATTTATTTTTGAATTCTTGAATTTTATCGATCGACTTTCGCCAAACAACCAGCTAGAAATAGCTCCATGTTTCCTTTACTGCACGAATGTTTCTTTTTCTTCTTTTTTAAACTTGCCGCCAAGAGTGACAATCACTTCCGTGTTCTCTTAACAATTGTACAGTCTACATTCTATTCTCTCCTAACGAAATTGTGTGTTGTCTAGGTTACTTGGATTCGCATCCGCGACTGGCACATTCTGACCTCGGGTCTTCTAACTTACACGGCGGACGCTCGGTTCCGGATCAAGCACACGGAAAACACGGAAGCCTCCGAGTGGACGCTAGAAATCAAATTCCTGCAGAAACGCGACGAAGGAACTTATTACTGCCAGGTATTTCGACAATGACGTCTTGTGTTTCACTTTTTTCGTCTGTCACAGTCCGCCAGTTTCAATTTCTATTAGAGTCAAACAACTTTACAAAACAAGTTGAATAATTATCTAGACGTATATAATACCCAGCTGGCAATTCAAGTCAAGGATGACGGGCGGGAATTAATAATTAGAATGTAATTAATGGACGTACACTATAACCTTTAGTTCCGTTAATTCATTTGTCTGAATCTGATGAATGGAAGTTATATCAAAGAATTGGGACTGGAATAAATAACAAAGGAGACGACATGTTTAAAGGGGATGATGATTACGCCTTCAGGTTCGTGTTAGTTAGTCGAGTTGCGATGGGTGACGGAGTGAACGTCAAATAGAGTCGGCCTCTTTTCTCAAACATAAAAGCCGAGGGCTAATTAATTAAAAGGGAATTCAGCTTTTTCAGACTCTAGTTGCAAAACAACTCGTTGCAGGAGAAGTTTGTCATTCAGCTACTTTTTGATTGAATATTTTCTTTTTCTTTCCCTCTTTAAGAAAACATGTCGAATAATTGCCAGTTTTCGTAATAGAAATCCCAGCTAAAATTCACTTTTTTTTTGTCATTCACGAAAAAAAGAATTACCATATTTGTTGTGTGTGTGTGTAGCCCCGACTGCGCAATATCGCAACATTTCCATGGAAATGATTGGAATATGTGATGTTGGGATTTGATGTTAACATCGTCACTTGGTCTAAACGTACATTTCTTTCTTTTTTCCTTCCCCCTTTTCTCGTTTGACTCCTGTGGGAAATTGCAGATCCCAACCAGGACGGGCGCAGTGGTGCATGCCTTCCATTTGCACATCGCAAGTCCTCAGGCTGTCATCCTCGGCGGACAAGTTTCCCATGTCGACATCCACACGCCTTCGCTGACACTAGTCTGCATCGTCGACAATGTAAATATATACTACTACTAATAAATAGATTGCGCGCACATAATCCCGCCGAGCAGCTCTGGTGCATTTGCCATCACCTTTGCCAGCACATATATCCCCGAGTTTGATGGCATCGCCGTGATTATTTCCCTCCGGGTTAAAATGCCTAGTCTTGTCAAATATTTTACCTGGAAGTCAACGACAAGATGTTGATCTTTCTATTCCTTCCAACGGTCCTATCGAGCGCGGATATCATTAGCGAGATAACAAAATGGAGGAAGATCTTTTTATTTTATTATTTTTCTAGGTCGTTGTCGTTGTTCGGAGCGATCTCGTCATTTCGTTGTTGTTTAGCGTCTAATAGGCCCAACTTGGTCCTGCTGATGGCACAACACAACTGTCTCCGCCCTCGTCGTCGTCGCATCCAGGAGGAAGTTGACAGCTCAACTGATGGAGGGCCCTTTTCTTGTAGCTTAAAGATGTCAACCGAGATATCAGTATTTATTTATATCGCTCTATACGCCCACGACACAAGAGAGATGTGGGACTCGTTTGTCACTTTCAAAATAACGATCCTCTCCACCATTTAGACGGTGCTTTTCTTTCAGTTGTTGCGGCGAGGCAAGTCCCAGGAGCGATTCCAAAAAGTCTTCGCCGCTTATTTATTCCTCTTTTCCTTGGATATTTCTCACACAGCTATAATGGACTACCTTACATCGCCCCAGAGAGATAGCCTGCTTCTAGTTGTTGGATTAGGTAGTATTGGACTGGGCGTTGGAAAACGGGACAAGTTTTTTTTTTGTTTTTGTTTTTTTGTTTCGGCGTTCCAATTCCGAATGGCGCGGCGGGGGATAATAATTTGTGTGTTGCCGCGCTATAAGGCGCCGGAATTCCTTATTAAGATTTATCACACACATATCGGACCGTGCCCAATGAAAGTGTGCACAGACTAAAAGCGTGGGGGGAAAGAGAAAGAGAATGAGACTAGTTTCAATCAGCGTCGCCCAGCGATAAGTCCGCCCCCAAACCCGAAACAAATGCAGTCCCTATAACTCCAAAAAGAGATAAGGACTTTTGCGAATGATTGAAGTGAAAAGAGAGAGGCGCCCTATAAATAAGGCCCCCTTGAGCACACGAACCAACCAAAGTGTACACAATTTTCACCTTTTTGGCTTGAAATTGTTGTTGTTGTTGGAGTGGAACACTCTCTCCTTCTGCTTAGTATTGATCTTCAGTCTGCTAGTAAGAATACAGCGACGTCACGACCGTTCTCCTTTTTATTTTTAAAAAAACATCCATTTGGTCGAAACGAAATTCCAGCAGACTTGGAGGAGGAGGAAAAAGAAAATAATATTTTAACAACTTTTCTCCAAATTTGTGTCGGCCTCTTTCTTGTAAGCCACACGACCAAATAGAGATCTAGCATACATTTTTACATTGAATGGAACAAGGAGAAGAAGGAGAAGAGGACTATTTCAATAAAAAGAAAAGGAGGTACAAGACCGTAAACGAGAATATTCAAACCTACTTTGCTGGCGTCCTTTTAAGAAATAACAAAACACGGACTCAAACGGCGCAGGCAGACGTTTTCCAATCTCACGCCAATTAATTTGTGGTTAAGGAGCCGCGTTGCCGTGCGGAACTATAGGATCCAGCGTATATATACTACCCCCGACTGTGTCCCGGCCGTTCTCCGCGTTCTATACTGTCAATTGAATAGAAATTGAACGTTCTTACTTCTCCCATTCTGAGAAAAAAGACGAAGAAACAATCTCAAACTCTCTCGTCGTCGTCGTCGTTGCACGTGCCGCCAGACCACCCACATTTCTCTCTACTTTTTTGAACCAAAAAACAGAAAAACAATTTTTCTTAATTTATGTCGGTGACATTTTTCGTGGGCCGGATTCTATCGTCATCTCTCACGGTTTATTTCAGAGTTTTTCTTTTTCCGTATCACAAAAATGTTACGGAAATGTTTCCACTAAACATCACACGCATCGATGCCAATTGCGCAGAGTTATTTCTTCCTTTCTATACTCTGCCAAGAAGAAAAAAGGAAAGACAAAAAAAATGTGACGTCGAAGAAAACAAGATCCTGGGTGGGCAAACTTTGGCTAGATCAATATTATTCAACGGGGTTTTTTTTTTTTGGCATGTGTGTATAAGACAATAAATATCGCGCCCGGGTTTGTTTACGATTTTACTATTTTTTATCTTTGGGCCGAGGGTTTACATACGTCTGTATAAACCATTGGAGCTTAGAAGGAGTTGAAGGGGCCCTTCTTTCTTCGACAGCTATATCGGTTCGCCGAAAAATCGTTCACCACTTTTCTTCTTGTTTTTTAATCCCCCCCCCCCCTCTGCTGCTGGAAGGGGGGTTTGTTTTGGCTTGACAAATGCATCCTACCAACACAGACATTTTCAAACGTCAGAGTGATCTGGCAGAGGCAGCGGCGCAACGGGCCGGCAAACAAAGTGCCGACAATCTACATTATGCATAGTCTTCTCGCTTAAATATAGTCTGCCAAAAACATGGGGCTCGACATTTCGACGATTTTTAGACATCATATGTTTCGTCCATTGACGTACTTTGTTTTTTCAACTCTGCATGTTCCATGTTTATTGGAGGAGAAATGTCGTTTCTATTTCTCTCCGTTGATAATTCAAACCCGCTCAGATTTACATATGAAACGCAAGTGGGCTGCTGCTCCTGTATCACATATTCGTTCTAACTTGAATCTTTCTTTATTACTCGTGTAGACTCCGGATCCCCCGCAAGTGATATTCTGGTATCACAACGGGACTCTGCTGAAGGACGGTAAATATCCGGAGATGGGCGTAGGCGGATCCGGCGGAGGCTCTGGATTGATCAGCTCCCACCTAACGCTGACACCGTCGAGGACCATGTCCATGTTGACAATTCACGAAATCCAACACATCCACTCTGGGAACTACACGTGCCGGGCTCCCAACGCCGAGCCCGACACCACCCAACTTTTCGTCACGCAGCGTAAATATATATAGTACTAAATCCAGATTAACTATAGAGCTATACTATATATACGTATATACATCGTCGACACAGCTAGAGAGTTGTTTCTCTTTTCTTTCCCTTATTGAGAGAAAGAAAAAGGGGGAAAAAGAAAGAACTTGTTACAACTTTCGCTCTCTGCTCTATAACCTTGGCGTCGTTGTCGCCGTCGTAGATGTAACTCTCGATGGGGGTCATTGTTTGGACAATTGTGTGTGTGTGTGTTTTGCATTTTATTCATCTCCGTCTCGGCGCAGGTTATGTAGTCCCAAAGGGCAACAGCAGCGGCAGACACATTCTGCCAATTCTATTGTAGACATTCGGACACAATCGAAAATGCATTTGCATAAGCCAACAGAAAGTTGAATGTCTGCCATCAGAATTGCCAGAGACACAATTTGTTTCCTTTTGAACGACTTTATTAAACAATACCAAAGGCCTGAATATCATTTCTTCGACTGGGTGGTTATACTGCCATTCATTCATTCCCGATGGCCGACCAAAAAACTGGACGGACCGGTTTGGTCCATTAAAAACAACACGCCCAATCTTGAAAATTGAGCTGTCGGAATTTGATTGCCAGTGTCCCAATTGTCGTCAAACATCTGGCGACATTTTGTTTCGAGCGTTGTCGTTATAGACGCTGTGAACTTTTAAGATAGTCAGCTCGTGTTAATTGGGGTGCGTCTTGCCCGGTTGGTTCGTTGGCCCCATCGACGTCGGCCATTATCCGGATTGTTTGTGTCTTCTCTTCGTCCACGCATCAGAGATTCCGGGGGGTGGGATGGAAGGTATATCCACGATGGAGAAACAGACGAGAGAGAGAGTGATGGCCACCATCTTCCACTGGACTCGCATTATTTCATGTCAATAGAACGGTGCGACGTCTACGACGACGACGCCTATCGATTGAAATCTGTCGGTCGTCTCTCCCATTTCGGGAGCGGCTAGGGGGGCAAAGAATAATTTCTCCGTCCAGCATTTCGGCGCTCAAGAAAAAGGGGAGAAAAAGAAGAGAGTGATGGTTGTTGCATTCTGCCGTCTAGAAAATAGAAAATAGAAAATAGAAAAAGGGGAAAAACGCGGAGAGAGTTGACGATGTTTTGTTGTTTGTGTGTGTCGTGAATAGGTCACGAGCAGGCGGCCGTGCATCGATCCAGCTCGGCCAGGCGGCCGTCTCCGACGTCTTTCTGCATAGCCGCGATCGCCGCTCTTTCTCTCATCGGCCACGTCGTGACGATCCGGCGGAAAGGTCCGGCCGTCTAAATCTTGGACCCCAAAATCTCTCTCCTCTTATTTTCCCCCCCACCCGCTCCACCCTTCGCCCGACGTCTTCATTTCATCAGTGTATAGTGTATTACATTATATATTACATTCCCAATCGACCCGCGCCAATCGTTCGTTCGTTCTTTCCACCAGACACACTATGTCTCCTTTTTTATAAATAATCATTCCTCCCGTTTCCTTTTCATATCCATCTCTCGGATGAGCCGGCAGTCAGCATCATTCGTTTCTTTTGTTTCTATTTTTTTGCGGGGGCTCCCCCCTTCTTTATTCTTTTTTTCGGGGTTTTTTATTTTATTTATTTACTTATATATATGTGTGTTGACCGCGCTCCGCATATATATACTTGTCTTGTTTTTATTTATTGTCGTCCGAGGCCTGCTGAACATATACATAACATGATATTTATATACATATAACAATGATGATGATAATATATCTCTCTCCCACTGATGGTTTCAACCGAAAAAAGCTCCTTTTTATGCCCCGGCACAACAACAACAACAACAACAACAACATGGATTTTTATCGGCATAGAAAGAAAATATTAAATCTCTTTATTTTTCTTTTTTCTTTTCTTTTTTTTAGTTTTGGTGAGGATTTCCGTTTGTGTTTCTCAATTTCATTTGGCAGCAGCCCCGGCGGATGGTTTTCAAATCTCGTTTTCAAGTAATCGCTCCCCCTTCTTTTTGTTTGAATCAATTTCGCATCTCTTTTCAATGTCAATGGCGACTCTACCGGACGTTTTGTCTCGTTTTTCTGTTTCTAGTTGTGAAATCCGATTTCGAATGATGGTCACTGTGCGATATCTAAGGGACACAACACAACAACATAAAAGGGGAGGCCAGCCAGCAAACAGGAAACGGCGGAGGAAAGAGCAGCGGAGCTAGACGAGCTGCACACACACTCCGGAAATCCACGCCCTTTTGTATGTGCCAGTGAGTTTCTGCTGCCTTTTGGCATCACACAGTCGAGAGATTCCGGAATGACCCAGTTTCTCGCTCCGCTCCAATGACAAATAATCGCACCCTCCGCACTTTATATTCCTGAATGACGGATGGAAAAAGTTGTCGATAATTTCAACGAAATGAACGCGGGTAATTTCCAGAGGTTCATTTCGAGGCTATTATTGAAGATTTGTCGATAGCGTGTGAGGAAACATGCGGGAGTGTCTGAACAACATGTGGCTTGACGTGACCAGCAGTACAACCACCGCAAAACGGCGGTGACAACTGCGCAGTCACGACCGGCTGTTGTTCTTGCGGTCAGTTATCTCTTTCAGCTTCCCATTTCCTTGTTTTCTCTTACTCCTACAGCAGCCTTCAACCTTTCTCTGTATGACGTAAAAGTGAACGCCGATCCTTTTTTTAAAGAAATAGTCTTCGTCGTCTTATAGTCGCCGGCGTTGAACCCGAGGTTTTCTGTCCTGGACATAAACGAAATGTGAGACAGAAGGCGACCAGAATCTAGCGGGAATGATATCCTTACGCCCATCTATATTCTTTTCTTTTTCTCTTTTCTGTTTAGAACAAAAAAACAGCAGTTGAATCAACATGCTACTAGGCTATAACCCCCTGTCGATTTGTTGCCTAGCTGGGCACCAGCTGTCGCTGCGTCATTTCGTTCAGACACTGACTGTAGTATAGCTCGTCTATTTTCACCAGGCAATCGTCAGTCCCGCCATTTAATGGCCTCAGTCAGTCACCATAATCGTCACCGTTTTTTCGTTTTTTTCGTTTTTTAACTTCTTTATTTCACTTGGGTTTTGTTTATTTTTAGTTATTCCAAGAAAATAATTCCTTGGGAAAAAAGGAAGAAAAAAGTAAGGATCAGTTTGTGCCATATCATCTGCGCCACAAGTGAAACACGCAGCTCGGCTCCGTCACGTTGGCAACGTGCGGTTACACACACGGACAGACACACACACCGGAGACCATAGAGGCAACGCACTATACAATGATGTGAGAATAAGAATAACAAAAAAAAGTAGAGCCGCTTTGTTGATCACCGGTCATCGTTCTCTTCATCACCGTCCACTTCTTTTCGGGTCCCCAGCAGGACCTTGGGGGCTCTCCGACACAGTCAGCTTTTGTCCAAAAAAGAAAAATACATTTTTATTATTTTGGTCTGTGTGCCTTATTCGTTTTTCTTTCGTTACCCCTTTGATTTCGACTTTTTCCTAAATTTATTTTTTTATTTCATTTTGTTCGGCAGCAAACCCACCGAAAAACCGTAGAGGAGGAGGGCGAATAATACGACGACAACCCATTTTTTTCCTGGTAATTTTTATATTTGTTTTCTTTTTACACAACTTCCTGTTTGATGTTTCCCAAGTTGCCACCACCACCAAGTCCGCCCGCCTATCTGATTTTTTGGAAGAAAATCTCGTCAGTCGGTTGGCGGCCGTTGGACGGCTCCGTCCCGTTTTCCCCCAACGAGTTTCACTTGCATTTTCGTTCGACACATTTTTTTTGTTTTTTTTTATTTCTCTTGTGCCGAGTCGCAATTTGTTTCGACGCCGCCGCTGGCAGCGAAAGTGCGTCGTTTCAATCGTCGATTAGAAACAAACAATTTTCGCTTTTTCTTTTTTCCTTTTTCTTCAGTGGTCGACAAAAAATGAAAGGTGGTGAAGAGGAGGTCGTTGGTCATGTCGCCCTCACACGGTCGAGTCGAAACAAGTGCGTGGACGACGAAAGAAATCGGCCGACGCCTACACCGACGACGCCGACGCCCATCCCGCAGTCCTCTTGCTGCAGCCCCGATTACGACATCCCCTGGCGCAACTACACCGATTCGGAGCGGATACACATTTTGAATGTCTTGCGTCGGGACGTCGAGCTACGCCAAATCGAATTGGATCGCGTTCGGTAAGTTCTAATTACCATTTCATTTCCTCCCGCCAATCGCCAATCGGCTTTTTTTTGTTTGTTTCTCACCCGGCGTCGCTCATTCACTCGATGAATAGCGGATTCATCATCCTTCTTGGTGGTAGCTGTTGTGTCATTCGGTATTTAGTGTTGTATAGTTGTACATTTTTTTTTGAGCTTTTATTTTATTTTTCTATTCGCCGACAATACCGCCGCTAGTTGTTGTTGTTGTGTACGTACCGCCAATCTCATCATCCGTCATCGGGAGCGGGAGTGCCTTGATCCCTTCTGGTGGCGGTGGTGGTGATATAACAGTGTCGCCGCTTATATTCGTTGCCCGAGCTTGATTTATATCATTATCCGCTCGGTGGGTGCGCTATAGGCAACGGGCTGCACGAGTGCCATGGGGAAACGCCAAAGGCTCTACCAACCTCTATATGCGCAAATAAGTGTGTTACTGCATACGAAATCGGCCATCGTCTACACACACACACACACACAACCGATGAATCAAACAATGACAGATTTTGTTTTTTCTCCACATAATAGCCACGAAACGGAACAAGAATGGAATATCTCACGACAAAAGAATTTTCAGCGCGGCGCCATTTTCGTTGGATTATGTAATCCCGTACACTGTGTATCTTGTTGTTTGGGCTTAGATCGCTTGGTGGTGATGGATGGTTAGGGACTCCCGACAGAGATCGTCGTCGCTTTTTGACCACCCACACAGAGACAATTGAACGGGGGGCTCAGCCGCTCAGCCAATCGAGTGGAGAGATGATCAAGTCGGCCATCAAAAGATGAGGCGCATTTCCATCGCCAGGCAAATGACCGACGAAGAATTTCACTGCAAAGGAGAAGAAGAAGAAGAAAATTTCTCGGAACTTGTTTATCGTTTGCCCGTCATCTCCTTTTTTTCTCTTTTTCTTTTTTCGTTCCGTCGTTCACGTACGTGGTGGTGAAGTGTCCGTACATGGTGAAGGAATGATTAGCGTGTCAGGACTGTCGGACGGACAGAAAAGTCAATATTTGGCGATTGGCGATGGTTTTCCCATGTTACGAACGTACCTGTTGGCCCAACTGGGAAAATTCTTTTTCTTTTCTGATTTCTTTGATTGAAGTTTTTTCCCCCTTTGATTGACGATGTATTGACTCGTCTGCTGTTGTCCGTTGCACGCCAGATTCCCTCCATCACGAAGGGGGTTGGCTCAATTGGTGGTCTATTACAACACATTTCCCATTCTTTACATATCCTGGATTTCCAGCCACGCCATTGTGTCGTAAAAAGAAGCGGGACGTGTTGTTGCTGTTGTTGTTGGGGGGGGGGGACTTTGTGAATATCATTTGCCCGGGTATATCGGAAACTCGTCAAAAGGAACTGTAATAATAATAATAATTCGTGCGGTCGTGCATGCCGAAAAAAAGCCAAGCCACACAAAGTGTCAGTTTTCTATTTTCTCGTCTGTCCATTACAAATAATAAAATTTATTTTCGCCAGCCAACCAGTCAGCTCACGAACTGATTGTTGGTTTGTTCCCAACCAAAAAAGAAAGAAAAAAAAGAAAGAGGTGTGATGGCACGGCAGACAGTTGTGTGTGTGTGTGCAGATTTGTGACGTCAGGCGATGGTTATTGCAGTGCGTATGCACAAAGTAACTGGGTCACGTTCACAAGGTCGGCCACCTTTTAATTTCATGTCTTGTTTTATCTTCAAAGAGAATAAGCCTTGTTCTTCTTTTCTTCTCTTTCGGCTGTTGTCGCTTCGTTCGTTCACGGCTGCCTCTCGTCGTCGTCGTCGTCGTCATCCCACTCGAGCAGCGGCGGTGGGTGGGTGGGAGGTGTTTCCATGATCAAACGAACGGATCCTTCATTATCACGTCACGACCTCCGTCTCCCACTCGGTCTACCTCTATACCACCTCGAGGGCTTTTGCAATAAGAAGAAGGAGAATATAAACACAAGAAACTGTAGATAATGCGTCCCGACGTTTCAGACGGCAGAGGGGGGGCATCGTGAATACTTTTTCGCCTCGGTACTTGTTGTATAGTGTAGCGCATAAATTACGCAACAATCACGCAGCAGCAGCAGCAGCAGCAGCATAGCAGAGTCGAATGTTATTAGTCCGAAATGTTTCCATGGAGAGTACGAGGACCTTTTGACCTGCTTTTTCTTTTTTTTTATCTTTTTTTATCTTTTTGAATTGAAAAGAAAAATGGAGGGGAGAGACGTGGCGGACAATGTAGACGTTAGGGACACCCAACCGTCGGCCGTTTTGGGGTCGAAAATGGGGCCGTTGTAAGTAAAGACGGAACGGAAATCACTTGCCATCAAGACAAACAACAACAACAACAACAAACAAGGTATACATATCCCCTCCTTGACAGAATATCAAAAGAGAATCGAGAGTATAAAAATATAGATTTTTAAAAGAAAAGGGGATCCTGGCCGGCGCCAAGGAGCCGCACCGTATCGACACCATTTTCACGACTCATGGCGTTTTCGAGTGGATGAAGTCATCGCCCATCACCCCCCCCCCCCCCACTCTTTTCGCTATAGCTCGGATGAATTATGATTACACCAAAACAAGTCAACAAGCAGCGGCGGCCCTGCTGGATCCTCTCATGGTCCGATATGGAGAAACAGACGGAGCGAGAAATTTATATTGATAGACGTACACTCTTCCGGGCCAGCACTGGCGGATGGTTGAGGGTCTCCGGGTTGTAGATAAGGGGTGGGAGGGGGGGGGGGGACCTTTAGCCCAGCACTTTCCGACCCAAACAACCTTGTAATAATGCTAGACACACACAGACACTGTGCCGAGTGTATAAAAACTTATATGGCACCGGACACACGAAAAAGTGGATGGGGGCCATATCGGATTAACAAGGGTGATGGCAGCCAAGAAGGATACGATCCCTCCTCTCCACTCAATGCCCAACTGACGGAATGGCGATCAAAGCGATAGCTTGTATACATATACTTGAACATTTTTCTTTTCTTTTTTCTCCCTTTCTTATTATTTACAATAAGTAAAAGAACTGCGTGTGTGGATAACCACCACCATCAATCCATCATCCATCGGTGAGAGGGGGATGTATCGAGTAGGAGGGTTTTACTTTTTATTTCTATTCTATTCTCTCCATTGTCACAGCGATTAATACTTTGTAACACAATCGTCCGTGTGTGTGTGTGCAGCGCATACCTTATAAGATCTTGGCCGGCGATCCGTGGAGGACCTTTTTTTTCTATTCCTTGCAAGGGGGGAGGAGGAGGATTCGGAAGCGACAAAAAAAAAAAAGGATCCCCAAAAATGTGTCAAAACTGCGAACATTCGAAACCTGTGGGAAATTGGAATGGGGAATTTTTCGGTTGAAAAATAAGAAGAAAAAAAAATAAATAAAAATGGGAGGTGAAATCGACACAGTGAATCGACATTTTTGGGGCAGAAGAAGAATCTTTTTTTTTTCCCGTTTTTTGTTTGTTATTCACTTGGCGTTTTGAATTTCACGTTGTCTCTTTTATTATTATTCTCCGTGTCCTTTTCCATTGATCATGACAAACCGATAGGACCGAAAGAAAAGAGCTCGTCGCCATCCAACTCCATTTTTATAGACACACACGCATCTTTCTTTCTTTCTCCCTCGGCTATATGCACACCGGTACCTACACTTCATCATAACATATTTATCGGCGATATAAAAATGCGCTAGATCTAAAAATTGGCCCAACACAAAAAAAGGGGGAAGGAAGGAATAAAAAAAAAAGTGTTTCACGGCCAGCATAAGAGGAGGGAGCATTTTTCATCGCCGATAAATGTTTTAATAATAAAAACGAAGAAAATTCAAACCAAAAGCGCAGTGCTGGGCAATCGTGCTGGTGCTGGTTGAAGGTGGCAGTGGTTGGAGGATAGAAGACAGGTGGGTTGGGCTGTGATGGTTCTCTACTACTACGCACACACACACGTATATAACGTATATAACATGTATAAGAAGAAGAAGAAGAAGAAGAAGGAGAAGAGAGAGAGAGAATAATAAGCGCTCCGGGGCACTTTGGGGCGCCTTTTTTTCTCTATTTTATTTTATGGGAGAACTCTCGGAGCTTTAGCCTGTGGTATAGTTGCTGACTGGTTGCTTGTGTGTGTGGTTCTCTTCTGCTGACACAAACACACACACACACACACACAAGAGAGAGAGAGAGAGACTCACGCTGCATTCTGATCTTGGCCCTCAGTCAAGCTCGCCAGTGTTTGTCGGCCGCTCCTCCGTGTACATCCTCCGCTGCTGCAGCATCGACTTTGATTTCATTTTGAAATTATTTCTCGAGTGATTGCGCGCTTAATCATGTTTTAAAACCAAGTGTTGATTGTACAAACGAACCGAACCGGGAATATTTGGAAAGAGAGAAACAACATTGTATAATCAGTTGAATTGAAATCCCACACCAATGAGGTAAAGTTACGTATCAAATATTTGTCATTTTTTTATTTCCCACTTTACACCGAGAAATCTAGCTGTGGTCAATCAACAAGTGGTCCTGTGCCCCGATGGGTGGGTCCCCTTCCTTTTTGCGTGTTTAGCGAGTTACGTACGTGTTGGCGCTCGTTGAGGTCATCCATTATTCGCTCGTGTGAGCAACAGATGAGTAAAAACCCCGTCTCGTCTTCCTCCTTCACCTCAATTTTCCTGTTTTTTCTTGGCCACATTTGGAAGGGAAAAAGGCACAGGAAGTGAGGCTCCTCATCCCCCTGATGGTGGTACGGATGAATCCATATTTCTCACCGAAATGTTTTCCATGTCAAGAGTTTGATTCTCTTTTTTTTTTTCAAAAGCCCCGCGCGCCAGAAATGTCTACAATTCAATTCCCCCCACCCACCCGAAAGAAAAAACCTCAAAAAAAGGGGAAGTTCCGAGTTCAACATTTCATCCGCGAATTTCTAACCTTAATTCTTTTTGAAATGCCTGGCAAAGAAATAATAATCGGCGCGGCTGGCGCATTTTTTCTTTATTTTTCTTTTGTTTCTTTTTTTTTTGAACCAAACCGCTCACGTCGCCGTCGTGTCCCGCAAAACCCAAATTCTACCCCCCCCCCTCCTCTCTCCACTCGTGTCTTAGTTTGAATAAGAAAAAAAAAGAAAGAAACGAGTTGTTTAGAACACACGAAAGGCAAAGAAAAATGTTGTGTGCGTGTAAAAACGCGCGGCTTTGGCTGGCTGGCCTGGCCTGGTGTTGACATCAATCCGGGTCAACTACAGCCAAATAAAGAACGTTAACCAGCAGCAGCTCGGTAACTAAAACATACCCCCCTCTCTCTCTCTTTTTCTTTCTGCTATGTATACGCGTGTAATGGGTACTCTGCTGCTGCAGTAGTAGTACCCCAAATTGTGAATGTTTTTGTCCAACAACGGAGCTCGTCGTGGACGTGTTTGTCTTAAAGGAATGCGATGGCCCCCATCGAGTCTATATAATATAAAATGAGCCTAACTTTTGGAAAAAGAACTATGGCCGCTTCACGATTTCTTGTAATATCCCGACATTCACCAGCAACGGACCGTCCTTTTTGTGTTCTCTCTTCTCGAAAATGACGTTACTAATAATAAAAGCCAGTTAACCCAGATTTGTCGGGTTTGTCGTTGTTGCTCGCCGTAACCCCTTCACGCCACCCGTTAGAGCTCTTTTAAAAGTCTGTTTTTCGAGGGTAGAGTACACACGTTCAGCCGAAAGAATGTTGGAGGTGCTAGACGAACAACGCAGGTGCTACAATGTGCTAGTGTGGCATGGCCCGTAGGCCATGAGAGACACACTGGCTGATGAGCCTTTGAATACATATCTGAGCAGGACGGTAATAGCCGAAGAAGAAGAAGAAGAATCTCTGAAAGGTACACGCATGAGGCGTGCACGAGAGACAACGATATGACATCATTAGCGTGATTCCATAACGTTCTATTGAATCACGACGGAGCAGCTCACAAAGGCAATCCTTGGGAGAGTAGAGCAGGTCCTCAATCTTTATCTGATTGGACAAATGATAAAAAGAAAAAAATGAGAATAACGTTCCATTTATCCTCCTTTTTGATTCTTACTCTAAAGAAATGAGAAACAATTCCCCCACCACTAGCAGCCGCTCTCTCTGCGGTTCTACACTCAAAAGTTTGAAAAACGAAACACACACACAACCTTGGCCTGCATCTCGTGGAAAATAAGGCGCACAGTTTAAGCATCTCTCCTTTTTCTTTTTTATCCATTTTTTGTTGACTGTGCGGGACACGGCACATTCACGTTCAACCCAAATGGGTGAATTACTCTTTGGCGTACCTCCTTTTTTTCTCTTTCTGCTCGGTTAGACACTTCTATTGGGGCCCTTTTTTCTCCTCTGAAACGACACAATCACGGCAAAGTGAAAGTGCGCCCATGTCTTCTATCATCTCCGCCGACTATGTGACTTGAACGTTCAAATCTCTCAAAAAGTACGACGAGGTACCCGGGCGAGTATTTTTTTTCTTTTTCTTTCGAGGTCAACGAGAGGAGGCATCCACCCAAAAGAATTCGTTGCATATATTTTCTGCTGATGCTGATGCTGAACTGCCTGCTGCTGTGTCGTCCCCTATGCATTTTCATTTCTATTCGACGGTTTCGTCTTTTTTTTCTTTTCGGGACTTCTGTAAAAGGCGTTTGGATTTGTGCGCATATTTTCCTGTAGGACTTTTTGGCTGTTGGCTGTTAGTGGCAGTGGTAGTGGCGGTGGTGACTATACTCTGCTGGCGGTTATCGTGAACGCGCCCCGAAGCGGCGTGCAAGTTGAGTTCCTTCTCCGCTTCGCCCCTTTTTTCATCTTTTATTCCCTTTTGGCCTTTTTCGTCTTCTTCTTCTTCTTCTTTCCCCTTTTGCTTCTCTCTCGACGGGTTGGGCCATCAAAAAACCCACGCGCATTTCTTCGTCTTCGTCTTCTTCTTCTTCTGATAATGTTTAAGCAAAAGAAGAAGAAGAAGAAGAAGAAGAAGAAGAAGCATTACCTTGTTCGGTCAGTGTTTGTGGTTATGTTTGAGCCATCTCTAATATCATTTCGGATTCATTGGCTGATGATTCCGGATAAGAATAAGAATAAAGGGGAAACGGATGGCGACTGCATAAATGTTGCATTCATCACTTCAACCCAGAAAAGTCTTGAGTCAGAAACCCTTAACCGAAAATATTTTTGGTTCCTCCCTCAGTTTTTGTCCATATACATGTCAAGTTTTCTTTTTTTTTCCGACGCTGTACAACACACACGCACGAGCGGGAAAAGATGAGAGAGAGAAGAGGTTTGAAAGATTCCAAAGAGTTTGGTGGAAATCTGCGCGCTGGCGCTGCTTTTTCGGGACTGGGGGGAAAACGCTCTGCTGGAAGTTGCCTCGACTTTTTCTTTTTTAAGGGCTCGTCATAGAAGTAAAGGCCACGTGCAACTACTTGCATTTCATCGGGAATCTTAACAACTTTGGCGCGGCGCGTCTACGTATATGTTTCGTGTTTAGTCAACCGATTCACTATCCTGGAAACTCTGTCACGAGAAAGAACTTGCGGATCCAAAGTTTCATCTTATCTCCTCTCCACCGGAATCGCTGGAGAGAGGTAGGAGGAAGGCAGGGAGGGAGGAGGTTGTTTTGTTGTTAACACGAGAAGGGGGGGACCAGAGTAGGACAGGAAATTCGAATGTAATCCAAAGTGTCTAATACACTCTGGTCCCTTTTTCGTTCTCTGTTTGTGGGTGTTCCTATTTCTGTTTGAATGGCGGCGTTGATGTGAAAAAGGAAGGGAAAAAATAGATCCAGGTAAACGTGTAGGCTACAACATCAACCCAGTTGACTGGGTCCTCTCAAAAATCCGGGATAGAATTTAATCCCGCCTACGCCATTTCTTTTTTCCTATTTTTCCTTTTGGTGCCTTGGCTCGTTTTCACGGTCGATTGAAGATGGCCCTGTTGTTTGTTTGTTTGTCTATTCCCAATTCGATGTTGCTGCTGCTGCTGGCCTTGATTGATGATTCAATGCCTTTTTCTTATTTCTTCTCTTTTTTACTTGTTTACAACAGTCGCCTCAAGACGGAATTGCAGTTTCTACGAAAGAAAGGCGCCCTGAAGACGGGCGGAGGACACACAACTGGCGACCAGCAGCAGCAAGTTGTTACAATAGCGGCTGGAACAGAACAGACCCATGGCGGTAGCGGCAACGGCCGATGTTGCGCCCGGTGCCGGACCGGTCTGGGCCGCATCATCAATCGAGGGGCCCTTTGCAAGTCCTGCCGACAGCGAGTCTGCAAGGCCTGCAGGGAGTACAACGTGCCAAAAGCGACGGGCTCATCCACTTCCGGCGGGACCGATTGGGTCTGCACCGTCTGCTACAAAACAGCGTGAGTAACTCCAATCATTTGAATCAATCTGCACAGTATATAAGCTAGAGTCCTATAAGAGTATA
The DNA here is from genome assembly GCF_021234035.1 of Daphnia pulicaria. Lineage (NCBI taxonomy): Eukaryota > Metazoa > Arthropoda > Branchiopoda > Diplostraca > Daphniidae > Daphnia > Daphnia pulicaria. The sequence continues at coordinate 9,944,510 of NC_060913.1, forward strand.
GACGTAGAAGCAATAAAAACGTGGGGGGGCACAAGAGTTCGATCGGTTGTGTCGGGATCAGCGGGCTGGAAACTTCCTCAATTAAGGGCGGGGGCGTTTGCTGGAACGCTGCACACGTAGGTGACGAGCGTGATATATATAGATCCAGTCGCATCATTGACTTGCATTGAAAGCCCCTACTAGGTGGCACTTGGTTGTTTGATGGGATTTGCGATGGAGTGCCCAGTCAAAAAATCACAAAATAATCAAATAAAAAGGGGAAAACAAAAAGACTACACCGGAAATAATGAGTCACGAAAACACTCATCCGTCCCCCTTGACGGATATGGAATAAAGCGGGTCCAAGTGCCGGAGCTTATCGAACGTGAGTTTGATTTTCCCTCTCTCAGTCTCATTGAAAGGATCGAGAATCGCGATGGAAATAATCTTCAAGTGGAAAGTGCATTTGCCATTTGCCAAGAGCCGGAATTTAACGAGCCAGACGGACGGGAGAAAATGAATAAAACAATCGGCAATGTGTTTGTTATTTCGTGAGTGGGGGGGAAAGAAGAAAACCGGCTCTCCTACCTGCAAACAATCCACCTCCTTTTCGATTGGATGTTATTGATTAGTGTAGTATAAGAATCAACCAGAGGCGCCCCCCTTTTTCTTTTGCTGTTGAAAAGTCTAACGGTTCGGGGGCTGTTGTCAGTTAGTTGGAAGGAAGAAAGGCCAAAAAAGAAAGAAACCCGAATAATTTCGTGAGTTTTCTCTCTCTCATCCAATACCAGGAATCCTCCTCGTCCCTTTCAAATATTTGAGCGATCCCATCGACTTGCTCGCTAGTCTCGTTGTGTGTTGATAGAATCAAGTGCTGCGTGCATCAGTCGGCATCAGTGGGCCACTTTGAGGAGAGAGACGGTCTGTCTTAAGACGCCCGCGCGTGATCAATTGAACTGCAGCTCCACCCAGCAGCCAAAGACTTTGAAAATAACCTTAAACTTAATTTCAATTGAGCAACACAACGGGAGAAAAAGCAGCAGCTCCTCCTTCTCATGTAGGAAGTGAAAATAAACCTTGTCCCTATTTATCTGATCAAAGGTCTGGTCGGCTGGTCCTGGCTCCCAACTCTGAGCTCAGAGAAGATCCACCGCATCACGGACATTCAAAGTTCACCACCACGTCGAAGAAATAATACAAGAATAGACGGGGGAGCAAAGAATAAAAAGGAAAAAAACCCGTCTGTGTTGTAGAGGTTGTCTGCTGTGTGCATATTGGCCCGCAGCTCTTTGGACCGTCTGCCGGGAAAAAAATAATGGGCGTCATCTCCCGCAGGGTTTTCTTCTTCTTCTTCACGTTTTTTTCTAGCCGGTTTTTCTTCTTTCTTTACACGAGATAATGTAATATTTTGTAATCATGAAGAGAGAAAGAGAGGGGACCTGAAGATCTACAGTTCGGAATGTCTAGAGGGCCCTTCCTTTTTGTAACAATCAGGGTCAAGTTACGTATCGATTCACGAAAGTAGTAGTAGTAGTCGCCCGTCTATAGGATGGAACTTGTGTACACGCAGCAGCAGCAGCAGCAGCAGATAAAAGAAGAAGAGACAAAGTTTCTTCCGGCAACAATAGCCACCCTCATTTCTATTAGTTACGTGCCATAAAATACCATTAAGGAAATAGAATAGCCCTGCGTCTTTCTTTCTTCCAGCGGAGGAAATTCCTCTTTTATTTTTGGTTCTTCTCTCTCACATGGACACACGAAATCATCTGCCGTGAAATGAAATCGAAAAAACGACGCCAAAATCTTTTTTCCGTGATGTCAACAGCCGCTATATAGTGTGTAAGCACTGTGGTGCTGGATGGTAGTCTAGGTACAACATCCTTCATTTCTTTTCTTTTCTCGAACAAAGGAATATATGTAGATATATGTAGTACCGGCGTGAATTTCCCGGGAGAAAAAAAATAAAAGAGGAAGAAATACTTATTCACGCTGCCGTGTGAAAAGTCGAAAAGTATTTCTTCTTCGGACAACTGGCGAACTTAACAGGCCGAAAGCCATTCATAACTTTTTTTCCAAAAAAGAAAAAGAAGAACTCTTCAACAACAACAACACAAATTCTCTCACAGGCGAAAAAAAATGGGAAAACGTCGTTACGTCCAACAAAAATCTCCTCCCTTAAATAGAAAAATATAATAAACTCTCACTGAAAAAAAAAAACGACTGAAGAAAATGGAATTTCTGTGGAAGCCATTGACTTTGATCGACCGACTTGGGTTAAAAAAAAAAAATAGAAGAAGAAGAAAAAATTCCCCGTGTTCATTTGTTGTTGTTTTGTCTGGTCGTCGTCCTTCATCACACACATTCGGTTAGGTTCGGCCATTATTCACAGTTATACGTCGAACGCACCTATAGGGTTTCTAGTCCCCCATTCCGATTGGATGGAACAAACGTCAAATCGTTCAATCATCAAAATGGCGAGACGACCAGCTGCTGCACTGACTAGTGATGGGTGACAACGATTTTCTGATAGACATTGCCAGGGGGGAAATTCTGAATGATTCGTTCGTTGAGTTAGAAATTCGACTTGATTCAATTGTTGTTACCCGGCGGTTATTATTGGGACAATCACATCCGCAGAATGGAAAGAAAAAAATAACCATTTTGTGGTCTTGGGCAAATAGGCAAAGTTGGATGAATATTATTTCTCCATATGTTACACGCGCGTTCCAGGAAAGAAGGAGGAAATAAAAGAGCTAATAGACGAAATTCCCACGGGGGGATGTTTATTATTTCCCTGATAATAACTGCGCGGACGTCAAATGATTTTTGTCGGACTTGATGACATGGAAAATTGTTCCGAAAATGTTTTAGTGAGAACACGCAACTATTTCTAAAGCGAAAAAAAAAAAAAAAAAAAATTCTATTTCCAAAAAGTAGATCGGTGGAAGCGGCCACGGGCGAATGGATGAATTCTTTTATACGGAGGCCCAGCCGGCAGCGTTTCAGCAAAGACGGAGTCGACGCCGGCGACATTGTGGCCAGAGGCATCCGCCGCAGTTGGACCATATCTAGTAAGTAGAAAATTTTCCAAAAAAACTTGTATTATCAGCGGTCCATTCTTCACGGTGTATTATTCACTTGAGAGCAGCGCTAAAATGATTTGCGAGAAAGCAACACATTCATCATCAAAATGATGATGATGGTGATGGTGATGATGTCCCCATTAACGCTCGAAAAAATGTTTTTCTATTTTTCCCGCCACGTCGACTGGAACCAACGTGAAAAGAAAGAAAAAGAAATCCGGTGAAACAGAGAAAGTGCCAGACATCTTTCTCTTTCACGCAGCAGCACCGACGTTGTTTGTGATGGATGATGACTGTGGTGCGTGTTATTAAGAAAACGGGGACCACTGGGTCCAAACTCTATTAAAGGTCGGGACACTCTTCTTATTTTCTTTCTTCCGGTTCAAAAAAAAGTAGGCGGGAAAATGTCGGACTCGGTTGACTATTCCGCCCGCCTCGCTCTCCTATTACATCTTAATTTTCTCTCTGAACCCCCCAAAAAAGTACAAACACGCAGACTCTCCGGCTCTCTCTCTCTCTTTGTTCTCTTGACTAATTGGCATCCGGAAGCACTTGTAATCTCTATTCTTGGTGCTGTGTGCTACTTCCGCTCAGCTGGATGGAAAGAGACCAGAAGAAGAAGAAGAAGAAAATCCCTACGAGATCTTGATGAATGGACTGCTGGATGCTGGCCTGGTTCTCTCATTTTCCTAATGTTGTTTCTTCTCCTTTTTTATTTTTGTGTGCGTGATGAATAGATCCATCCAGCGCCAAAGAGGAGGGAGGAGGCATTTCGGCGGAACGAGTGCAAGTGTACCATCAACAACAGTCGCCACAGCTGATGCACGGCCAGCCGATGAGGAAACAAGGAGACCAAGGGGCCGGCCATAATAAGCCTTCCGCACCGGACGATGAGAACCGACCGCCTGCTGCTGGTGCTACTGGTGCTGCTGGGCCAGGAAATTCCGGCCTGCTGTGGGAGCCCCGTGATCCACCGCTGCAGTACAGCATCATTCCCCACCAACAGCAGCAGCAAACACACAATCACGGTGGTGTTATCAAGTCACGCTTGGAGCCGAGACGCTCGGCTAGTCTTTCCCAGGCCGATTTGGCCACCTACGAAGGGAAAGTGGTTCTCGGCCGTCTGCATCCGCACTCGAGTCAATCACCTCCGCGCCCGCCGCCGCCGCAAGACTCGGCCGCCACGCGATACCAAGAGTATTACGAAACAAAGTACGAAAAACCCGTCCGGCGCGGAGTTACTCCCGATGTCGGGCCCGGCCAGCAGCAGCAACAGCCACCAAGAGGAAGGCAATTGTTACCTGGGATCGATGTCGACACCATCTGGAAATCCAGGTGGAGATCCACCTCGCCTCCGCCGGCGCCCGTCGACGACTGGCTGCCCATCAAACCACCTCAACTGGCCTGGGCCAAACCGGTCCAGTTGCCACCCATGGTCGAATTGCGGAGTAGCAGAAAGACGTCGCGGATACCTCTGCCCGTCAACCCCATGGCCAATCCCATGGCCAGGAGCATGTCTGGCGACATGGATCACATGATCTACCTGGAACGAGACATGCCGGCCGATGCCCGGCTCATGTTCCGCGAGAGGACGAGGAGCATCGACCGAGGATTGGCCCAGCATCAAAATCAGCATCCGCACCACCACCACCACCAGCGGATGGCTTACAAGACGTACGAAGAAGAACTGGCCGATTATCACGGTCGGACGGGCAGTGTCGACCGGCTGGCCAGCAGCGGCACTCATCGAGGCCGACCGAGAACGATCCGGATGGGGACGCAAAGTCACCAGGTCGGAAGGAGCGTTCCGGCTTCGTTGGAACGACGCCACAACGAAGATCGCTCGGCCTCCAGCAGCCGGAGACGACCGGAAAGCGGCGATTCCAGCAATTCTTCCGGCACCCGTCAACAGAGCTCCTCCCGTCGCGGCAGCAACTCGACGGCCGACGTCAGCAATTCCACCAACGAGTCGTCGGGAGGTGGTGGCGGCAAATCGGCCACCGCTTCCAGGAGCAACAACGTCAATCGCGTCTACATTGACGGCCAGCACCAGCAGGAGCTGCTGGATCCGGTCGTCTTGCGGAATCCTTCCTCGTCTGCCATCCGAGTCACGATGACGGACACTCGATCCCTCAAACGGCCGACTAACAGCAGCAACCGGAGCAGCGGCTCGTCTCCGGGTCATCCGCAACCGCTCAACGAGTCGTCGACGATGCCCCGGATGAGTAAACGTCACGGGGTGGTCCAGCCGAGCGGTTTTCCGTCTCAGCGAGTGACTGGCGTCGTCCAGCCTCAACACCTCCACCACCACCACCACCATCCCGGCACGACGACGGTTTACCTGGCCCACGACCAGCAGCTACAGCAGCAGGATCAACAGTCGTCGCCCGTCCGCCACCACCCGATCGAGGTGGACCCGCAGCACAGCAGCAGCCTCTACCGGAACAAAGCGACGACCAAGCGCATCAAGACCGACGCGGACGGACAAGGTAATCATATCGAATCCACGTTTATTCATCACCACCACCACCACCACCACGCCGTGCATTCCCAGCTGCCGCTCCTTTTCTTTCACTTGTCGCCCATCCAGCAAACGGTATTATAATAATAACAACCAAACTAATGATGGGAAACAAAACCCTCCCGCTATCCGGATCACGGCTTATTATCTTCTTCTTTCTTTTTTTGCGATATTATTATTATTATGATTTCGCTTGGTCATTGAACTGCTTTTTTGCTCCGCTTTTATGATAACAAATACACAACTCACGATTTTGGCTTGGCTTATAACACTCCAAAGCTTAAACACATGCGCTTCTTTCTTTGCCTGATTATGATTTTTTCTTTGTGTGCTGCTTATATTCTCCCGTTTTCGGCCTCCATTTGAATTTTCGGCGTGATTTTTTTAACTTTTTTGCGCTTTTTTTTTGTGTGCGTGTCACCGCGGGTTTTTTGAAATAAAATAAAATTCCCGTCTCCTTCTTTTCTCTGTCCAATTCCTCTTCTTTTTTGTTTCGTTTCTCTCTGAATGTTGCCATCGTTGATGACAGACGTGACTGGACACTAATCCTTCTGGAGCCGGAACTGTGTGACATTCTTCTTCTTCTTCTCGTTTTTCTACTTTGACGATGCAATTGGTGTACTACTAAGCTGCTACCACTACCACTACCACTACTTTACTGCTGAAATCTTCATTTCCTTTTATCATCATCACGATGAGAACAAAAATCACATTTTTCAATAATACAAAAAGAAAATCATCAAACAAAAGAAGCTGCGCACGAGGTTGAGGGTTGACTTTATTGGCATTCTGGTATTTTCTCGATCTTTTGTTTCTCATTTCTCCATTGTGCTGCATCACAAGTCGTGATGTTGTGTGTATACTGAAATAATAACAATCATAATGCGCTGCGTGGGGGGGCAAAACAAAACCTGGGGAAATCGATTTTGGTCGAACCGTGAACCAGCGTCGTCGGCGGTGACGGCCAAATCGACAAAAATCGAAACGGCCCGTGCAGCCGTGTCATATCAATCTGGTTGTGTGTCATTTGTTCCGTTATATTTCTATCTCTCGACATGCGCCGCACCGCCAAAAGGTCAAAAACCGTCGATCAAGAAGGCCGTCGTCAGTCCAATCAAGAGAACAACGACACGGACCATCGAGGACAGGATCACGCACGTCAAACAAGTCAGAGACGTGGCGGGCGGCAACAATTCGACGTCAACAACAACAGCAACGACGACGACGACTCAACTTCACAATTCTTCATCGTCGTCGTCGTCGGGAAGGATCGCCACCGTGGCGCCAATGTCGATCGTGACGGCCGAGCCGGCCCAGGTCGTGAGCGTCGACTACGCTCACGACGCTCACGAAGAAGAGGAGGAGGAGGAAGGATCGATGGTGACGATGATGCAAGATGCCTCGGTCCAGACGAGCGAAACTGGGCAGGATTATCAGGAAATGGATGAGGAGCCGAGAAGTGATGTTGTCACCGTCCAGCGGAATCGGACTCGGCCGGAAGAGGAGGAGGAAGAAGAAGAAATGGGCGTGACTGGCGTTGGCGGATCGGACGAGTCGGATGGGACCAACGAAGAGATTTCGCGCTGCACCCAAATGGTGGGCCATCAACGGGATCAGAGCGAAGTGACGAGGACCGTCACGGCTCAGAGTCAGACGTACCCCAACAGCAGCGACACGGCCAGCGAGATTGGCGGGCTGCTGGACAGCGACAAAATGCATCCGGAAGGCGACGATTACAAGATCGTCTTCATCAGTTCCGACTCGTCCAAATCCGGCGACGATTCGCTGGAAGGCAGTTTCGACAACGACCCGCTGCTGCTGGGCATGGATCATCATCACCACCACCACCACCACCATCAGATGCACAGTCATTCCCGTCAGACGTGTCGTTCCAGCAGCGTTCACGACTCGGAGTCGGCCGCCGGTTTCATCGACGAAAGTGACTGGGATTTTTTCGCCGCTAGAGGGCAGCAGCAACCGCCCGTTGTCGTCACGATGCCCATCCAGCAACAACAACAACAATTTCAGTTGCTGCCGGAACCGGTCAAACCTGCACCCCCACCCCCACCATCAACGGTGACTGTCAGCGGGCAGACGGCTCACTCGAGTTGCGGCTCGGGTATCGTCCGTCTCCGGGGTTTAACGACCGCCGACGACAGTAGTCAGCGGTCATCGTTCGGGATCGAGTCGCCCCGGACGTTCATGATGGACGATTTCAATTACGGCTGGACCAGCGTCGACGAGACGCCCAGCGTCAGTCATCGCGGATCCACCATCGACGACTGTCTGCCAGGCTGGTCCAGCATGGTCACCTACGCTTCCCGCCAAGTGCAGACGGATTTCGACGCCAGCAGCGTCAGCGTCGATTTCGAAGCCGAAACGTTCCATTCCGAATACGAGACGATGAGTCACTTTATCAGAGACGGACCGCCGCCACCGCCTCCTCCGCCGGCCCATATGGTCACGGAACATTTTGTGCCCATTTGGCAAGTGCCGGCCAGCTCACGGTCCAGCACGCACAGCCTCCACTCCCTGCTGAGTGAGACGACGGCAACGAACCAAAGCGCAGCCGGCGGAGGGAAACTCCGCAGCTATTTCAGTCGCTCCGATTCCAAACGCTCCAGTGGCGAGCGATCCGTCGAAGAGCTCAGCTATCACGACCACATCCTCTCGCTGGAGCCGACCAGCAACAGTTTCATCTCCAGCCTGTATTCGCCGGAAGGAATGGCTCTTCCGGGCTTCCAGGAATACCGAGATCGCATCTTCACGGAGATCCAGGCCTACACGGCCAAAGGTGACTGGAACTTGACCAATGCGGTCACTTCTCCGATTCCGTCTTCTCCGGAATTGCGTCATCCGACGCGGAGCCGGCCGGGCAGCAGCAATTCCAGCTGGTTGGCCGGCCCGCTGTTGGGCAAGATCAACAACACGTACCGGATTCGTCCGACTGGTTCGCGGGTTGCAGTTGCGCCCGCCGCCAAAAGATGGCGCGGCAATGGCTCTGGTGACGTTTCGCCCCCAGCTGTTGAGACGACGACGACGACGGCAGCAGCAACGAATGAAGTTTCAGCATCTGCGCCACAAAACGAGTCAGTGCACCTGAGTCAGCAGTGTAGCCACGCTTTGCCCGACCAGCAGCAGCTTGTGCAGCTACTACAACACACGAGAGAAGAAGAGAAGCAACACTTTCACTTGAATGGTCAGATAGGCAATCACGCCAGTCGACCCAGCAGCAGCACCAACATCTGTCTTCCATCTCACTCGTCTTCGCGAGTAGAAAGTCGTGCCAGTGTCACCACTAGTAGTAGTGCAGTGCCCTCCCAATCGATACCGAGCAGTGCCTCCTCCCCCGTTGATAATCAAAGCACAACGGTCGTGACAGTGAATCGGCTGCCATTAGACAAGTCTGAGCCAGTAGCCTTTCCAGTCCACCGCAGCAGTTACACGAGTGATCATTCCCTGCTGTGCTGTGTGGCTGATGCAGCGCTGCAGCCATCAAGCCTCCAACGAAATCTGTCCAGTCAACGAGCTCAGGTGGCTGAAAGTAGTCCACCTTGGAAATCTGGGCCACCAAATCATACGCAAACACCTCCACCCACACTCCCACCACCAGCAGCAGCAGCAGCACCAATAACAGCTGTTGGTGACCATTCATCGTCACCGTCGTCGTCGTCGTCTCCACCAGCCATCGACGGCTCAGTGGCCACCGTCGCCAAAACGAGTAGCCCCAATGCCATCAGCACTGGGGGCCTTCCATGCCCCCCTTTCCCGTCGTCGGTCGCCAGCAGCACCGCCGCCGCCATCCAAGAGCCGATGGAGATTCACGACGACGACGACGATGTAATCAGCCATTGTTGTGCTTCGCCGCTTCTCTCAGCCGCTTCCTGCCACCAGCACCAGCACCATCATCATCAGCCCCACATGAACAGCCCCCGGGCGCCCCTACCACCACCGCTGGCAGACTCAGCTGGCCTTGATTCCCCTCCTCCTACTCCGCCGACACTATTACTACTATCGCCGCCCCTTTCTCCTGGCCCAGTTGCATTCACTGAAACGTCAGAAAGAGACGACGACGAAATAGCCAAAGTCCAAACCACCGTCGATTGTACCCCCCCATTCACGTACGTCATGCCTCATTCATATTCCGTCAACGGACAACAGTCTGAGAAAGACGACGAGAAGAAAGAGGAAAAGGAAATAATGATACGCTCGGCCGTCTTACATCCCAATGACACAACTTTGATAGCCCCGGGCTCTCCCTTTGGATACTCCGCCCCGGCAACTCCCATGCAAGACGAAAACGTAACGGCACAGGACCAAGGCGAGGGTCAACAACAACAACAGCAACAACACGCCGGACATGAAGGAAAAACAGTCGAGACCAACGTCATGTCCAGCCCAGAACGGGCTCCATCATCGTCGTCGTCGTCTCAGTTGGCTGGATCATCCATCGCCAGCAGCTCCCGTTTTGAGGTCTTAGCGGCCGAATTGCCTCTTTCCACTCCTGCCGGCCTTACCCAAACCGAAGGCAGGAGTCGGCCACTTCGTCTCTTGAGCTCCGATTCCGACGTGACAGACAACGACGACAGTTGCAGCAACGGGGCCGGTGGCGGATTCGACACGGACACGCAACAGGAGACGGTGGTGCAGGGTCTCAACAACGCGGCCTACAACGACTTGCGCCAGTTCGCCATCAAACAGTCGAGCAGCCAAAAGGACGTGGCGTCTTCGGGTGCCAGTTCTGCCGTGGCCAGTTCGCCAGTCCAATTGCTGGACCCGCAATCAGACACGGACAGTTCCAGCTCGATAAGCAGCCAACAGCCGCCCGCCAAACGGAGCAGCAACGGCGGCGGCAGCGTCACTGCGTCGCCCGTTCTCAGCGACGGCCGATCGACTCCACGTCGCCAGTACACGAGTTACGTTCTCATCAAGGGGGGCAATAGCGGCGGAAAGGCCAGCACTGGCAGCAGCAGCGGCAGCAGCGATCACGTTATAAGCGACGATGAGAGCGGCGTGACCGTCACTCTGCCCCGAGAGCCCGCAACGACCGCCGCCGCTAGTATCGTCCAAGTGCCGGCCTCCCCTACAGGGACTGCGGCCGAATGGATGGCCGGAGAAGAAGACGGAGGCGGCAGTGACTCTGAGACCAACGAAGAATCGGGCTCGTGTGTCACGATCTCTGGCAATGGCGTCCTGACGGATCACGATTTGGCCACCAGCGACGACGAAGAAATGAACAGCGAACGCAACGGCGTCTCCTCCAAATTGGCCAAGTACTTTACGTTCGAACTCGAGTCCGCGGCCGGCTACACGGCCGACCATTCAGCCCGCAAACAACCGGTGGTCCACCGCAATCAAGTCGAAATGCGATCCTCGGTAAAAAGAAAAAAATCGTTTATAAATTTTAGTTGTTGCCACCTGGTTTACTTATAGTACGCTATTTATTATTTATTTTATCACTAGTCTTAGATTTAGTCTGTGCCAGATTTTCTATTCCCATTGATTCGGTCGGTCGCAATTTTCCAAGCAAAGTCTCAACAAAGTTTTCTCGGCCAAATCAATCGGCGTAGCGAATTTCGACAATAACTGAATTAGTTAAGAGACAAACACTTGCAGCACACGACAAGTGCGGGCGTTACAACGTGTTGTGTGTGTGTGTGTGGTGGGGAGGCGTTTCTAGCTAATTATTTGTTGGAGCCAATCAAATTTGACACGCGCAGTAAGAGAAAGGAAGACGGGAAAGGTTTTTTATTTTGAAGGGTCTTTTGATTTGACATGCCAACTTACCTCGCGTGAGCCCCCGGGCTCCAGCACACGAGAGAAAGTTGCCATTCATCAGGGTTACATTTAATTCGCCGAATCATTAATTTAGCTCTGTTGGGAAAAAAAGAAACCTTAACACGACACAACTGCAATTATTTCGTACGTGTATCAAATCTTGAGCTGTCAATATTGTGTCGGCAACCTTGTCGTTGTTGCCGAAAGATGTTGACTTTGTGCGCCGAGAACCCTCGAGTGTCGATGCGATTTCCCACTAATGGCACCAGGGACTCTTGTTTGAAACGTCATTTCATCACGTTAATTTTATTGTCGGCGAGTATTGTAAATGACATGTTTACACTCTTGCGACAATAGTTGTTAGCAGTAGCAGATTTCTCTTTGACACTTGGTACCCCAAGGTGATTCATTACATATGTAGGATACTGTAACAACAACAAAAAAAGATAACCACTTAGAAAGAAGAAGCCCAAATTTATGAGGTCTGTCAAAACTGCCCATAGCCATTTTTTGTTCCATTTCTTTTATTTAGTTTTAAACAGTACCAACGTAGTTTTCATACTTTGCCAGTAGAAAAGCTATTGAATTGTTCATGTGTGTTTCATCTCGACTGGGGCACCTCATAACTGTTTCACGTTTCCGTTCATTCAGTTCACTTGGCCATTTGTTGGGAAACAGAAGTTGTTTTGATAGACCGTCATAAATTCACTATTGTTTTGCGAGTGTCAGCCGACAGTATTTTCGTCGCAGAACTTTCCACTCTACTTCGTGAACTATCACTTTGGGAGGATGATAAGGAAAATAGTTTTATCTTTAGTAATTAAAAATGGTGAGCCCGCCGTCTCAATTATTTATTGTTAGATAGCGAATTTCTGCATTCCTTGAGAATAATAAAAGTAGTAAATAGTCTGTTAAAGTAAATCAAATGGCAACAACTAACGTTTATCCCTATCCTATTCGTAGCCTGACCCCTACAACGATCATCACGGAGGAGAAGAAGTGGAAGAAGAGGAAGAAGAAGAAGTCAGCCTGACATCCATCGAAGATCACGATCAATCCAACAGCCTGGAACAAGAGACGCTGCATTACGAGTCGGATCCTTCCGATTCCCGTTTGGACTCGATCGGCGACGACGGAGAGTCTCTCTACTCCGAGTCTGGAGCCTCTTCCGGTGACGAAGTCTACATGGATCAAGAGGAGGAGCTCAGAGGCTACAACCAGCGAGCCATCGACTTCACTTTGCACACGATCCTGGAGGAGAGCTGCGAGGAAAGCGATGGCGGAGAGCGGAAGTCTCGCGCCGGCGGCGACAAGCGGATGAGCAACAAAGAGCCTTCCGAGCTGGAAAAGTACTTTACTCAAGGTCTCGGCTCTTCCTCCAACGCTTCCGGTCCCCACGACCGGAACGACGACGGCACAGGCGCCAAGCAACGGCGGACGAGCTTCGCCAATGAGGAGAGCGAGTACAGCGACACCTTCTCGGAGACGTCCAGTTCGATTTACTCTGAAGGCCGGAGTGGCGGCGAGGAAGAAGATGAAACGGATCCGGTTGAGCTGGCCTCATCGCGCCTGGAAAAATACTTCCGCACCAATTTCCTAGGACTGGAAGGTGCCGGCGGTCATGGCAACCGAGCGGAAATGTTGGGCAAAGCCGGAAACAACACCTCGTCGGACGGGAGCGAAAGCGTCGGCAGCGACAGCGAAGGGCATCCAAGCCCGGAGCAGCAGCGCCGGAAGAAGGTAATGAAGACGCGTGGACTTCGTGGACAGCAGATGCAAGCATCCGGCGGCGCTGCTGCCGCCGACTGGAGCCGTTCAAGTTTAGTCGGCAGCGACCTTGACGACGGGGCCCAATCCGACAGCCTCTCGACCGATCCCGACTCTCTGCCGCTGGACAGCCTCCACCACTCGGTGTCGTCGTCGCCTTCCGGAGATGACGACGACGAAGAGGAAGAAGAGGAAGAGGAGATTGTCATGGAGAAAACGGACGGGCAGTTTGACACCATCAAGCGTCGCAAGAAGAAGCGCAGCGCCGGCGACTCGAACCAGCAGGCCGTGGAGAAGCAGCTGGCCATCATAGAGGACCAAGCGGCGGCCATGCAGCAGCAGCAGGTGAAACATTGATTTTTAAGCACGCATTGATGAGACGGAAAGATTCATTACTCACTACTTCTTTGACTGGATAGACCAATTTCACCACTGACGACACGGACAAAACGCTGGAAGCCCTCAACGCCCAAATGAAGACGACTCCCCAAGTACCACCACCGCCACTTCCGGCCGTCGTTGTCGACGAAAGCCAAGCCGCCGCTGTTGCTGTCGCTGTCGCTGCCGTTCCTGCTTCCGCCAGTGGACTGGATCCCAACTGCCCGCGCAAGTATCAGAGCCGTGACAGCGGCTTTGTCGGCAGTTGCGACGACCTGCTCAACGATTCGCAAAAGGGCATCCGCCAGCGACTGTCATCCGAGTCTGGTGGCAGTTCGGACGGAGTCACGGACGAGAAAACCAAAAAAACGGCCGCGAGCGCCTTGACGCCGTCTGGCGACGACGATTTTAACGGATCCAACGCCACTCTGGTCAACAAACCGGACGAGAGTGATTCGAAATCGGGGAAAAGTGTGGGCAGTAGCGGCTCTTCGGGTGATCACGGAGGCTCACTCACGTCCACTTCTCAGTCGTCCAAGAGCGGCAAACTCAGCCGCAAGGACAGCTTCAACAACTGGAGCTCAGACGAGGAAACGAATCTCATGATGAACAAGATGCGGGCCTTTTTTCGCAACATGGTCTCCGGAGGCGGAGGCAACAACGACGGCGGCAGCGAGAAGACCAAACCTCCGCAATTGGTCGTTTTCGAAACGGAATTGACTCGCCTCATGAAATCGGTGCCCGGCATCAACGACCAGCAAGTCAAGGAAATCGTGGAATATCTCAGCAGCGAAGACACGTGGAGTGACAGCTACGACTCTTCCGACTACACCAGCAGTGATTTAGAGGCAGCCGGAGCCGTGCTGGATCAGTCGACTCTATTGCCTGAACTTCTCGGTGACAGATCTGATCTTCAGCAACAAATTTCGGCCAGTTGCCAGGAAATAATCGAGAAATTCGATCTGGACCGCAGCCCCGATGGATCGCATTTGCAAATCGACGCAGTCGGATCCGCCCCCTGGCTCCATGTCGGATCGGTTGATGACGCCAGTAACTCGTTGAATAAGGAAACAGCTTTCGTCTACCAGCGACTCGTCAATTCCCTGATGAGATTGAATAACGGTCCCAAACTTCCGGCAACGAACGCGACAGCTCAATCAACTGCACCTGTTGCTGCTGGGCCGAGTTCAGAGGATCCTTCGACCAGCCAACAGCAACCGCATCAAAACTCACCGCCAATGATCGCCAAAGTATTGCACCACATTGGAAACCGACTAGTGGCGCTCATGCACGAAGTCTCGGCCAGCAGTCCAGACACAACTTCACATTCCGGCAGCCTAGACGAGGACGCCCAGTCGGCCAGCCGTCTCAAGGAACTACGATTGGCCGCTCATTTCGAGCCAGTGACCTCCAGTCCACGTCTACCAAAGGTAATCAACACTTTGATTTCACCAACGAATTGAATTCATTTAATGAGCATTTTCGTTATTTCAGGTCGGCCGATTGTACGTCAGTAACAAGGACCATCACAGCTGCTCGGACGACAAGCGCTCGCTTTCAACCAGCATCGACTCGGAAGACACGCCTACCGATACGGAGCAATCGCCCGATTCATCCGACGACAGCCGGAATCGTAAAAAGAATGGAGACACTTCCAACAGCAACATCAAGTTTGGATTCGAGAGCTTGCATACTTACGAGAAGCGGATGTCTTCGTCGTTGCCTCCTCAGTTGGTAGGAGTTGAACAGCAGCAGCAGCAACAACAACAGCCGCGCAGCAGCAGCCTCCGCGGAGATGGATTCGCTTCCCTTCCGGAAGAGAACAGCCGCAGCAGCGGCAACTTTATTGGCGGTTCCCGTAGCGTCAAGGCCCGACTAGCTGAACGGGCTCGAACTCTTGAAGCCGAACGGAGACGTATGGCCGAGGAGCAACAACAACAGCAACAACAGCAGTTGCAGGAAATGAGCGTCTCTGCCGCTGCGGCAGCCGTCGCCAGCGCTTCGGTTGTCGAGGAAGATCCCGCTGACGAGGATCGTTTCTACAAGAAAGCTCGCAAACTTCCGCGCTTCTCGCTGTTTGCCCGGACGTCACGCGACAGTGCCAACAGGGATGCCCTCCAGTCATCCAGCAGTGGCGTCTCTGACATTGCCGAAGAGAAAGAAGACGAATTTTCCGGCTGGCGTAGCAGCTTTGAATCCGCCATCGCTGCAGATTCGAGAACGAAACTTTCTTTGGAGGCCAAACGGTTTGTTTCCACTTCCAAGAGTTTCTGCTTATATAATGTTTTGAATCATGTTCGTGTTTGACTAATAAGATTTTTTGTTTACATGTCAAAACAGGCGAAGTGCTGGATCTGCTTCGTCTAGCGAATTGTTCGCCAGCACTGGCGAGCTGCTGGATCGTGATTCGTCACGGGGATTGCGTGTCCGCGGAGCCTCAGCCGGCCATTCGTCCAAGTTCTCACTTCCCAATCTTCTCGAAAGAGATGCCGTGCGGATGGCTAGAGAACGTGACAGGGAGCGGTCGGCCAGCAGTGACGTGCTGCTTTCCACTTCGCCCGTGGCCAGCAGCGCCATGCTCTCCAGCGTTGCCGACCACCAGCAGAGTGGCGATGCCGAAGATGAAGATGGCGCCTGGGATCGGCTGGTCATTACTCGCCTCTCGTCGAAACGTCGTTCCAGCGTGCCCGACACGAGAGAGGAAAGAGGAAGCGCCGAAGCCTCGGAGCCGCGTTCGACGACACTGCCGCGCAGCGCCACCGCATTGAGCGCCGTGGAGAACGAACTCGACTTGGGTTCGAGTTCGTCGCCGTCCATTTCTGTCTCAACGGCCGGTGTCAAGAAATCACTTTCGCTCCTGTTGAGCCACACGACGACCAACTCGGCTTCCGAGACGAGTCTCAACACTTCCAATGATGCCACGCCGGTCCGTTCGGCCCGTTACAGGCCACCTGGATTTCGTGGGCACACTGGATCAGCGTCTTCACATCATGTCGAGACAACGCCCAAAACTCCTCAGCGCAGTAACACACCTCAACGCGCCCCGTCTGCTCCCTGGCTGGGTGCCGAGTCCGTCACTCCTCGTTCAACAGGATCGGCGGCCTCTTTGTCCAGTCGGAGGAACGTTCGTTCCATGTTGGCAGGTAATTAACTCGGAGGAATTTTTCACTCGCCATTAAGCAGCTGCCCTTTTTGCGGTTGTCAACAGCTGTTGCACGCCGAATTAACCACACGAGTCTTTTTCTGGGGGGAATTAAGAGATTTCTCATCCGTGAGAACTATTCCTAAACTTTCGACGCAATCTACTTGTTCTCCACTTTATTGATCAATCAAGATGCCCCCCCCCCCTCTAGGAATAACAATTTCCGCTCATGCGCCCACGCTCTCTATCTTGGGTTATTGAAACCACCCGGGTTTTTTCCTGTTTCTGGGTCTCTCGATTTGACACAAAAGGGTTCAGGGGAAAGGAGGTTGACCAACATGACAAATATCACGAAACGAAATAGGGCCCGCCCTTTTCCCGTTTTCAGACTTCAGCAGCCATTTTGACAAAATGGAAGAAGAAGAAAAACCCAAGTTGCGGTTTTGATGAGACCTGAATTCCGGGCGATTAGGTTTAGGCTCGGGAATTTGGTTTCCTGCACTGTAATAATGATAAATAATGCCGGGCAGTCAGAAATGGGTATCACGGAATCGTGTTAGTCTGTCGTGTTGGTGAAACACAAATGAAGTACGAAACGTTTTCCCCCGAGTCCCAAGCAAATTCTTCTCAGACCAGCAACTGGAAGGGATTTTTGACTAAATATTGCTGCTGCTGTTGCCTCAAAAAGGCACCCGAGCCGGAAATTGTAACTATTCGCGTAAGGCCCCGAATAAAAGGAAAAAGTCATTCGTCTTCTGCTCGAAATAATAAACGACGTCATGGGGGTTATTTTAAGTATGTACTTGGTCGCGCTCAAATATATAAACGTGCTACGTTCTACATCTACTAATTGAACGTTATTCTTTCCTTCTTTCTTGTTTTTTTGTTTGCAGATGAGAGAAGAGAACCTTATTCGTCGAGTCCTTCCTTTGTTCGGGAGGGACTGCGGACGAGTGTAGCCAGCAGTGCGGCTAGCGGCGAGTCCTTCTCCAGTGTATCGGCCTCCGATACGCTGGACGATAGCGAATTGTCTGTTACTACAGTCAACAACAAGTCTCGCAGTGCATCACTGTCCGCACTTGGCGTAAGTTTCTCATTGATATTGATTACCAGCCGTTGACATCTCGATAAATTTCTCAACACAATTTATATAGACTCGAAGCGATTCCATGGCCAGCGTCTACTCGGCTGCTGGCGAAGCCCGCTACGGAACAGTGGCTGTCCGTGGTGAGATTCAGTTTGGCCTACATTACAACTATCGCCAAACTGCCCTAGAGGTTTTCGTCAAACAGTGCAAAGACCTAGCACCTGTGGACACCAAACGAAACCGATCAGATCCGTAATGAACAATAGCAATCAAGTCCCCTTATCACGAGTTGTCGTTTAACTGTTTTTCTAATCAAATAGGTATGCTAAAGTTTATTTGTTACCTGACCGTTCCAAGAGCGGTAAAAGAAAGACCAAAGTAAAAAAGCACACCCTATCACCGATGTTTGAAGAAAATTTAAAGGTAAGAGTTCGCCTGCAATCAAAGTATTTCAGACTATTTTTTAAATAACCTTTTATTGTATTTTTCTCAGTTTACCACCTCCCTTTCCGATTTGGAGAACCGAACACTATGGCTGACTGTCTGGCATAGTGACATGTTTGGTCGCAACGATTTCCTCGGTGAAATCACTTTACCACTTGCCGGGCGAATTTTTGACGACCCAACTCCCCATTGGTATCAACTTCAAGAAAGGGTAATTAATATCTAAAGAAACTTTTGTTGGATAGTGTCTTTCATTGAAAATTCTTTTGGTACAGTCTGAAATGGTAGAGGATCCTGGTGTCATGCCGTTCTACCGCGGCGACATGATTGTTGCGCTCAAGTACATTCCCGGTGAGTCCTCTCCCACCAAAAGGACCAAGAAATCTAAAGGAGCTCTACACGTAATTGTTAAAGAGGCCAAGGGCCTCATCCCCGCCAGGCCCAACGGAAACATTGACGCACTGTGTAAAGGGTGAGAATCTGATAATGAAGTGGGAAACGGAAAAGGCTGGTCTGTAATCCCAATGTAATTGTTCTTTTTAGAACCCTGATGCCCGAAAAGGGTAAAACGACCAAACACAAGACAAGCATTTGCCGTAGGACATCGAACCCCGTTTGGAATTGTACTTTCACTTTCGATGATGTTGCTCATCAGGAACTGAAAGAACGTGCCCTGGAATTGGATATTTGGAATCACGACCGGTTGGCTACAAAAGAGTTTCTCGGCGGACTCCGACTCAACCTTGGCACCGGTGAGAAATTTGGATAAAACTTTCTCAGTCGCCTTAGGTTTTTTTTTACTAAAATAATAACAATGTTGCAATTTCTCTAAGGTTTATTCCAAGGAAAACCGGTCGAGTGGATGGACGCTAGCGGCAAAGAAGTGACGCTCTGGCAGAGTGTCGTTGAACGAGCCGGACTTTGGGTGGAGGGTTCCGTGCCCCTGCGCACAGCGATGGAGCGTCCATCTGGCGAGTGAAACGGCGACGCTACGGGTACATCGAAGCAAAACATATCCAGTCCACGAAGAGTTAACCCCTCCCAACTCCGTCACGCCGAAACAAGTGGACATGACAAAATTAGGCTTTAGAAGAAACGACGATTGAAATATTCCCCGTGCGAAACATTCCATTCGCAAATAATGTGAAAAGACTAGACTGCATTCCGCGTCCATTATTCCGAAGCCTTAAATTAGAAAAAGAAAAACAGCACCAGCATTCGTCACACAACTAAAACGAATAACGAGTGAATTGGCTATGCAACGTCGCGAGCTGTTTTTCCTTAATATTCAAGCCTGTTCTTGTTGTACATAATGATGCGAACATGTGGTCGTGCCATTTGCAATATCTTCAACTTCCATCCGTTTTTGCTATGACATTTACATTTCTACTTCCTAATGGAGAATTATTCTCTCTTCTAACTGATGTTTTCGCCCCTTCAGTTCCCTCACCCTCAACTAGAAAAAAACTTTTGTGCCCTTTATCCCGACGTGCGCTCTGTGATGGTGATGAATTTGTTTTTTTTTCTCAGAATATATTTATGTAAATTTGTGCAATTCAATTGATAGATCTTTGATATCATTTTACATTTTATTGATCTTTTTTGAGAAGATTTCTTTCAGTGCAAAGTAAGTCATATTAGTTTGTTTTTATCTTCGGTCGTACGAATTAGACAATTTTTAGAAAAGTGCGCGAGAATCCAACGTTTCAACGTTGCTCCATCTTATTTTTAGGAGGTTTGAAAAATCCCTTGGACGTTTTGGTTTTCTTGTGTTGAAATTTTTGCCAGCTGCTCACTCGCCCTTGGCGCGATTCTTCGAAGTTCTTTTGCCATTCTTTGTCCACCTTGGCCTTCTCTTCTGCCTCAATTTCAGTTTCCCTCTTGCGCTTCCTTTCCTCCATATCGCGTTGCTCCAATTCTCTTCGTTTTCGCTCCATGTCAGCGAAGAGCTTGATCGTCATCACATAGACTGCGCGGCGGTATCTAGAAATGGATAATAAAGTAAGTGGATAAGCTAAAACCCAAAGCAAAAAAGAAAAAAATAGTTCATACTTGACTGGGTCATCTTCATCAATTCGTGTATCCTTTCCTTCTTTCTTCAGTTTTTTCCTTTTCTCGGAAATCTGATTTACAATAGACAAATTGAATAACACGAAAATTTGATTAGATAATTTAAAGTAGATAATTACTGCCAGATCAGTCATTCCAGTAGCTTCCTCAACAATCTCCAAGCAACGTTTTCTGGTTTTATCATTTTCTAGAATTTTCCAGGCTCGGTTGATAACTACATGGAAAGAATTTATGTTGTTTGTATTTTTAATTTACAATTTAATGTTAAGGTTGTATTTACCTTCAAAGGCTTGTTGTGCACGATCTGCATCATCACTGTTTTTATCAGGGTGAACTAAAATGGATAGCTGGGTCATTCCAAAAACAGGATCAGAAACATAAATTTAATAGCAATTCATTGGAAAATGTGTACCAACCCTCTTGTATTTCTTTTTAATTTCTTCTACAGGAAGTTCATGGTCAATTTGAAGCACTTCATAAGGGTTGAGATTAAAGTATGATGAACCAGCTCTTAGCAATCGATCAATTTGCTGCTTTGAAGTCAGAACAGAGTCACGTTTTTCAATTTGTTTGACCTGCAATCAAATAAAATGAACCAAAAGTTATGGAATATTCCACAAGTTTTTCCTACTAAATATACATAATGAAAAACCATGCTAGATTGTTTACCTCTGTGTAAAACTCCTGAAAGCAATGCTCCACTTTACTGTGATCTAAATCGCTATTCATACTGCCGACCGAAGATTGGCTGTCTATTCCAGCCATTCAAAAGACAAATCTTTGTAAACAAAATTTTATTAAATTAACTAATGAAACGGAAATTAATCTGTCAAACGATTTTAAGGGGATGGGAAGGCCACTACCAAGTACCAATGCCAAAGTTTAGAAATGCTCTAGTCACCAAATGCGCTACATCAAACGGATGACAGAGACTGATTTATTTTTTTAATTCTTTCAGGCCTTTGCGATATTAGAAAATTTAAATCTACTAACAAGATACTATAATGTTATACAAGAATACGAATTAACTGAAATCAATTTTATAATATTAAACCCGACAAACGGTAGGCCTAACCGTTCGGTGCGCTTCGGTCGCAAGTCAAATGACGACAGTTGTCAGACGTTTCCATCGTTTTTACTTTCTAGCTCTGCTGTTGTCATGGTGGAATGACAACGGCACGTGTTTTGTTTGTATTTGCTTGAACGCGAAATATTTTTTTTTACTTACTTCACGAATTAAAGTGAAAAAACTTGTTCTCAAGCTTTAGGTTCTAAAACCAGTCAAATAGTGAAAAAGGTATGCATTTTTTTCCTCGGCACTGCCCTTATCTGAATATTCTGAAATAATTTTCTCTGATTTACCTATCAGGTAGTAAAAAAATCCTTTATGTTTATTCTTTTTGCACAAGTGCACTAAAATGCCAGCTAACTGCTGTGTGCCATACTGTGATACTGGTCATGTTAAAAATGGAAAGTTAATCAGACGAGCCATGTTTACAGCTCCTAAAAATGACATTCAGCGTGAAATGTGGGCAAGGATGATTCCAAGAAAAGGCACCCTGAATCCAACAGATAAAGTGTGTTCAATACATTTTGAAGAACATGACATTCATAAAGCAAATAAGTTTATCATTGAAGACAAAGAAGTTTTTCTCCCCATGCTTAATTGGAGGTTGAAACAAAATGCACTTCCTCGAATTTTTCCAGGTATTTGATAGTAAAGTGATGCTTTCTTGTGGTAGTTAACTTTTTCTTTTTTTTAAGGATGCCCCAGTAACTTAAACAAATCACCTAAGAAGAGAAAACCTCCCAAGGATAGAAGCAAACCCTCAGTAAAATCAACAAAACTGTCTCATGATTCTGTGATCCAGCAAGTATCAGTCACCCAAGAAGAAGAAATGAATGGTTCTAATTCCCATCTAAACCTGGTTAATGACAACACAATATCATTACTGTCGCCTTTTCAATTCCCACCCCTTACCAACACCTATTTCAAGAAAAAGAAAATTTCTAGTGAAGAGGAACACTCTACCGTAGCTCGCGAAGAATTGCCGTCTGAATCCTTGAACAACTTCTCTTCAAAATCGATTGATGTAAGTGATACTGACCAAGAAGAAGTTATCTTAAACTATATATCAGTTGAAATGAATCCAACGAATGACTGTCCATCATCCGCTAGTCTAATCAGATCTAACACACCAGTAGTGCGTAGTTTACCTCAGCCATTAATGGAGAAAGAAGAGGATATTCTCAGTAATGAAATTGAATTGAACTCGAATCAAGCTCAGGAGCGATCACAGGATATTCATGTAAACATAAGAGAAGTGCGACTTCCTTCTTTATCCTGGGCGTGGATTCAAGTTGAAATACCAAACCGTCCTTCGACAACTAACATGATCTGTGCTGAGAATGTGTATATTGCTGGGAAAGTTCATATTCGAAGAAGTGTAGAAATTGATTTACTCACTGGTGTCGCGTGTTACTCCCTATTTGGTGCATTTCTGGGTCTCGACTCGTTGAATACGACATTTTCGTCAGAATCCGAACTATCAGAGTTGCTTCGATGCTACGGAGAAACTAAGTTGTGCCCTGGTTTGCCTGTGTCTCAATTTACTGGCCAGAAGATATCTCCGTTTTCGCTTGGATATCAAGATGGTCAAGTGCTGCGCTCGTCAAGATGTAATGGAATAGAACCCAATTCCAATCCCTGTAATAACTGTCTATTATTGTTACCAAGAAAAAAGTCGACAGGATAAAGACTAAAGATTAATGAATCTTTATTAATCTTAAGTGGACTGGCACCTCATTTAAAACATTGTATTTAATCATACTGCTGTCATTACTGTGTCAAGAAATAACCCGCTAAAGTTATGTTCAAATCAAGCGCCGAATGGAAATTCTCTTAAAAACAAAAAAGATAACAATAAACTCAAGGATGGATACCATTTAAGATTTAAGCCACTTTCATGCAAAGTCGTTTGTATGTTTATTCTTTGGTTATTATGTTTTCGATGGATTCTGAACGTATTGAATTTGTGCACCTTCAGTTTATTTCCAGTTTTTTAAAGAACACTTTATTACAGTTATGTGTAATTCCAGACGAGAAACCGTTTTTCCCAAACTTGCGGAAGATACCAAAAGGGGAGTCTTCCTGAACGAAGCCAATCAAAGGCTTCGTCCCATCGAAAACGAGCAGCCGAATCGGTGAGCGAGGTGTCAGAAGAAAAAAAACCTCGTGTTGAGCAAGGCTAGCACTAATCCAAATTGCATCTGCCACTCCTGATGCCACCGTCAGGCTGGTACTGAAGTGAATTTTTTGTGTGGTGAATTAGCAGCTGACATAGCCTACAATTTATACCTAGCAATTCCATTGATCATGTGGCATGAAACTGCAGTTCATTCGCCCCATAATGAATGGTCTCTTGCTGCTTGCTGCGAATTGCTAAATTGCGAAATTGGTTCACATTTAGCTGTGACTGCAATCATCTAAGGATTCAAAACTCATTACTAGATGTCGCCAGTGTCGTCTTGTTGTTGTTACATCGTGAAACGAGGCAAAATGGGCGAAACAATTGGTTGCTAATTTATACTTATATTCCTGTGATTTCAATTACCAAATTGAACTTCGTATCTTGTGTAGGTTTATCTTTACCTAGTTTCCTTACTTTTATACTGTATCATTTTATTTCTTCAAATTTTAGATGCAACTGTCAGTCATTCCAACAAGTTGACTTAGCGCTTAGTCACTTTCCATCCAATAGAGTCATCATGCTGTCAAAAGCCTAAAATTAAAGTTTCAAGCCCACATATAGTGGAATACAAATGTGCTGAGATAAGGTAATTCCCCATTACTGCTACCAGGCCATTACAATTCAGATTTTTCATGTAACATAGGTATTCTATTTCATGAACCATAGGATCTTTTCTGAATGTCGCAATTTTGGTGGTGTACCCTGCAACAGCATGTTTTTTGTTATGGCTGTTTCTACTTCTGCTTAGAAGGCAACCCAGATGAGGGATAGGTATAGTTTTATTTCTCATAGGTAAATTTGTGTAAATTTGTAAATAACATAGAGAATTTCCTTGTCCCATTTCCACATAGAGTTTCAGAGTCATGAAGAGTGTGATGTGAATAACCTGCTGTGGATTCCATTTTTACGGTTTTTTATCATGAGCATTTCAGTGTGCTTCTTAGAAAAGGTAAAGATTGACATGCTTTATTCAATTTTGTATTTTCATTCATGAAAAACACTTTTTTTTACAGAGCACGCAGTTTCTTTATGAAATCGTGTGGTCCTGGCAAGGAGATTCTTGTGCCAATGCTGACCTTTTCCATGACGGAAGAGGGACTTCCACCAACGTCCATCCCTATCTTCGCGACATCCTCCTCCATCCTCATCTAGCTTATCATCTAGCTTTACTGCTTCTAAACACAATTTGGCGAGTTTCTGGACCACTTCATGATCGCTTCCGTCCGCTGTGCAGTCACTCACCACGGGATTATGCCCAGGTACCCAACAATTGACTTATTTTCGTAGGTTATCTACCAAAAGTCTAGTTGCTTTAGTCTCTGTCTGTGTAATAGTTTCCAAAATCAGGCCCTTTTACGCGCCAACGAAGTTTTACTTGGACGTTTCTTTTTTCTAACGCTAGATGGCTTTTTGATAATTTGCAGCTGTTAAAACAGTCAGTTTCAGTTACTTTGAACATCTTTTTTTATATTTATTGGCAGTTATTTTGTTGAAATATTTAGTGATAACTGACGATTACTATTCCAGCAACAAAGCTCACTTGTTAAATTTTCGATAATTGCTTTTTTTTTCTACTTCCGGTTTTTACATTTCAGTCAGTAGTTCAGTCAATATTTATTCGACGTACAAAAGAACCACATATTCGTGATCCTCGTCAAATTTGTGGTAAAGTTCATGTTATCTTTTTTACGTACGCGTACTTCCGGTTTCGAAAATTTTCCTGAACTATAGTTCAGGAAAATTCTCGATTTTGGCCAAATTTTGGATTTCATCTAAATCACACCTAATCGACCCCAAATTTCATGGGGATCACGAAAATGTGGTTTAATTTGATGACAGCTCAATGGTTGAGGCGCTGTTGTTACTTCCGGTCTACTTCCGGAATTTTTTTTTTAGACTAGCTAGTGAGCTTTGTTATGTGTACAGTTCTCAACATTGTTAGGTAGATTTTAAGCAATTTTAAGTGCGCCTTTGAAGTTTTGAGCAAAAATACCATATCAATGAACTTATATGTATTGTGTGACTATTATGTAACTTTTATTGGCATGTCACTTAATAAGAATTGTTTTGTTTTTATTCAGGTAATGCAGAGGAGACGTCTAGAAGATGGATTTTGTCATCCTTAACGGTCGTCACCGGTCTCCGTCGGATGTTGCCCCTCTCCTGGTGCGAACGAAACTCGTCATCAACGTGGATCATCGTATTGTTGGTATTATTTCGTTTGTGTTAGTTAACCCGTTGTCTACCACGCCTTTGTTCTCCCCTGCACGGGCCGTGCTGTTCGGTCTCGTGGTTTACAAGCCGCGGGGTCGGAGAGTCGCCAAGCCCAAAATTTGCCGCAAGGCAAGCCTGTTATAAGGCAATGCACCTTAATCCCCCCCCCCCTTGTCAGTACGGACTTGTCAGCAATGGCAAGTCCGGTAAAAGTGTACTATAGCTACCCATTTTACTTTACTTTTACTTCTCTTTTACTATACTTCACTTCATTACTTCATTTTTTTACTGCATTATACTTGATTCTTACTATTCTTTTACTTTATTTCCGAAAGTGAAATAAAGCAAAGTTGAGTAAAGTGTAACGGAATAGTAAGGTAAAGTAAAGTACAGTAAACAAAATGAAGTCGAATGAAGTAATCAAGTGAAGTATAGTAAAAGAGAAGTAAAAGTGTTAAATCACGAAAATAACCCCAGGACGTACACTGAAGTAAAGTGAAGTAAAGTTTTAACACCAAAAATAGCTAATCTTCACGTTAAGTCGACAAAAGCTTAAAATCTTTTTTTCTACATCTTCCAAAAAAAATACAAAGAATAAAATAGGATAACTTTTTTCAAAAAATTTCAGAATGTACGCAGTCGTGAGTAAAAAAGCGCGCCAAAAATAGCTTAGCTTCACACTTAGCATCAAATGCTTAAAACTTAGATTAACGGTTAAATGGAACAAAACAATGAGATCTTATCTGCAGTAAGTCTTGAAATCAAATATAAACCTAAAATGCAACGCAAAAAATGAAAACTTACTCGCTCGAAATTCGTTGAAAAATGAAAATATCCAATGGTCTATAACACAGCCGTGAATGAAATAAGCGCGAAATTGACTACTTGCTCGGCTGCTCCTGTGGCGGACAATGCTGCCAGAGATGTGTCCCTCGGAGCTTTGTTGCAATTTAAACCATATAAATATTTTCGAAAAATATTTTTTCTAAAAAATAATGTTACTTAAAATTTTAAAATAAAATTCCTCAATTTACTAGATTTCCTTACACAACTATGAATTAATTTTAAATAATTTTAACTTCATTGCATCGTTGTCAAAATCGTGGGAACGGAGGGGATGAGAATTGAAAATAGTTCGAGAAAGAAAGTGTTGGATAGTGTGGGTAGGATGGGAAGTGGAAGATGATGACAATATGACAAAATGGGGGAGGGGTGTGATGTAGCAACAGCCAATCGTAATTAAGATCAGAGTCAGCACGGACATTTAAACTATCATTTGTCTTTTGGAAGTTGAGGCTACTGTACGGTCTTAAAATGCCTAAACGTAGCGCAAAAAAAAGTAAGTTAGATGAAACTCTTGATTTGCTTAATATTGAAAGTGAAAAAAATGTCATATTGTCAAATGAAAATAAAGTTTTAAGTGATCGCATTCAAGATTTAGAAAAAGAAAATGGGATTTACATTTCTCAATCCGTGGTGCATTTCACCAAAATTGAAAAGTTGAAGTTGACCATCGCGAGTCTTAAGGTAAAGCATATTTTGTTTTTCTCATTGTATAAACTATTTATTGCAATACTTTTTGGGTCTTCGCAGAGACAGAAACTGTCGGAGGATTTGGATACAATTAATGAAGAACATGAAGTCAATGTGTTACAGGAAGATAATAATGACGGACATCCAAAAATTTCGCAGCAGGTGACGTCGTCACCAAAGATATCGTCACCGAATACATCGTCACCCAATTGTGATAATGATAGAAAAAAAGAATCTGTCCCACGGAAAGCTGTAAGTTGTAAAAAGTTATTCAACTGAAACGCATTTTTATTCAAAATTTCTTTGTAATTTTAGGTTCCTCATCTTTTTAATATTTCCAAGGAAGATCGCAAGATTTATCGTCGCAAAGCTCGAGAGGAATGCAATAGGATTGTTGAAGAAATGAAGAAAGTCGAAAAAGGAAAGTCTAAGAAAGAAAAAATAACGGAACCAAAACAATTGAACATGACGTATACTGTGTCTAAGTATATATCTGACATCATGACTGCCGGGTTCACTGGAGACTACTTAAAGTCTACGAAGTGGTCAAACCAAGAGGCCAAAAAGGGAAAAAATCTAAAGAAAGGAATGGATGCCGGGGACAGAGAATCCATCATTGGTATAATTTTTTAGTTTTAATTCTTCAATTTTTTTTTTATTACGCTTCCTTTTTTCAGATTTGGCATTAACTAATTGGGATTCTCTAAGCCCAATTGTTTCAAAAGAGACTATCAAAAAGTGGGTTATTGACGGAATCAAACAAACGTTCAACAACAAAGGCCGCTCCACTAAGGTTCTGAATTTAGCGGAAAAAGATCCAGAAGATGCTGTGAAATAATCAGATGAGCTGTGATTGTTTATTGAATGAGAAAATTACGACGACATTGAAGTCTTAAGTACAGGTTGACTGGTGTTTTTGTAATTTCAAGATTTCATCAATAAATTAACAAGAGCAATTCATTGGAAAACTGTATTTGCGAATAGAATATTAATGTAATGAAATCACTCAAAGTCTCAAATGAAAATTAGACGCTTTTTTCAGAATCGGAATCAGTGTAAACGCCTTTTGATACATCAGAGCTTTTATTTGTGACTTGGCTTTCGGAATCTGAATCCTCATTATTAGGCCTATCGCGTTCTAAACAACTATTTTCAAACTCGTTTTCTTCCTTCTCAGAATCGGAGGTTCCAACAAGATTTATCGGGTTATCCGAATCTGAAGTTTCATCGCATGTTTCGGATTTCTCCGAGTCAGAATCAACACAGTATGTATCTGAGTCGTTTTCTTCGTCTGCTGCTTCCTGAAAGCTGTGGCTGTAAAATCCAGCAGATAGTTTAGCGGCTTCTTTCAGAAAAAGGGAAAACCCATCTTCGTTTTTCCATTTCCGGTGAAGTATGTATAAAGCCAAATACCCGATCAAGTACTTCTGGTTACGATTGGTGGAAGGAAGAAAGAGCTTAACCAAATGCCATAGTCCTATTATTTTAATAATGAATTAATGGAACGAGGTTATAGACATGAAAGTCATTAAATCAAATAAACCTTCGATAGTATTTGTATGGGCACCAGTCTCGGGGTCCTTAAAGTGTTTCGAATGATTGACTTTCTGGTGTTTGTAATCGCAATGGTCACTATCAAGTTATACCAAAATCAAAATGAATATCAGCAATATCAAAAGTGAAATATAGTAAATTATTAGTATACACTGTAAAACCATTTGCTAAAAATTATTCGGCTCCAGCAACTGTTATAAATAGTGTGGGAGGGATGAGGGGGCTGGTCAAAATACCTAGGTTTTTCGGGGAAGAATTTGACAGAGACGAACTTTCTAAAGGTTGTTACGCTTATATAGTAAATAATAGTGAAGTATGTCACAGTTGAATAGTGATTTCATGTCTTACGGTATAGTATCATACGCCCTCCAACAATCTGAAATTATGGTCGTTCCAGGGAGGATGTATTTCTTCACTATATCGAGAAGTGTCAATCTAGTGCGATTGGGAACCTTAACAAGGAAACATTTATTGGAGCCGCGCTCGACACCACCGAACACCCACACTTCTTTTACTAGTCTTCCTCTTTTGTATTTCCCTGAAATTATAAAAACACATTGAGATCTGCCTGTATTATATGTGAAGGAAAATATCAGTAATTTTAGTAAATTTACGCTTCTCCATGACGCTCTCGTCGATTTCCACCTCCTTTCCGGGGCCACCAATTTTTTCTGATTCAGGGTCAATTGTTGCTAAATCTATTGCGACTTTTCTGCAATACTTTGCGTATTTCACGGAGGTTTTGTTGCTTATGCCAAGCTCACGAATAATGTCACTCTGTTTGTAGTTGTGCCAGTAGAGATATGCGAATTTAAACAATTCTGATACGTACATTTTCGATCCATGAAACCAAGTATTTGAGCGCACAGAAAATTTCGCGTGGCAAAATATTTTAGCACGTTTGCCAAGAACTTTATTGTTGCATTTGTACATACATTTATCAACTGATGTTTCGCAGTTGATGAGTTTTATCTTTTCACTGCAGTTACACGATGGGCATTTAAGAAAAGAGTTCATAATGAAACCTTGCTCAATGAAATACATTATCAAATCTTTGCAAGGCAATACAATTGTGATTAATTCGATTTTATGCCAATTAAGTGGCCCATCATCAAATGTAACTTTAACCCCTGGTTTAAATCGGGTTAGTTTTTTTTCAAAACAATTCAATTGATTTTTGTGTTTGCGTAATATTTCAGAATTAAAATTCATCTTAGAAAAATTGAATTAATTTACGCCGTCACTCTCAAATTTTGAATTCAAACTAGACCCGACTTGTTTGATAGAAACAACGTTTGAACGAGAAAAAAGGTCCTTATTTGTGATTGGTTGTTACCACTTCCCTTCCTACCCCACTATTTTCCTTCTCGAACTATTTTCAATTCTCATCCCCTCCGTTCCCACGATTTTGACAACGATGCAATGAAGTTAAAATTATTTAAAATTAATTCATAGTTGTGTAAGGAAATCTAGTAAATTGAGGAATTTTATTTTAAAATTTTAAGTAACATTATTTTTTAGAAAAAATATTTTTCGAAAATATTTATATGGTTTAAATTGCAACAAAGCTCCGAGGGACACATCTCTGGCAGCATTGTCCGCCACAGGAGCAGCCGAGCAAGTAGTCAATTTCGCGCTTATTTCATTCACGGCTGTGTTATAGACCATTGGATATTTTCATTTTTCAACGAATTTCGAGCGAGTAAGTTTTCATTTTTTGCGTTGCATTTTAGGTTTATATTTGATTTCAAGACTTACTGCAGATAAGATCTCATTGTTTTGTTCCATTTAACCGTTAATCTAAGTTTTAAGCATTTGATGCTAAGTGTGAAGCTAAGCTATTTTTGGCGCGCTTTTTTACTCACGACTGCGTACATTCTGAAATTTTTTGAAAAAAGTTATCCTATTTTATTCTTTGTATTTTTTTTGGAAGATGTAGAAAAAAAGATTTTAAGCTTTTGTCGACTTAACGTGAAGATTAGCTATTTTTGGTGTTAAAACTTTACTTCACTTTACTTCAGTGTACGTCCTGGGGTTATTTTCGTGATTTAACACTTTTACTTCTCTTTTACTATACTTCACTTGATTACTTCATTCGACTTCATTTTGTTTACTGTACTTTACTTTACCTTACTATTCCGTTACACTTTACTCAACTTTGCTTTATTTCACTTTCGGAAATAAAGTAAAAGAATAGTAAGAATCAAGTAAAATGCAGTAAAAAAATGAAGTAATGAAGTGAAGTATAGTAAAAGAGAAGTAAAAGTAAAGTAAAATGGGTAGCTATAGTACACTTTTACCGCAAGTCCCACTTGGTCATGAATCCTTCAGACGTGGCACGTAGAGTAGTAGAGTACAACCTACGGGTTGTATGGCGTGGCAGCCAATGGGTTAACTTAAGTGTATGTATGTATGTGACTGTAAATTGTGGTGGAATTGTGGGTGGAGGTGGGACAATATAACACAAATATTTTTATAAGTTTTTTGTTCATTGTCTCTTAATTTATACCAAGTCTTGATTAGGAATTTTTTCAACTTCTAAGTTTTTTATTATACAAAGATCAGCTTATTGCCTTTTGCTTCTTTGCAAAAATCAACAATCACAAGTTTCTTTCGTAACTCACCCTTGAAACTTCATCGTCTAACCACTAAAAAAAATCCTTATGCAGAGCGACTAAGACACTAATCACTTCCAAAACATAACAGACAAATCACAACGCAGGATACTGGCCTTGAAGAAGTCCAACACCAATAGACACCTGCCGCAACGTTGACAGGCTTGAAGTTACTACCAAGTCTTACAAAAGGATTGCCGGCATTAGAAATTTTATTTTCTCTATCAAGATAAACAATTCCCAATGACCAATGACCATGAAGACAACCGACATATCTAAATAAAATCAAATAGAAATTTCGGATCTAGCATTAAGGAATCTCCATGTAGTAAGTGGCGGAAGCGTTTGTGGTGTAATGTTCGGCTTCCTTAATGGTGTGGTAACTCTGCTAAGAGTAAAACTTCGGAGCTTCGGTGTAGTAGGTGCCTAGGTGGTAGCAGCGTAAGATGTGGTGTAATACTCAGTTGCCTTGGTGGTGTAATACCTGGGAGAAGCGTAGGTTGTAGTATAGAAAACTGGGGCATCGGTTAAGCATTCCGGTTCAACGTAGTAAAAATTAGCCGCTGCCTTGGTGGTGTAGTACTCCGCTGCCTTGGTGGTGTAGTACTCCGCTGCCTTGGTGGTGTAGTACTCCGCTGCCTTGGTGGTGTAGTACTCCGCTGCCTTGGTGGTGTAGTACTCCGCTGCCTTGGTGGTGTAGTACTCCGCTGCCTTGGTGGTGTAGTACTCCGCTGCCTTGGTGGTGTAGTACTCCGCTGCCTTGGTGGTGTAGTACTCCGCTGCCTTGGTGGTGTAGTACTCCGCTGCCTTGGTGGTGTAGTACTCCGCTGCCTTGGTGGTGTAGTACTCCGCTGCCTTGGTGGTGTAGTACTCCGCTGCCTTGGTGGTGTAGTACTCCGCTGCCTTGGTGGTGTAGTACTCCGCTGCCTTGGTGGTGTAGTACTCCGCTGCCTTGGTGGTGTAGTACTCCGCTGCCTTGGTGGTGTAGTACTCCGCTGCCTTGGTGGTGTAGTACTCCGCTGCCTTGGTGGTTTAACTCGGGGCTGAGTTTAACTTGGAAGCTTCGGTGTAGAAGTTCGAGACATAATTAGTTATGGTGTAATACTCTAGGGCCTTGGGGGTGTAGTATCCGGTTGCTACGTATGTTGTTGTGTGGTAAGACGCCGGCGTTTCGGTTTGGTAACCGCCATATCCAGGAGACATCGGTACACCAGTGATCAACCCAGCCATCAAGGATAATACAACCAACATCAGTACGACGACATAGTTTACTAGACGGTAAAACATTTGAACATCAATTTTCAATATGAAATGTCATATTAACAAAGGGAAAAAAATAATATAGTGATACAAAACTCAATGTAGAAACAATATTTACCGTTTGGTTGTAGTGTAATACTCGGTGGCCTTGGTGTAGCAAACAGGAGCCTCAGTTTGGTAGTAGATTGGAGCAGATTAATACTTGGGTTCCTCGGTGTAGTAAACTGGGGCACTGTACGTTGATGTGTAACATGTGGCCTCTTCGGTGTAGTAGTTCGGGGCTTCGTCATAGTAGCTAGGTGTAGCGTAGGTTGTGGTGTAGTTAACTGCAGCCTTGGTGTAGTTTTTCAGTTCAACGTAGTATGAAGGAGCAGCTGCAGTGTTGTAAGCCTGGGCTACGTAGTACTTCGCCGCCTCAGTGGTAGTGCCTCGGTGATGTAGTACTCAGGCGCTTTGGTGATGTAACTCAGGGCAGCGTAATTTGTAACGTAACTCTTGAGCATTGGTGGTGTACACTTGGGGGAACGGGGGCCTCGGTGTTGTAAGTAGATGTTGCGTATGTTGACTTCGTTGCGTAGTAAGACGGCGGCGTGGTGTAGTATTCTTTCGCTGCTGTTGCTTGGTCTCCACCAGAAGACATCAGTAAACCCGTGGTCGACCCAACCTTCAACGATACAACACCAAACAGCAGCACGGCGCCAGAGTTAACTAAACAATATAAACGATTTGAACATTATCGAATATAAACTCATAACTACTAATATAAACTGAAAACAAGACAAAATTGATTCACGACTCGAAATAAAGATGAATTTTTACCCATGATTGCGAACTGGTTGTATAATGAAGAAGGCAGTTGGTGACAAATTGTGGGATGCAGTTGTTGCCGTGATGGAGGTACTCACTCGACTGATCCCTATCGACTTTTCTCTTGCCATTTATACAACTTTTTCTCACCCTGACCCCTCTCTTAAGCCTTACGACTATTATACCTGCTCGATAATAAAGCAAACACTTTCTGTTCTCACCCAACCTTACACCACCGCATTGACAGATGTTCGTAATGATCTCCGCGACTTTCAAGCGTGAAGGACATGCAAATTGGAC
This sequence comes from Daphnia pulicaria, assembly GCF_021234035.1. Lineage (NCBI taxonomy): Eukaryota > Metazoa > Arthropoda > Branchiopoda > Diplostraca > Daphniidae > Daphnia > Daphnia pulicaria. Next base: position 9,978,293 of record NC_060913.1, read on the forward strand.
GTTGCTGGGGGTGGGTCTACAACAAACAATATCAAATTAATACCAAATGGTTATGGCTTAATACGAATGGAATCACGATGTAGTACTCGGGCTCTTTAGTGATGCATCTCGATGCGTTGCATGCATGCATGCTCGATGCATCTCATAAATTGCAGTGTAATACTCTGAAGCCTCGGTGGTGTAGTATTTCAGGACTGCAACCAACAGCAGCACGACGCCACAGTTTACTATACAATAAATTATTGGAACATAATTATGCAGAAATAACAGACATTATTTTAAAAAGGAGAGTTGATACACAATTCCGTGTAGAAAACTGAAATTTACCGCTTTATACGATGAAGAAGGCAGTTGGTGACAAATTGTGCGCGGAAGTTGTTGTCGTGTCGGGAAAGCCATTTCTCTCCTTTAATGCAACTAGTAATACTCTGAAGCCTTGGTGGTGTAAGCTGGAGCAGCATTGGTTGATGATGAGTATTAAGACAGCAATGTTGTGCTTTGATATCCACCATACACAGGACCAGGAGACATCGGTACACCAGTGGTCGACCCAACCGTCAGCGATTCAACACCCAGCAGCAGCACAACGCCATAGTTTACTAGACAATAAATAATTTGAACATTAATATTCAAAAATTACTGACTAAAAAACAATAGAAATTGATACTAAATAACAAGAAACAGAATATTTACTTATGATTGCGAACTAATGACACGATGAAGAATGCAGCTGGTGCCCAATAGTTCGCTGAAGTTGTTACCATGTCGGAGATACTCGTTCGACTGATCCTTGTCGACTTTTCTCTCTCCTTTTATACGACTTTTTCTAACCCTGACCCACATCTTATACCTTGCGACTATTTTACTTACTTGATAATGATGTTACACGTGTCGTCCTCACCCAACCTCTACACCACCGCATTGACAGTTTTACGTAATGATCTCCGTGACCTTCGAAAGTGAAGGAAATGCAAACTGGCCTTTCCTTCTTTAGGTAGACCCAACCCCCTTGCTGGGGTTGGGTCTACAAAAACCAAAATCAAAATGAATACCAAATGGCTGAGCCTTGCGGCTATTGTACCTGCTGAAAATTATGCAACACGTCCAGTTCTCACCCAACCTCTACACCACCGCGTTGACAGTTTTACACAATGTTTCCCTCGACCTTCAAGCGTGAAGGAGATGCAAACTGACCGGCCCGTCTGCAGGTTGAAATCTACAATGGTAATGGAAAAATAATTAACAAACACTGCATCAGTTGGAACATGTTGAAAATATACCTAAATTTAATTTTAAACAGTTTAAGTAACGTACGAGTGTACGACCGTTTCTCCATCATCCACAAAGTAAAGAGAATAAAGCAGACGACGGATGATATTCGTCCCAATATCTATTTTAGTTTTAAGGTGTCACTTTACGCGCTACCACTCCTCGATACGATTGCTGTATAACAATTACAGTTTGCAATTACCCAATATTAAATAAAGGGGTAATCTTGACGATGTTGATAATAAACTTCACAAGTCATTGAAAACGTCTCTCTGCAATCCGGGTCTCAACCAAAGACCATGCAATCCTTGAAGATCATATAATAGTCAGGGACTTGCTTTTAATCGGGCTCAAGGAACGACCAGGATTGATCTTGGGGGGTCTGCAACTGCCGTGGAAGGTTGCGTAGTTCCTCTTGACTGCGAGTGCCCAGCGACCTCTTGTTGGGTAGTTACAGGCCGTAGTTACAGGGCGTAAAGTCACTCTTCTCTCATGGACAAAGGCCAGCATTGGCTCAAGGATCTCCGTGCCAGGACCACTTCATAAACACACTGTGTTTTAGATTATTGACGTAGGCGGCCTACTTGCGATCTCAGGCACGCAATAAATAGTGCTGTAAGAAACCAGTCCACAACACAGCTTTGAGGGATTAACCTGAATGGAGAATGGACATTTGGTAAGATGCCAACAATTTTTAAACATTGCAGTGACACCAATTTGATACCTCAAATCAAGAAACACAAATGAACTAAAACCAGAGGTTACAGCAGCTAACAATTTACAAACAACAAATCCTCATTAACCGTGTTGTTCTTTTACTCGTAAGGAGATTTTTATTCAGTCTGACAAAATCAGGAATTAGAAATTTTCAGAAATAATTGAAACACACATCCCTTTAAAAATTCTCTAAAAGTTGAAGATGACCTCTAAGTAAACTGTACATTCAAGAAGGAACCTGTACTACATCTCGTTGTCAAAAATTTGCTTGAAATGCCAATAGTTATCATGTTAGGCTTACTGAGATGTGTGTAACAAGAAACTTTCTTTCCACATGGAGGTGTAGAGAGTCAAATGTGGGCGAAAAAATAAATAGTTAAATTCCTATTTGCTATTCACACCGATGTGATGTGGGCTGTTTCAAATGTAGCCTATCCTTGACTTTCAACCTCGTGCAAGTGCAAATGCCCGTGAATAACACTGGGTATTTCAATTGGGAAAATAACAATTCTACAGTCTTGTTTAATAAAGGCTCAGTTCAGTATAATCTCACTAGAAAAAACAAAACAAAAAACATTTTAATTATCACACCTAGGCACTTTGCACTCCAATCAGTGACTGACAATCAGGGTTGTGTCTATTGCACCGACAGACTGTCGTTGCTCGAATGGTATATCAGCTATTGCACCGGCAGACTGTCGGTGCTCGAATGGTATATCAGCTATTGCACCGACAGTCTATCGTTGCTCTAAAGCTGTTTATTGTACCGACAGATCCTAATAGCGCGGTGCCCAATGTATTCCTGTATGAAATAAATAATAACGAATGAATAGTTTTGAATAGATTACACTTTACACACACTGAATAAACTGAAATCAATTGATAAAACCGAATTTACTTTTTAAAATTTACTTTTTAAAATAAGCTTCTACTTCTATAAAAATTCTAGTTCTGGAATCACTCACCGCCGTGGAAGCGGCGGTTCGTTTGAAACTGATTATAGATGACACAATCCCAATGCTTCACGTGGGTTGGGTTAATTAGTGAGTTAAACTAAAACCGCTTAATTTCTTAGTTTCAGTTATGAAAGGGCTTGAGAAAAAGAAAAAACTCGTCTACATATGTCACGAATGTGACAAAACAGTTGGCGATAACGGTTCGGTCTTCTGCAATTCTTGCAGGGAGTGGCTTCACTTTCGATGTGAAGGCCTCAAAGAAAGAGAACCTATTAGTAATAATTATTTTTGCAAACATTGTTATGCTGAGGCAAAGAAGAAGTAATTTACAGTATTCATAGCTTAAGTTTAGTTTTTTGGCCATTAACTTTTTTGTTACTAATATTTTGACAACTTTTACTTGTTTAAATTCTCATTATTATTTTGACACCTTATTTTTTTATCCTTTTGTAATTTTCTTGACAACTTGGCTCGGTAAATACACAAACTTCCCGCGAAACGCATACCCAGCGCATCAAGATAGGCATCTATTGGTGGAAATAGGAACTACCGACAGGCACCGACAGACTGTCGGTGCAATAGCTGAAATACCATTCGAGCACCGACAGTCTGTCGGTGCAATAGATTTTTCGGACAATCAGTCCAATGTCCAACTGCAGACGAACTTCCCTAGTCGAGACTCGAGAAGCGGCGATGCCAATTTAGGAAACTTGACGCACAGAGTAGCAAAAAGGGAAAATTAGCAATTGGCGCAAATATTTAAAAATGAAGTCAACCGAAGATTACCGTGTATTTTCAACAAAATTTGCAAGTCATCTTTTACAAGTGATTAAATAAATCCATAACATAATGCCCTTGTAAACCATTCACCTGTGCGGCTGTGCCGCTGTGCCCGTGTAATAAAAAAAACTACATTAAAGTCAATCAGATATTGCTCTTAGGAATCACCAGGGAATGAAAAAGTGATTAACAAATCATTGAAGTACAATTGATAAATAATATTAACGATTCGCTTTCTCTGCGTTTTCCTTTTATACTGATTTAACCAATTTAACAAGTCCCAAATCGGCTGCATCGTCCCCTTTTTGGTTCCGACTCCACCGACTTATTCCTTAGCATTTCCTTTTCTTCGATTAATTTTTCTTGCGGATTGACAGACTTTGCCCGTAACAAGTTGGCACGGGCAAAGTCTGAACCTTACCAAGAAGAAGGTTAGGCTAAAGGGCTAGCGGCTAGCCTACGCCCAACAACTGAAGACAAATCTGGCTACCTGATGTCGTTTTCAGTTTTTGACCAATTCCACCAGGAAGTAATAGACCAATTAGCTATGCCAATTAGATAGATTGACCGATTGACCGGATTCGTCTACACTTCAATCAGGCTTTGAGCATTTGGCAGCGCTTGGAGGAAACATTTCACTGATGACAGATGACAGATGAAAATAATTTGCCTTATTTTGTATTTGTTAAACATCCTTTTTGCTTTGTTATAATTATTATTTTCATCATCAACACGTTTCTTAGTCTATGTGCAGCAACACTCACAAAGAAGGAAAGGGGAGAGGCGATTTGACGGAGGAGGAGAGAATATCATATTGGGAAACAGAATACTTGATCGTCAATTGATTGCTGATTATTGTCGTCGGAAAATGGCGGAAAATAACCAAGACAGAAAGAAAACACACTGCACGGAAGGCCAAACATAAATGGATTCACGCCAGCGGATTGTTTCTGATGTGGAGGGAGGGTGGGGGGGTGTTGTGGGAAAGTTGAAAAAGGCACAAGTCAAAGACAACGATTCAACCGACTGCAGAGCAAATAATAAACTGTGGATTATTCATGGCTGGAAAGAACGTATATAGAAAACAAAAAGAATAATAAACCAGGAAAGAAAAAAATTGATAAAAAGCAAAAATCTTCGCGTGTCGTAACAACAGTCGAAGGGAGGGCGGCAAAATAACAACCAAAAATGATTAGTTTTTAAAACAAAACAGAAAACGAGTGTGTGTTTGTGTATGTGTGTTTGATAAAAGCTTCCAATCAAGCCTACATTCTTCTTGTTGCAAAGAGAAAGACTACCCCGATCTGCAAGAAATAGTTAGAGAGATATATATGAAGGGAATAATAATAATTAAATAAATGAATAATAATAAATCTGCTTGGCACATTCCTCGGCAGGGGAGAGAGGGATTACATCACCATTTAGTAAATATATCTCCACTTTTTCTTCCTCATTGTTTAAATAACGAACCAATCAACAAAAATTGAGAAATAAACAAACATGAACACTTTTGCCTACCAACGCTATTTTATAATACGATCGAATTATTTTCCTTTTTTTCTTTTTTCCTTTTTGGTCATCGGTCCAGTGAAAAAACAAAAAACGATATTAGAATTTCCCCCTCCCCGCCTTCCAGGGTCTGCTGCTGCGAAAGAATAATTTGAAAGGAAGAAAAGAAGAAGAAGAATTTTTGTTCATTTAAAGAACGCGCTGTTTGGCGCACTCGGGGCAGAGAATATCAGCGCCATCGGTGATGAATCCCTTGCCAACCAGAGTCACGTTGCAGCTAGCGCATTGGAAGCAATCATTGTGCCAATGGCGGTCCTCGAAAGAGATGAATCGCGTGCCGCCAATGCCTTTGGAAGAAGAAAAACAAAAGAGAAAATGATGATGATGATACAATCAAAAGTTCAAAACTTGAAAAAGAACAAACCGGTAATGGGCTTGGTGCAAGCGGTGCAGCGCTTGGCGAAAAGTTCTCCGAAACACTCGGCGCAGTAAGGTTTCTCGTCCTTGGAAGTGAATCGCTGGCCGGCCAAAGACTTGTCGCAGTGAGTGCAGGTAAAGCACTCACGATGCCAGGGGTCGTTCTTATAAGTCACTCCGCCAGTCGTGATGATCTACACAAAAGCAAAAAGGTGAACGGATCAAGTGTCAAAAAGTCTTATTTTTCGACGACGCATAGTCAAATATCAAATTACCTTGGTGCATTTGACGCATCGAGTGGCGAACTTCTCCTCGTAGCATCCGGAGCAGTAAATGTCCTGCTCGCGCGGGATGAACGACTTGGTGCCAATCGGAGTCTTGCACACGAAGCAGCTGAAGCACTTTTCGTGCCACTGCCGACTCTTGTATTCCATCTTCTTGGTTCCTGCATACACAAACACACAGAGACACAGACACCATCGCCAGCACCAAGAATGAGATTTAGCAAAAGAATCAAAGGCAACAACAACATGATGAAATCACAACAACAATCACACACGGCTCAAAATGTCGGGACGATAAAAGAAAAACAAAAACGCCAAGGTGTCTGATAACGCCATTTCTATCTGTCGACCATTTCGGCTGCCCGCTGCCTGCCTGCCTGGCTGGCTAACTAAACTCACTGCCGTACCTTTGGGGTGACTTTTGGGATCGTCGAAATGACAATTGGATCCGGCCGTGCATAGGAAATCGTCGCCAAATTCCGGCGTCAGAATGGCCATGACTCGATCGACGTCTTCGTCGTCGGACGACGAATGCGACGACTTGGCGTCGCTCGTCTTCTTCGCCGGCAACTTTTTGCGGAAATCTTTTTCCAACTGTGCGATTTCTTTCTCGTAGTTTTCTGCCATGACGAACGAACGGCGCAATCGGGAGGGGGAAAAACAAAAAACTCGCCCGAAAAGAGACGGACCGGATCGGAGCGAGCGTCTGGAGCTAGTGAGTTTTTTACTCTATATGGACTCGAACTGTTGGTTGCAGCAGCAGCAGCAACAACACACACACAGACACACACAGTGTACACGCAGCGCCGTCACCGACGTTATCGCGGACGGGTCATTATTACACGCTGCCCCACATCCACGACTTTATCACTTACTCCCCGCCTCTTTTTCTCTTCTCTTCTCTTCTCTGCTTCTCTCTCCTTCCCTTACGGCAACACTTTGACTGTTTTCCCTTGGCCGTTTCTTTTCTTTTTCCCTTTTCCCTTTTTCTTTTCTTCTTTAAGACTTGAAAAAAAACTTTTATTCATTCTTTTTGGTGTCTCCCGAGTCCAAAAATAATAAAGTTCGAAAAATTGAAATGCGCCAGTCACACACAGCACAGCCCGGAGAGAGTGGAGAAAGGGATTCGGTCGTGACTAGCGGCGGGCGGCCGGATGCGATCCGTCTCTAAAACCACCGAAAAGAGAACCTGGCACCTCCCACCCCACCCACCGGGGATTTTCTTTTCTTTTTCTCCCAACCGTTGATAATGTATTGCAAAATCGGTTCATGTTTGTAATGTAGACGGCGAATTCCTCAGGGGAGCGTGAAACGATGACGTCATCGTGTTTTTTTTTTCGACTTTTTGTTCTCAATAATTTGGGGCTCGTGCGTGACAGCCGGCGCTGGCCGTCGTTCCCCTTGGCAATAATACCGGGCAATTAGGGCCGACCTTTTCACGACCATCAATGCAAACGACAACAAAAGCCGTCGCTTACGCTTACGCGTTCCATCGCGACTCATATAAGGGCATGAAACTGGGGACGCAACTCATCCATCTCTTCTTTTTGGAACATCCGACGGACGGATATTCCGTTATCAACGAAACCCATCGCCGTGAGAGAAAGAGAGAAAAAGAGAGTGTAGCAGCAGGCGCTACGTGGCAGAGTCGAGAGATTGGAGCAGTCAAAATACCGACGCCCCTCATATGGTGCGGTATCTATACAGCACAGGTAAACACACACACCAGTGCGAGAGTGTGTGTGAGAGGTGAGAGAGAGGAGACCTAACGGCGCTGAGAAAGAAAAAGGCGATTGATAAAAGCTGGTGAATAGGACCGATGAGATTGGCCCCCGCTACACTTTCTACCCCGCTAAAAACCCAAAAACAGATAGAGCTTAATAGACGGCCCAAACGATAAGAAACAGCTCAACTTGTGTGATTATATTTTTCTTGTTTCTTTTTTTAAAAGACGCCATTTCCTGTGCGCAGCCGACGACACATAATTGCGTCAATTTTCGTCGGGGAAAAAAAAAAAAAAAAACTCAAAGTAAAACTGAAAAGTAGTCGTAATCAGAAAAAAAAGGTGAATACAAGTACCGGCGCGGAAGATTTCGCCACATCCGTCGCAGCGCGTGGCGTACATCGAGTCGTAGCACGGGCCGCAGAAAATCTTGTCGGCCTTGGAGCCGAACTGCTTGTCGACCAGCGACAGGCGGCACTTGTTGCACAAGAAGCAGGCTTCGTGCCAATGGCGATCCTTGTACGACAAATCCTAGACGGACAACGGGGACCATCCCCATTGCATCACGAAGGAGAAATAAAACGGGGAAAAAAAGGTCATCATTAGATAAAAGGCGTCAGATAGAAGGTTGAGTCATCCAGCTTTCTCCTTTGGCTGCCCAGCAGCAGCAAGGGGCTGCTGCTGGAAAAGAATTGACTGAATTCAAAGATAAGCTCACAGTTTCAGACAGTGCCAGACGCGTACTGAGCTACAGAGATTTATGGTCCACTGCCGGCTAAAATCAAGAAAATCATTTCGCGGGTGGGTTTACCTTCGAGTCGATGCCGATGACGCGGTTGCAGTCGTCGCAGTTGTTGGCGAAGACCGTCTCGTAGCACTTGACGCAGTACGGATGCTCGTCGCGCAGAACGTAGCGCTGCCCAGTCAGCGACTCGTCGCATTGCCAGCAGCTAAAGTGGCCCAAGTGCCAATCCTTCGACATGGCTTTCGTGTACTCGCCGCTAAAAATCAACTGCACCAACAAAAGTAAATGAAAATTTTAGACTCGGTGGGGAAAACAAAAAAAAGAATTGAGCGCACGACACATCATCATCCAGACGGTGCGGGAATGTCAAACACCGCCCAACCCAACTCGATTTGAAACAAGAAAAACATTTTTCACCCTTAAACTCAAAAAAGAAAAAGGAATTCATGCGTATATAAATCAAGATGGATTTACGAATGTTAGATTGTTGTTGAAAAATAAGAAAAAGACAATCAGCACGACCCATTGTGTTTGGAGACACCCATTTCTTATTTTCTTATTCCTTATTTCTTATTTTCATTTTTTTTGAAAAAAAGAAAATGGCAAAAAAGTTATCCAGGTCCTAAATCTTTGTCAGCCACAACTCTGGAAAATTGTTGTTTTCGGTCGCGTTGGCGACCTAGTTTTTTTGGGAACGGGCGAAAATGTACACGGCCGCTACTGTTACACACAGGCGCGCGCACACGCAGACAAACATCAACCAAAATTAGAACTATGAGAGGGACCTCATGAGTTGGCCAAGCGTTGCTAAGTTTAGCGAATATCCGACAGCCAAATCACAACTTCCCACCGTGTGGAGCAGCGAAAGGTCGCCAATAGGGCGCCAAAATTCAAAACTTTGAATTGCTTAAATTACAAAACCCCGCCGATCATTTGTCTTGCAATTTCGTTTTTTTTTTTAACAAGTGCCGAATTCCACACACATCACAAAGGTGAAGACACACTCACACAGCACACACACGGGGTTAAAACTCATTGGTAAAAAGGAAAAGAAAGAGAGGATATCTCTGGGAATGAGGTTAAAAAACACACACGCCAAATCAGCCCACCTTCGTCTTGTTCCACCTTCTCCTCCATCACGTTACCATTTACCTTGATAACAATCAGCCTCAAGAGTATATAGAGAATCTAATTGAGATTGAATGTATACTCTTGAGGCTGAGTCTCCTGTCCGGCGACGGGCTGTTGTGCGCCACCCGCGACGTCGTTGTTGGAGAATTCGCTCTCCTCGACGGTCGTGGTGGTGCGGGTCGTTCCGTCCGAGTTGGTTTGAATCTTCTTCATCCTCACTTTCTTGACCTTCTTGACCTTCTTGTCACCGACGACATTCGTCTCGTAATCGGCCATTTTCAATCAACTGGGCAGCAAAAAAACCGACAAGAGATTTACCAACAAGTAACTAAAACTAATGGCCTCGGTCAATCCCGACGTCTGAGTCCCGAGTCTGAAGGAGAGAGAGAGAAAAGGAGAGCGACCGTGGGCGAGCCAACGTCAACTTGGAGTGACAAGGTTCTCTCTCAGTCTCTCTCTTCGAGTTCCTACGGGATTGCCTACCACTAAACCAGCAGGAGCAGCTTTGCTCTTCCCCCCCCCCCACTCCTCCTACCCTATTCTGGAACACTTTGAGCTCCTCCCACTTACTAAGCCAAGGAGCTATATGCTCCTGTGCAAACGAGCTGTGAATCAACGCTCCTTTTCCCCCCAATTTGCTAGCGTTGAATTCCTTCCAAAATTTTCACCCAAAAAAAGTTTTTCTTCTTTTTGTTTCCCGGCCGGCCGCCGTCAAAGTGGCTGCCATTTTTTCGCTCGATAATAAACACCAGGTTGCCCGTTGCCCTATGTAGCTGTTTTCTATTCTCTTTTTCCCGATCCTTGGCTGTGCGTTTACTTTGTTGCAGCAGGGATGCGGGAGTTGGTGATGTATGGGGTCCGGCTGAGAGAGCAGCTAGGTAGCTGTAGCAATATCTCAATATACACTCGTGGAGAAGAGATCAAAGCGGACGGAAAAATGGGAAAACTCGGGGGGGAAAAAGAAAAGAGCGATGAGCTATTTCCGGATTCCTGGAACACACGGGGCCCACGCAAAGAAGAGAGAGAAAGAGAAGTTGTTTCCTTTTCCAGACACTTTAGCCGTGTGGGAATCGTCTCTTCGTCAAAAACAGAACAGCGAACGTTCCATGCTCCCGTGAAAAGAATGAAGCCGAAAAGACAAAATGTTTCTCTTCTCTTTTGCTCCGCTCCAGCAAAGCAAAACCCTAAAAATACGTTCCAGGAAGTCGATCCTGGCCTTTTCTCATCTGGGCAACAGCAATATAATAATAATAATATAGACTCTCCTACAACACAACAATCTTTTTCTCTTTCTTCTTCTTCTTTTCCTAAAAGTGTGTGGCCTGTGGGAAACGCCACGGCAAATAGTTTAGCCGCGTCCGTTGCTGGACAATTTATGGCGCTGGACCAGGATCAATTCTGGTCCAGTCTTAAACTCAAGAAGAGTTAACATCCAGCAACAACTCTCGGGCTGGCAACTGATGGCCTTTTAATGATTCTAATTGAGCTTCTTTTGCTCTCTTGTCTCCAACTGTTTTGCCGTTGTCGCTGGTGGAAGCAGTGCGCCACGTCACATCCACTTAAAACGGATCGCGTGTGCGTGTGTGTTGGGGGGGTAAAAGAAGAAGAAGAAGACGGATCCGTATTTTGCACCGACGTCGTCCCACGGGCCGGCGGGTTTAAATTTAGATCCGACTCCTGGACCCTCGTATCTCGACGTTCATCTCTTTTCTGTTTTTCTCCTTCTTTTTCCCGCTTCGTTTTCCATTTCAAAATGTTTTTCACTCCCCACAGGATTTTTTCTGCAACTTTTGAGGACAAAGAGGCGCTCGACCTCTACATCCGTGACGTCAATAATAAAAAAATATGGGGAAAATGTGTCTCAGATTGTGATGTTTTTTGTTTGGTTTCATCAAATGTCAAAAAGTGCGGGGGGAGAGAGAGAAGAAATGCGGAGACGGGCCAGAGACGCAGACAGAGGAGAGTCCCGATGGCGAGATGCCACCGGGACAGTCTGCCGGTCGTCGTCGTCGGCATACCACCAATTGAATAACCCGAAAAATCAACTGCACTCAATTAAAAATGATGAATTAAGACCTATTGTGTCTCACCGAAAGTGAAATGGCCAAGAATTGGGCCATTCATTCGGTCGGGCGGAGGACACGATGGATAGGCCGACGTGATTGCCTAGCAACCGCATTGCTGTTGGTTGGTTGGTTGGTTGGTTGGTTGGTTGGTTGGTTGGTTGGTTGGTTGGTTGGTTGGTTGGTTTGTTTGTGTTTGTGTTTGTTTTGGCCCGAAGCGATTGAATAATGACCAGGTGAAACGAGAGGCTTTGAAGGGAGAAAAACGAGGCAATGAAATTGAAAATAGTCGGCGTGTGATTTTCTTGAAGGACGAACAGGAGGCACGGGTAGGGGACCGAACGGGACGTGACGTGACACGGGGAACTATTTCGGGACTAGGCCAACGCCAACAGTCGGCGTCGCCGGTAGTGACGGGAGCAAAAACAACAACACGAAAAACGGCGCAATGAAAAACAGAAATATTAACCAAAAAAAAGAAAACAAAGGAAAATAAAAATGGAAATCGCTGAAAAATCCTGGGACCCTCTGAATTGAGAGCCGTGGGGGGAGGCAGGTAATTGACTAAATTCACTAAAAAAAGATAAAAACAAAACTATCGCGACAGCTTCCGCTGTAAATGCACTATTCAACGAGCTAGAGGGGGGTCGGGATCGATTGCAACATGCCGTTCTATCAGATATAACCTAAATCTCTTTTTCTTTTTAGCGCACAAATGTTTGAAATATTCGTGAGGGAATAAAAAAACGTCTCGAAATAAAAAAAAAAAAACTTTCCCAGATCCGTCATGAGACATTTCTCGCCAACGAAATATTCCGTTGCGTAACGGAGGCCAAAGGATATTTCTCAGTACATTTCAACAATAAAAATCAAATAAAAATAGAAAAAAAGTAAAGGAAAAATGGAAAGGAAAGATTATGCGATAATAGGCTTTAATCAAAAAGTGTCTAATGCTAATGATGATTGAATTGTGGTTGATCCTACCCCTAGATTCAGTTCTATTCTTCTTCGAGGGAGAGCGGTCCTGTTGGGAGCTGCCGGTCGTCCTGGTAGCAGAGTCTCGAATAAAACTTGCGACTCCTACTGCGAGTGTAGGTGTGAGACGAGTATTGGAGCCGGACAACAAACACACAAACGGGAAGATCCGTAAATCTTCCCTCGCCTTTTTGACTGTCCTCCTACGCCTCCCTCTTTTTCCACCCTACACACACACACAGGGCCGCTCATGAACGTCGAGGCTCCTAGCACCTCGCCTGTGTATGGCATGGGAGAAAAGACTCGAGCAAGAGAAATGGGAGATATTAAAAAACACACAGAGAAGAAGGACCCCCACATCTTTTACTGGAAGGATCCGAGTTGGTTCAGTTTGCGCAGCGGCTCTAGCGCAACCAATGGCCGGTTCCATCCGCTGGGTGGCGTGAACCAATCGGATCAGCCTAACCTTCTTCTCTTCTCAGGAAGTGACTTGATCCTCTTGCCGATGACGCAATTAAAGACCGAAAAGAGACAAAAAGAGTCGCAAATTGGAGACAAGTCGGAGATGGATCGAACGAATGAAGTGACGTGTCGTTTGTTTTGGTAAACAAGTCGACGCAAGTGGACGACTTTGGCCACTCGATAAAGAAGAAGACGAAGAAGGCACTTTGGCGTGTGCGGATGTGTTTGTTTTGCATAACAAGTCCCCAGGCGAAGGTCTGCAACAAGGTATAACGATCTTAACGATCACCAACGAGCGCGGTCCATCTTGTCCCGCTAAAGTATAAATATGTACAACTATGACAGGGAACCGGTGTCCGTCCGTGTGCACCAACGTCCGTGTGCACCAAAAAAACAAAAACAAGAGAAAAAAAGGGGGGGAGGAGGCCGTGGCCGGCCAGGATCGCTCGATTTAAATGCGTTCGGTGGCCCACTTTCAAGGAGCTTGTCCTTCGTCGGTAGCAATTGCCATGCCAGCCACCGCCGCTGCCGCCTTCATCGTTCATCCACAGTCATAAAGTTAGGAGATTACGTATAGGTGGGCGGGAGTGAAACTTTTATTTTCTTCTTCTTTGCCCTTCCGTGACAAATGATAAGAAACGAAATTGAAAATTGCACCCCCGCCGGACGGACGGAGGGGAAGAAAAAGAAAAAAGGAGTAATATGCGCGTGTTGTAGATTGCTGGTTCGCTCTAGTTGCAAGATGTTGTACGCCCGGTCGCCTTCGTCGCGTCGCGGCCACTTTTTTAAAAATAGCGACACGCCGGACCAGCTCCCACCACCCCCCATACTCGTCCGTGTTGTCGCTCGCTCACTTGATCTCACCAGCGACTCGAACCAGCGCGTGACCACACAGAACCAACTTGGGACGACAAAATGATTCCGCTTTACCATCAAAGAGAAGAGAAAAGTTGCCTTCACTTCTTTTTCTTTCATTCATATCGGGGAGACAAATGGGCCGGAATGTTCAAATCCATCCGTCTGGAAGAAGGGGGGAATTTCAAATTCTGGCACCGTGATTGGTCTGTTGGTAATAAACAAGGCGGGCGTCGGGAAATTCAGACAAGGGCCCCTCTCCCGTCGACAGACTTGTTGAAAAGAAAATTTCTCCCTCCGCTGCTCTTTCTCTTTTTCGCTTTTTCTTCAAACGCGTCCGACCATCCGTCGGCCGCCGTGCGCTGAAAGGTGTGAATTTGTCCCTGATGGTGACCCGCTCTGTTCCCGCCGTCGAGAAACAACAGACGAGTGAGCTACTAGAGACGCGTCGCGACGTCTTTCGACGCTAGCCGGCCTCTTTGCCGCTAGCCGGCTCAGACGGCTGAAAAACAATGGCAACAAGACGCAAGAGAGCTAAGAAAGACAAGCCTCCGGGGCCCAGATGACGGCAGACGGCCCGAGATCCAATAACAAGCGGAAAGCAAAAGTCGGTGTGAGAAATCGGTGCCGGGAAAGAAACGTGCGGGCGCGGGATTGGTGCCAAAACTCTTTCCCTTTCGGGGTTTCGACAAAATGCAAAGTGGGAGACCATCTAGCGGTCGGAAGAGGAAGGAAAAAACTAACCTCGTCGCAGGCGGAGCAGCGCGGCTTGAGCTGCTCGGCGTAGTGACGCTCGCAGTAGAGCTGCTCCTCGTGGACGCAGTAAGTCAAGTCGACCAGCAGTTCGGCACAGGTGGTGCACTGGAAGCAGGCCGGATGCCAGGCCACGTTTTCGCCAAACTTTGGAGCCATGACGCCGAACGTGCCAGCCGGAATGTTGCCTTCACAACCATAACACTTCTAAAGCAGAAAGAGAGAGAGAGACCAAAACGTCAAAACAAGAAAACAAATCGTCATTCATGGGTCCAACCTATTTTTAAATTTTGGCGCCCTTTCAGACGCCATCTAACGGACACGTGTTTCAACATTTTAACGACGCCATCTAGCCTTGGCGCAATCACATTTGACAAGCGAAACTAAACGGGAAACCCGCAGTCGAAAAATGATCATTCGAAAATAACCGCAAGCCGTGGCTTTAACACTTGACAGAATAGTAACGAGCAATGACAACTGTGGGAAAATAAAATTTAAAAAAATGGAACGACCACAAACCTGGGCACGAGTGCTGGTTTCTTTGACGTAGGCGATGTCGAGCGCAATGTCTAGGGTAATAAAACAGAAATACATTCAGATGGTATATCCAGGAAAACGGACCCAAATTAAATTTTTTTTTTTCCCCGGTGGATTATTATACCATTGCGGGCGGCCACGAAATCCTGATAAGAAGTGTGATTCTGCGGCTCGACGTAACGGCAATAGGCTAACGCCAAGTCCTGCCTGGGCAGCTGGAACGCCTGCGATGAAAGAAATGGGAAGACGGGGGAAAAAATAAAATTTGTAGAAATGTTTGATGATGGATGAGGATAGATCAAGTGTCATTTTAAAAGGGGCCAAGTTTTTTTTAAACAAGAAAAAAAAATAAACGAAACGAAACGTACCAGCTGGTGCTCGCGCCACCGGTCGCCTTGTGAGTTTCTCTTGGGCACTTTGTCCTTGGGCCAACTCGTCATAAAATCGTCAATCTACCGAATCGAAAACAAACAAATACTTAATAGTTTACAACATTCTGTGCCGCACATCAAAAGATCTCCCTCCGCCAGTCGTTGTTGACTTGTTCCCTCTGCCGCTAGTCCCTCAGACTACTCGGCTATAGACACACAAGAAGTTAGGACTCGGCACATCACCCGGCGGCCGCATTTTCAAAACAAATGTAGCACTTTTGGGGATTAGACACTAGGAGTTGTTGAGTTGCCAATACGGCGGGTGGGGCGGAAACCTTGAATGGAATAAATGCGATGAAATTCCAGCCAACTTCCGGCTGTTGTCTTGAATGAAACATGACGAGGGATTCAATGGCGCATTATTATTCAATCTGCTGTTGCAATGCTAGCTCAGTCTCTATTCGCTTGCAATTCATTGGGACCGAATTTCCCGATGTCACCTTTGATCAAGGCGAATTCCACAGTCGAAATCCTGACGAAATAACCCGACACACAAAGTTCCTGGAGACTTTTCCGTGAGTCCAACAAACCGAAAAAAAAAGAAAAAGAAAAATAGAAGAAAAAAGGAGGGAACGGTATGGATGTGGAGAGGAGAGGCTATGAACCGCCAGCTAATGGGCTGATTGATGGTTCCAATGACGGATTAACGACCGGATGGATCCCTCACAGGAGAGACGGCCGCATACCTTCCAGCCCCCAGTCTCCATCTCAGTCTCGTTTGCTGCCCTTGGTTCGAAAAAGTTGCAAGTGTGACACCATCCGTCAATGTAAATATAGAAAAAGGCGACGACGACGCCCGTTCAAGGTGTCGGGATTTATTCCACCATTTCTCATGCCGGCCGGATCGGCGGGAGCCAACACAATCCTCCACCCCTTCCCTGGCCGCCGGTAGGAGGGAGGGAGGAAAGAGGAGGGGAAAAGAAATATTTGTATTTCTCCCCCCAGTCGGGGAATACTTTACTTGATCGGGAGTCAGTCCGGCGGGTATCCATGAATAGACGTCGGACGACGTCGGCCGGGCACCCTTGTTGAGAGGCATGACCCTGCTGCTGCTGGCCGGCAGCTGCGGGTGCTGCTGCTGCTGATGCTGGTGGCGATGCTGATGCTCCTCTTCTCCCTCCTTGTTCAATCCCAATCGGTCGTGGACGTTGACCGACTCCTTGTGGGTGACGTCGTGGACATCACGCGGACACTTGCAGATGGCGCAGTGCTTCCTATTTTGAGCAGACAAAACAATCGAAACAAAAGAGACGCAATAAGAATCAATCAACGGCATTCAAAAAACAAAAAGAGCAACAGGTTTGTTCTTTGTTTTCTTCATTGTCATTTGGAAATAATCATTGAGGGAGTTGGGAATAGGCCGGGCAGTCAATCGAGACCTGCTGCAACTGGCGGAGCAAGTGGGGCAACACTCGGCAGACGTCGTCGGCGGGAATAGAACGTGAAAGAGGTGGTCGTCCAATCGGATCTGGTAAACGTGTCGGACACTTCGACAAGCGTAGCGCATTGTGGGGCTGATCCGTTTGATTGGGTTTTCTTTCCAACCGTCCGTCCGTCCGTCCGGCTGGCCGACCAGCTCCGACTAGATTGAATTAAGCGCCCGAGGTCCCGAGACGAGAGACTCGGGTGATGTATGGACGACGTCAAAGGCGGCGGCGGCGGCGACGTCGACACCTGGGACCGTCTCTAACTCGTCGTGATATCCAAACACAATAAGCGCCGCCAAAATGAGATGAAAAATAAGCCAAACAACAAACCCCCCACCCCAGCCGAAAAAAAAGGAAAAGAGCGCCGGCGTCGGCGGTTGTTTCTCTTTTCTCTTTCGAATGGCGTTGTTGTTGTTGTTTTTAACAAAGAAAACGGGCAAATAACCGGCAGCTGGAAACGCTGGAAAGAGAGAGCGGGATATGTGACGACGGAATGACACGGGATGACGATGAGAATTCCAATCGGATTATATCAAAACTCTTTCTTTTCTATTTCGCCTCCGCACTACATCACACACCACCACCACCAAACAGGCACACCACCCCTCCCCTGGATCCAATTATAGATCCACAAGCTGCTGGCACTGCCAAACAGATGTTGTCGTTTGGGGGGCGCAAAACCAAAGGGAATCAACCGGGCTGGACCCTCAACATCTAGGGCGCAAAACGCCAAATGACAGGCACCACTAGCACCAGCACCAGCAGCAGCCCAACGGGACAGGCCGCTGTAGCGGGCCCAACGACCGGAACTGAACAGAGACCGATGGCGGGAGCAGCCGGCCAAGTGTCGCCAACCCAAAAAAAAATAAAATAAAATAAAATAAAATCAAGAAACTTTTTGTCAGTCGCTTTCACTCAGTCACACCAAGCGTTATAATGTCGTCCACAGATGGGTGAGGTGTCAAATCAATTTGACAAAATTAATTTTTGGGCGCGATTTTTCAAATTGACTTGTCAAATTCTCTCGTCTTGCATGGCCGTCGCCGGCAACTCACTGGCAGGCCGGTTGTTGGTAAACTGATGCCTTTTAGATTTAGAACCGTAGAGTCCTACACACAGTGAACATACGCGCTATGGTTGCGTCCGTTTCCCGGTAGCACTGCCACTACCACCACCGCCACCACTGTAGATACTACCGAGGGTACAGATGTGCGGTGGTGCCGTGAAAAACCTAGTTTGAGCTGCGCCGGCCCGTCCTTTTTCTTTCTTTTTTTCTCTTGTTTTTATTTGGTTTGGGGGCACCCCTGCCCATCTATTGGCTTATTTTCCACTTGGCACGGGAACAAACTGTTCCGTCTTCCATGGATGATCCACCAGCAGTGTTGTTTGTGTTTTGTATCCACGCGGGAGCAAAAGGGCGGGCGGGAGAGGAGGGGGAGGACCGGTAACGTAATAGTAAACAAGTCAAGAAACGGATCCCGCTGCTTTTTCTTTTCTAGACAACCAAAAAAAAGGAAAGAAAAGAAAAGGGACCTGCTGTGTTGCTAGACGTTCATCCAACGCTCAACAATCAATGGATGAACGCAGTTCACCAGAGTTTGTAAACATCCGAATTTTGCAGACAAGTTTCCGCTTTTTCTTTTTTCGTTTCAAAGGCACAAAATCAAATTGTTTTTACGGCCAGCTGGGCTGGTCTCGACTAACTAGAACCAATTTACAAATTATTTTGGATGTCGACAGATTTTTTTAAAAAATGATTTAAGAAAAAAGAAATGAACAGCTGTTTGATGCTGTTGTATATGTACTGGCTCATGTGTCGGTGGATGAGGCAAGGTGCCGCCGGAATCGTTTTGTTAATCGCATTTTCTTCTCGGTGATGGTCTACCACATCCTCTGCGTTGGATGCAATCGCTGCAGGGTTATCGTCGCCGTCGGAATCGGACGAGGTTTCCGCTGCGGATGACGTAACCGGAGCCGAAATGCCTCGCAAGACTTTCTTGTTCAAGGCTCCCAACGGCTGGCCCAGCGATCCAATGGCCGGATCCGGTGGTGGTGAGCTTCCAGATTGGCTGCTGGCAGTCGAAACGACGCCGGCGTGAGTGAAGCGCCGATTTTTGCCAATCGATTTGCCGGAACCAGTGTCTTTGCGGCGGATGCCCTGGCGCCGGAAGAGCGAAGACTTTCGGGGCGATATCTCGGGCGAAGACGGCGTCGTCGTCAAATATCCCGTCTCGGCGCAGCCAAGTTCGTCGTTGTTGTAATCGACGTTGTCGTCGTCGTACCGAGCCGGCGCCACTTGGTCGTCCATTTCGGCCGCCTCGTGCACCTCATCGGCCCACGACAGCTCAAGGGCGTAGAAAAAGACCAAGGGGACCAAGGGACTCATGGGCGTGGTGGGAGTGAGGAGGAGCGAGCTGGACGACGAGGATTTCGACACGGGCGGACGCATCGGGTAAGGCAACCCGATGCTGGCCAGGTAGGGATTCGAGGCCGTGATGGACTTGGTGTCGTCGTCCAGCGAATCATCCGACAAATGGAAAACGGCCGACCGCGTCTTCTCACTCGTTTTGCGGCCAAACAGGCTGAGAAATCCCAGGGCGCTGTTTCTCTTTTCGTCTTTGCGGGCAAACGTTTTGGATCGACTGGCCTTTCTCATTTTCACCTGCTCCGGGTCGATTGCCCTCAATGGCGCCACAGTTGTCAGGGGTCCGGCCACGGCCGTGGTGGCCATACTGCCCCCTAAAAGGGCCACAGTGGCCCGGACGTCTTTCTCGTTCATCACAAGACACTCGAGAATGTACACACAATTGGACGACGACGACGACAGACACGAACGACTGTGCCGACGACTGCAGATCCTTTTTTTTCTTTTCGACGTGTAATCATCACACATTTCACAATGGCTGACTACAATCTGCCGACTTATCTCTTTGTTCCCCTTTTTATCTCTGCCGGGCCGAGTGCAAAGTTGATTGTATGACATATTTTTTAAAAGACCTGGTAGCGTGGGCCGCATTTCATAACATCAAATGATATCAAGGGAGGAAGGAGGGGGATGAGGTGGGATATAGACAAGATAACGGCACGCTCCCTGTATTTGTAAGTGTCCAATTCGTTTTTTTGTTTTTTTCGTGTTATTCTTTTGTTCAACTGAGATTTCCTGGAAGAGAAAAAACCGAAATAGCTCCGCTTTTTTCCCGCCGTGTTTTACAGTTCAGCCCGTCGTGTCAATCGTCGTCGAAATAAATACGGACCCGTGTCCGAGTTGTGTGGGTTGGAATGCGCTGGCCAGAGTGTGTCGCGATCAGCTGATCAACAAGACGTTTCCAAAGATTATTTGAATCGTGTCCTTTTGGAAGGAATCAACGACAAAACCCAAAAAATGTTCTTATCGGCGAGATCCGAATCGGTTGGGTTACGTTAGAAATTTTGTTTGTTCAACGACTGACGTCTGATATGACTCGTGAAAGTTCGGGGCGTTCGGTTGCTGTTTGGTTGAAATTGCAACCGGATCGGAGGGGGGGGGGGACTGAGACAGAAGGCCGTTTGCACTCGAAACGGTGTGGTGTGGCCAAACGATCGAAGGCCGAGAGTAACGATCAATATTGACTCTCACAAACACGAAAAGAACACGGTTGAAACAGCTGTTCCGTGTCTAGGGGGGTTGGGCTGCTCCGGATATCCGATCACCGGGAGCGAGGCTGTTCAGTTCCGGCGGAACGGGACCCGCGTCGGAAATGTGGCAGCGCCAATGATGGGATCTGATGACGACGAATAAAAAACAAAACGTTTTTTTTTTTTTTCTTCTATCTTCTTCTTTTCTCTCGCGAATAAACACAAGGATCGTTTACTTTTTGTTTTCCCTCTATACCATCATCCACTCTGCTGGTCTCTTTCTCTGGCGGCAGGAAATCCATTACGGCCGACCGGACCCGCTAACTTCGTGTCTACATTTCTAATAGATCAGTCAAATGCAATCAAACTGATCGGCAGCCACCCGACGGCCAACTAGTACACATCATTCTGCGTGTCCGTCATCGCGAGTTAATAAAAAATCAATCATCTCTCACTTCTGGCGGATGATTATGAGCTCGGTGGAAAATTTCACCAACTGCGAGAAACTGTCAGGGGGAAAAAAGGAAAGGTAAAAAAAACGGACCCAAATGGCTGCCATCATCAAATGGGGGCGAGAGAAAGAAAAAAAGGATGACGACACCCCGTACATAATATCGACTTCAACACACGAGTTGAGAAAGAAGAAGAAGAAGAAGTAGAAGGAGCTACCAGACTGCAACAGTTTTGAGCTTGCTGAAACAACATCTGTTGTTTGTTTGTTCTGCGGGCAGAAGACGCGAGGGAAAACAAGTCATCTCTCTCTCTCTCTCTCTCTCTCTCTCTCTCTACCGTCTCGCCTTTTATTTTCGGGAGTCTCATTCTTCTCCTTTTTTTGTCCAAAAGAAAAAAAAAAGAAAAAAAAAGATCTCCCGAATGGATACGGGGTAAGTCGGTAGCTTTTCTACGCTCACTTCACAAGGCATCTTTAATTACGATACACTTAAAAAATATCTAAAACGCACTCCAGAAGAAAAAAGCAGACGTTTTTTTGGACCGATTAGAAACCGGTATCCCTTTTTTGTTCTGTCCACTTGAAGTTGATTTTTTTATTTAAGGAGACGTCATTCATTAATCACGATCGAAGTAATCGGTTGACTAGAAGCAGAAAGGCAAACACTTTTTGTTTGGTGATTAACGAGAAGCAGAGCCAAATGAAAATGGGGGGTCCCTAATAGATCCATCTCGGGCAAGGGCGGAGCCACTCAGCTGCCCTGGCAGTCAATGCAATTACCAGCGCAAGAGAGCGAAAATGATGCGCACACAAGACAAAAAAAAGGGGGGGAAAGAAGAATAAGAATAACCGGCGTTCGACAAAAAGCCAAACCAAGACACAAAAGACATTGCTATACAAAAAGTTGGTAGGCAGCCACACATCTGGCAGCGTTGGCCGTGAAGAATCCCCCTTTTTTGTTTGGGGGGGGTATGTGTGGCCATCGAAATAGCTGCGTGAAAACCGAAAAGAGTCAATGAGTGGAGGGGCAAAGAAAAGACGCCAAAACGGAGGATTGTCCTCGTCATACATACGGAGGAGGACTCGGGAAAAGACAAAAGGGGAAACACTTCTTTTGTGAAAACTCATCATCGACATTTTCGGTGGGGAGCGACGGCATGCGGAAAACGTGCCCAGTCAGCAGTTCAGCAAACTTCTTCTTCTTTTTTGGCGCAAATAAAAGATGTACCCACCCCTACTACTAGAAAGAATAGCACGTAAGAGTCTTGTTTTGCTTGTCTCCACTGTCTACACGGAGACAGAGAGACAGATCATGCAACAGCTGTGGCAATTGCTGCGCTGGCCAAGCGAAATCCCTTTTACCCCTCCTCCCACGACAACAAGAGAAAGAGACGAGACGGAAACCAAACACGCAAGAAACAATCAGAGTTTCTTGTATAGCGACCGAAGTAACCATGTCCCCGTCTGTCTCTTTTTTTTCCCAAACGCGAGAGGTTATTTCAAAATGTTAGTCACTTTGTTTGCGCAAGACGGGAATGAACCAACCGGTTAAAAGCTACTTAGGTGTGGACAATATCATATGGCTTACCCGTCGGGTAAGAGCATAACGATCCAGACCCATAGGTTCCGCTTTTTGGGGGGTTTAATCAAACGGGTTGCAAAATGAAACGGTTGGAGAAAAAATTCAGAAATCGGTTGATGGACACTGGTCGACACTGAAGCACATAAAGTGTAAACAACATCCACCAAACATCAACGGACAACCAGATTGCGAAAGGATTTCATCCCAGATGATTTGTCACTCCAGTCACTGATGAATATTACTAATAAACAAATGGTGGCGATGAAACTGTTGCAACTTTGATTCTTTTGAAAAAGGGAGAAAAATAAAAGAAAAAATGATTTCAAAAGTTTCAGGTAAGGGGGAGATGACTGCCGGATCTCGACTGGCCCTGGCCGTCGTCACCGATTCACAGACGACGTCGCTTTTTTCTGGCGACGGTGCCACGTTGACCGCGCCGACGACGACGACGTTTCTCCGAAAAAGAAAATAAAAAAAAAAAACCTCCCACTTTTTTTTATTTTTTTTATTTGGTTGTGCGTGTGTGCGGTGGTTAACGGTGGAACAGAGAGGGGGTGTCTCCACCACCCCGTGTGACGTGATCACCCCCACCAAGTTCCTCTCTCGACTGTCCCGCCAACTGTATTTATATCACGTTTATGAAAAGAACACCAGTGATATATTTTTACATATGGCGGAAAGTCATCAAAAATAGCCCAACAGCTTGTGAAGTTGGAGAAGCGGGAAAATTTGAAAACCCCAAACTTTTATCATCCGCAACATTTGGAAAGCAAACGATTCGAATTTGATTGAACGTCACAACATGAAAAAAGGAGAGAAACGGCCCTGTTTAATCCATTCGCTTTTTTGGTTTTGTTTTGTCTTTTTCCCAGTTTGAAACTGCTGGATCAGCGTGACAAGTTTCATCATTGGACAGCCGCCGCCGCCGCCGCTCTATTTATAAATAGCTAGTAGTAATAGTATAGTAAAAAAAAGAAAAGAAGACGAGACGAGGATATACCGGCCTGATCTTTTTTCTTCTGTTTTTCTTGCGGCAAGAAATCGCTGAACAACTCGGAGGGGAAAGTTAAAAAATCCCTCCTCCCAACTCCGGGCGGATTGGGGGAGTAGAGACTGGAAAAAAGAGAGTAGAGGGTTGGTTCGTGCGTTGCGTGCGTGGATAAGTTATCTCCGAGTAAGACGGGAGAGACGGTCGTTTCTGGAACCGTCCTAGGTAGTCTCTGCCTCACTGGCACCGAGCCCGACACACACACACACAGACAAGACACTGTGGTTGTTTCGTGCCCGTTTTCCATCATCGTTTTCTCGGGAAACGGACGACTCCCAAGTTCTTCTTCTTCTTCTTCGGGATTCAGGGGGTCGTCTGCGCGCAGCCCCACTCCCCTGTTATTCCCTTTCCAAACTGTCCGTCATTTTCATTTTTGGCCTACACGAGCCAACGTGTCGTGACGGCCGGGGGTCTTTTTCTCTTTGCCTTTTTTCACGCCCAGTGACGTCGTCGTCGTCGTCGTCCAGCAACCGATGAAATGCAAAACGAAAAACAAGAAAAGAAAGGGAAAAGGAAAAAAAAAAAAGTCCTGACGTTCGGTATCATCATTGTCGGTTAGGAGATGTGGCAGCAACAAGGAGTGGACCATGTCTGCCAGAGTGCGAGTGAGCATATAGAACTGGACTGTTGAACGTGTCAACGAGATCATCACGACCAAGGAGGGGGACATAAGGCCAAAAAAGAAAGAAATATAAAAGAAAAAGACTCGGGGAGAGCCCGTCAAATGTCAATCGTCGCTCGCGCGCAAAAAGCAAAAGAACGAGAGAAAGTCACGGGAGGTGGTAGAAATGTTTGCTATTGTTGTCACTTTTTATCTCTTTCCGAATGTCTCTTCTTCTTCTTCTGCTTCTTCTTCCTCCTGAATGTCTTGGCAAGCGAGGCCAACAATGAAACGGAAAAATGATAGCTTCCATCCATCCATCCATCCACCTCGAGCCTCACGCTGTTGCTCTCGCCTCTTCCCAACAACCCCGACCCGGACGACAGCCAATCTGATTGGCCACCGCTCAGCAGTGCAGTATGCGGCGATAGGCAAGAAACGCCATTTCCCCCCCACCTTCTACATTCTGATTCCATTCATATTTCAATATCCTGAGTCGGCGGCTGACTACCGCCGGGCCAGGCCAGGCCCTGCCATTTTCCGATTCTCTCTCTTTTTTTTAAATTCCCAGCTGACAGGTGAATTGAAAATGGCCCAGCAGAAAACGACGAGCGAGAGATAGTCTGGGGAAAAAAGAAGAAGCAGGTGAGTTGACATCGTCTAAACAATCAGGAATTTATTTTTTGGCTCAGACTTTCGTGAAGAGTTGAACTTTTTTCGTTTGCTTTTCAATTCAACCAGCCAACGTGAGCATCGTTCCCCCATCCCGAATGCTACACATTACGTCAGTTGGAATACGTGCGCGCATAAGGGATAGGCCACCACAGCCATCTCCATTTGTGTTGTTGTTTTGGCCGTGCGATCGTTTGACGACCGGCCAAATGTGTTTTTTACCAAAAGAAAAACAAAAAAGAAAAAGGGGGAAACTTTCTTTCGTGTGTGTTACGCTTGAGATGTTTGACGACGACGATAACGAGCGTAGGGAAATAAAGTGGTTCAAACGACATTGTTTTTTTTTTTTAAAAGGGACTTACCTCCACTGGTGAGGCCGGAATCCGGAGCAGTTGTCGCCGCACGACAGGCACGGACGACCCTCGTCGATCTCCTGCACCAGAATCCCCTGGAAAAAAGAGAAAGAAGAAGATGATGATGAGAAGATGATGCAAACGGGCAAGTATTTCACTTGAAAACGAGGCCAGCCATGGGGCCACAACAATATCTCTTGCTGTTGATGTTGTTTGCACTCGGTCACAACTGTACAATGGCGCAAGATAATGGAAACGGTCGAAACGGGAAGATGAATCATCGTCCGTGACTCGTTCGAGAATAGCTGCCGGATAGAGGAGAGAGAGAAACGCAACCAATTGGGCGGGCAAATCAGCCGAGAAAATCAAGCATTTGCCCAGTCATTCGACAACCGAGTTCACCCCTAGATATGATGTAATTCTTATTCTTCTCTTTCTACGGCCTTTTTTTTTAAAGCTGCTTAAACGGTCCCGCCGCCAAATCATAAAAGCAAATCAGCTTTGACCAAGGAGAAGAAGGAAACACTTGTTGGCGCGCTCTTTAAATTCTCCCGTATAAATTCTTCTGGTTTTCCTTTTATTCTTTTTTTTTACGATGCCATTCCCCTCATTCTTCAATTCTTTTTGAACGTACATGGAAATAAAAAAAGGAAACAAAAAAAAAAATCGGGAATTATTAAACGAAAAAAATAAGAAAAATAAAATCCAACAAACAGTCGGCAAAGAGCCCCGGAGGTGAATTTCTCATTCACGCGCTAAATATGGCCACACACAAAAAATACAGGCGCATATCCATCCAGCGCCAATACGTTCAGCCTCTCTCTCTCCCTGCGATGATGTGACCCCGTTGTAGTACACGTAGGGTTCTCTCTCTCTCTCTCTCTCTCTCTCTATGAATATTTAATGTTTTCCGAGACATGCGCCAGCTCAATGCACAACCAAATGGAATACAATCATAAACATAATAAAAGAATACAAAAGAATCCAAGAAAAGCCAAACGAGAAACTGGGGGGGAACCAAAAAAAAAAAAAAAAATTGGAGGTGGCGACCGGCCAGTCAAGGAGTGGTTCCGTCACGCTTTTTTTTCTTTTATTTCTTTTTTTTGTTTTGTTTGCCCTGCTGGACCAACCTAATAGTTCACTACGTAGCGGGAGCCGAAAGTGGTTATACTTATTAGTGGCCGTGACTCTGCGGAGGGGGAGAGAAGAAAATACGTCCGGTGGTGGGGTAATGGGCAAACTTACGTCCTTGTTGCGTAATTGCTGTAGGATTTGTTGCACTTTAAGCTGGGCCGGATTGGGGTGGATCTTGGACGGCGGTGGATGCACTGCACTAAGCGGATCCACCAGATATGTCGTGCCCCACCAGGCGAACCTCCTCTGACGCCACACCACTTCTTCGGCCAAACTGCGCGGGTAGACGGGATCACGCTGACTGATGGTGCCCGTCGTAACCGACGCTGTTCCCGTCGGCTTGTTGTTGGTGCTGCTGCTGCTGGGAAATCTCGCGCCACCTTGCCCGACTCCTCCGCCGCCACCGCCGCCACCGCCGCCGCCGCTCCGGCTGTTCTTCTCAGCACCACCGCTCGAGGCGTCGACGGCCTCGGCTTCGCCATTCAACGATGCGGCAGCAGCAGCAGCAGCAGCGGCCAGGGCTGGATAATAAGTTTGCCGGTGGGTTTGATAGCTGGGACGGCCCGAGATGCACTCGCCATACTTGGCCATCTTCTCTCCAACGGTTGTTGTTTTTTTTTCCTCTTCTTCTTCTTCTTCAGAGTCGACAGCGGGGGGAATGTGATGTATTACCGGCGAGATCTTTCGGTCCGATTATGTGGTCGAATCGGAAAAAAAGAAGAAGAAGAAGAGGTCGGTCGTCGTGGCGCTGGATGCGAGCGAGTCTCTGAATGAATTCGGTGCGTTGCGCCTTTCTCGAGCTGTTGGCCGTCTCTGAGGACGACGGAAAATGCTGACCCTTAAATGGGCAATCGAGAGGCTCCAGAGTCGCTCAGCGCGGCGCCCAGAGACCCAAAGAAGAAAAAATCCACACACGAAACGTTGGCGGCGCAGACGCGCAATCGTCCGAGTTGTTGAAGCTATCCGAGTGACGACTTCATGGGAAATCCATCCATCCATCCATCGATTCTCAAGTCTTGCTCCGTTCAAGGAGGACGGAATAACAAGACACACACACACACAAAAAAAAGAAGAAGAACTGGGGGGAAAAAAAAGAGAAAGGAAAACAAATAACGCGCTAGAAGAAGAAGAAGAAGCAAAGCCAAGCGTCTTTGTGTCGCTGCGAACGCAGATGTGGAACTCATCACGAAACAATCATCTTCCTACTCTGCCGAAGTGTGTACGAGGGACCGACGGTGGGGAGGAGGAGGAGGTGCTTGTTAACTAGGAATAATGCCATCATCAGCGATACCAAAAATGGGGTGGAGGGAATCTTCTTCTTCTTTTGTGCTTTTTGGAGTTATCGTTTATTGTTTGAGGGTGTTGATGGCCGTACTTGATATGATCGCCATGTCCCTCTGGGCAAAGTACGTGTACCGTTTACGTTTCTATCCATCTGTCAGGTTGTCGTCGTGCCAGAAAAAAAAAGAAAAATGGTTGTGTTCGGCCACCATTTCCGTGCCACTTTTTCCCGATCGTTTGTTTGTTTTTATTTGTTTGATGCCTGTTTGAAAAAATTCGAAAACACGCGCGCTGGTGATGGGAGAAATAGACGGGAGGAGAGTCAAGAGTTGCAGGGCGAATGACCCATCTAGCGGCAGGTAAGAAAGGCTAATCAAAAGTAAAATTGCGCTGCTGTTTCTTTTTGGAAAATGGAAAAGCAAACAGACAAAAAGGTCGACGAAAAATCAATTCACGTTCGTGCAGACAGCCAGACTGCAAACTCTGCGCAAAAGTCTAGTCCGTCTGGTAGTCAAGAATTGCCAAAAGAAATTGTCTATTGCGCGTCCCGTCGCTCATAATTTGACACGCGAGACCGCTGGATCGAATCCAAGCCGCTACGGTGAAACAAAAAACACCCAAAAAATTAAATTAACCAGCGGGATGGAAGGAAATTGGTGTCTGTTTTCAGTGCGTTCCTTTCTCTTTCCATCGTTTGGAAAATTAGAAAAAAACAAAATTCGGACATTTTCTGGGATGGATGAAAAGTGGCAAACAAAACGAGCGAGAAAAGTAACGGAACATAGACAACATGTCCGTCATCACTTCATTGGCTCGGCCGCAAAATTATATACATTAGAGAAAAAACAAGGAGATTTGCGGGAGTTGCCGTTTGCCAATCGAGTCCCCCGCCCTTTTGTGTTCATTCACAAGAATCTTTTTTTTACCTTCGAGGAAACGAAACTGGTCATTGGCACGCAGCTGGGGCCACGTCTCCTCTCTGCGCCGACTCCCCGTTTTGGTAGAGAGAACAGTGAGAATGAATCATAATCAAAAGATGGATGAGTGGAGAATGAGAAATTCGGCTGTTCAACTGATTAGATAATCGAACGAAAAAGAAAAACAACAACAAAAATCAACCCGAAAAATAAAAAGAGGCCACCTCCCGTAACTGCTCGGGCTCGCACATTCAATCACGAACCCTTCACGCACAATGTCTCAACCCAAAAAACTACCGTAGAAAACACTGCAGACGCACGAGAGAAAGAAACCACAAAAGGAACTGCCGGAGTAAAAAAAAATTCATCAAGCACCAATCAATTTTTTTGGGTTGCGTTTCAGCTGGGTGGTTCCCGTCTCATTTGAAATGCATCCGTTATTGCAGTGTGCGAGACGAGACGAGGCCAAAAAGGTTGCTGCTTTTTCAAAATGGGCTCTGATGATGATGCCATTTCACCTCAAATGTGAGCGAGTGGGGTAACAAGTCATTTCGCAACTCAAACTGACCCGATGAGTCGAAAAATGGGCTATCACGTTTCGTTTTTAATCCACACGGAGAGAGAGAAAGCTCTTTGGGTGCCTTTTGAAATCGATCGTTTGTTTCGTTCCAATATGGACTTACGACTACACGACGGGCAAAAAGAGCTGCGGGTAATGGATAGGATTGTTGACGTCACTGGGCCCTGCCAAATACGGACGAGCCAATGGAGAAAGGGAGGAAGCAAAGGATCATATTGTGATGGAATCGCGTCAGCTGGTCGCTCGCCTGGTTCTACAGTCTAGTCGCCGGAAAAGCGTCAAGGGGGGAATAATCGCCAGAGAGAGAGAGAAAAAAATGCCATTGTCGTGACTATTGGCGGATGCCAAAGAATACTGCACCACCACCTCCACCTATTCCTTGTTTACCTGCGCAGTTTTTCTTGATTTCATTTGCAAGGCTCTCGATTCTCGGAAGAAAATCGTGAGCCAGAACAAGACGAAATCTGGTGGCCGTCCAGAACCTTTTGCCGCGTGACGGAATCGACTCTCGCAAGCATTTTTTGTTTTGTTGTTTGGCTTTGGCTACCCCCTCCCATGAATGTGGTGGTGTTGGCCTTTTACGGCGGACGGCAACTTAAGGGATTCTCTATCTCTCGGCCAGACTTTGAAAGCCAAGTCTGCTAGCCCATTTTCATCTCTTTTTTCTACCTGCGAGGAACCGTCTGGTCCGCCCGTTGCTAGCGGTCGGGAAACCTTAGCGTGGCTAATAAGACACCGAGAGGGGTGAACAAGAAATCGACTCCTACAACCTACACCGGAGGGATGCGTATCTGTTTCTACAGGGTTCAAACACGCGGCGGATACTCCGGCCGACATTTCAGGAAATATTTATTCAAAATAGGCAGGGAAAGCAGATGACGCATTCTGGCTGCCTCCCTCTTTCAACTTGCGCTCACCTGTTATCGTGGCATTTGATTTCCTGAATTACCGGTAGCCTTTTGGTTGCAACGTCAAGATTCTTGCGAGGGGAGAGCGGCTGCATTCCACAGCGTTGAAAAACGACGAACAGCGAAAACGACAGACAGAAAAAAACGAGTAGCTGTAAAAAAGACGAACGGCAAACAAGTTTTCCACAATCTTTTTACAATACAATCCCCCCCGCGTGATTACTACACTAACAAATGACGGTTGACAGCGAAGCGGAAGTTTTCACCAGTCACATGGAAACAACAAATAAATTCCGCTGCTCCAATCCAAATTGAACGCCAAATCGCCGGTGGATCATTTTGGTTTTTTCCCAGGCGAATTCGAATTGAAAACAAGAAAAACTGCGTGGATACACACTGGGGGTATCCAGTAAAATCAAAAAATAGAAAAAAAGAGGAGCTGTTTTTTGTTTGTAAAGTAAGAGACCATGACCGTACAAGGAGCGGCCATGACTGCATCGAAAACCATTTGGGTTGGGTCCCCCGTTCTTTCTTCGTGTTTTTTTCTTTCTTTCTCTCCAGAGTTTCGGTCACTACTATTCCGTTGGTACAAAACATTTTATAGCCTGCCTGACTGCCTTGCCTCACTTGACTGTTTAGTCGGCTTTTATGTGCATTTCATTCGTTGCCTTTCCTCTTCAACCGGCCACCACAGATTCTCCGTCATCTTCGCACACACACACACACACACACACAACATGTGCAATAAATTCTCTCTCGCACGCAAGACCAGAAAAAAACAAAACAAAAATAAATTTCAGCTTTCCCGCTCTGGCGATTAGCAACCAAATCCTCTTTTTTCTTCTTCTTTTTTCTTTTTTCCACATTTCTTTCTTTTCGGTTGTCGATTGTCTAACCTCACCGCCCAAATCGACTTGACGGGGTTTTGGCGTGCCACGAAACCCACACCACCCAGGGTCGCAGGCTGACGACGGAAATGGAGCGTGACTCTTTGCTTTACTTCCACCGTTCGAGAAAACAAAACGAGTGAAATTTTTTTCCCCCTGCCCCGCTCCCTTGTGCAACGCGTCTTCTTTGTGCAATGCATTAAGAGAGACTTGTACACAGGACGGGCCAAACTTGCAAGGTGACATCATCGCCATATACAGACAACAAGTCGGTTATAATAGCGCGCAGGAAGAAGAAAAAGTAGAAAAAACCGTCATGTCTGTCTGATTTTTTACTACTACACCCAAGTTCGGCGTGTAACATTCGGTTTCTTCTTTTTCTTCTTCCCACTTTCCGAATGAAGATTTAAATAAAAAGAAATTCCCGATGGAAAGCGAGGGGAAACAAAATCCGGGAACTTTGCGGCTTCAGTTTCCCTGAAGTTCCTTTTGCGGTTGAATCACCTTCCGGCATTCAAGTCGCGCGTGTGATAACAGGGGGGCGCAAACAAGACGAGAAAAATATGGACAGGGATACGAGGGGGGAAATGAATTTAAAACAAAAAAAAAAAAAAAAAAATGATGTTTACCGTTTGCTTGAAGACTTCCAGCGGGTCGGGCATTTTCATCGGCGGGTGCTGATTCAATGATCCGATGATGTCACGAGACTGGCCGTTGGTTACCAACAGCAATTGATTGTCTTGTTGAGTGACACTGACTCTTGTACTCGAATCGTCCATCACTACCGACACGCTATTGATGTTCTGCATCGTCTCCATGGCGACGTCCTACTCTTTATCTGATCGAATGTTGCCAAAACAAATCATCAATAAAAAAAGGGGCAGACATTCCACCGACAGAAAAACAAAACAACCAAAACAAAAAGGGGCCCGTCATGGCCAACTGAATCAAAATAAGGACATACCAAGGTGAGAGAGAGTGAGACCGTCACGTAGTAAGATGGATCCGTTTTGTTGACCGGCTGATGATTTAAATTGTTTGGGCTGCTATTCCTCAGCCGCCAGTCGTCTGGCCAAAGGATGACAGAGGGCGAGGAAACTCTTCTTCTTCTTCAATGGATATGAGGGAAATAACCAGAGAGAGAACGACAGCCAGAGGGGATTTAACGAAGCGAGAGTGTGTGTGTGTGGTGTGGTGATTCGTTCAAAATAAAAATGAAGAGAAACCAAAAAAAAAGAAAAAAGAAAAAGAAGGGGGAATCGTGTTTTGGCTGGAGCGCTCGACACGCACCGCTCGACCGGAGGCAACTGAGCTTCTCATCCAGACCTGCTGGTCGTTTTATATCACGAGAAGGGATAGGAGGAGGATGGGAGGGGGTTGCACACTCACGCTCAACAAAAGGAGGACTGGCGCTGGTTTCAAGAGTTCTCGCCGGTTGGAGGGTCCATCCGAAGCGATGCAAGTTGCCTTACTACAAGTTATTTATTTCATTTCGTTTTTCTTTTTCTGACCTAGTTTGCTTTTCATCCTTCTTATAGTATAGAGATAGACTCTTGAAGCGAAACCACAGCCATCCAAATAGATATAGACTCAATTCTAAGTTAAACAAAAAAAAAAGTAAAATAAATATTAAGTGCTTAGCGCTAATATGTCTCATGATGAAGAGTGTCCGATTTCACTGGGCGGTTTCACTGGGCGTGGATGACGTTTCATCGACGAGCAGTAAAAAAAGCCAAGCGAAATTAATTCGAAAAACCAAAAAGAGAAAGAGACGAAAGGAAAAAAATTTGGAAGTGAATGGCAGTTATGAGTTAATCAACAACTACTGCTTAGGAAGAAGTAAATCTAAAATCGCGACCGTTTTACGTTTTGACGATGATGGAGCAACAGCCTGGCCTTGAGAGTACCCACAATAATCGTCTCCCGGAGCGAAGCCAAAGGTGTAATACCCTCGGCTGCCAAATAAATCCACTGCGGCTAGTGGGGATCAACCTAAACAACTGCTGTATTATTATTATTTGCGTTTTTTTAACAAAAGAGCATTTGGAGATAATGAGTTGCAACTGAAGATAAAACTGGCGACTTCATTGGGGTTTTGTTTGTGTCTTTTTTTCTTTTTTTTTTTGCCTTTTGTTGGGATTCATTTCATTAGTGAAAATTAAAAAAATCTTAGTCGACACTGATTTGGCCCATGGGTTTCAAGTCGGGGGAGACCTCGAACATGCAACCGGTAGCGTCAACAACTTCTTGGACGGTGACACCTTCGGCTAATTCAGTGAGGACAAGTCCTCGGCCCTTGGCTACTTCGAAAACAGCCTGGAATGGAGCATAAACGTTATTATTTAACAACCCGACTGTGTAAGTAACAAACATTTGGAATTGCAGAAATTTCCCCAAAAGACCCACCTTCTCTGTGATAATCATGTCGACACACTCCTTGCCCGTGAGAGGTAAAGTGCACTCTTCGAGAATCTTGTGAGCACCTCCTTTGGCAGTGTGTTCCATGGCGATGACGACTTTCGTTCCAGGTGCAGCAACCAAATCCATAGCACCACCTTTGGAAGTGGAAAACAGTAAACACGTGAAACAAGGAAAATTTTAGCATAAAAGAAAATGGGCTTGGTGGGTTTTCTCGCTCGTTTCTCGGTCCGTTAGGCGGTACACGTCAACACAAAAATTTAAGAGAGAGTATCGTTGTTTATCGCGTACCCATTCCTTTCACTAGGCGTCCCTTGAAACAAATAACACATGGGATTAGTTTTTCGAAATTGTTATAGGATTAATCAACTGATTTACTGGAATCATCCAGTTGGCGAGATCTCCGTTACTGGAGACTTGCATAGCGCCCAAAATGGTGAGTTGGACGTGTCCGCCCCGAATCATGGCGAAGCTCTCATCGCTGGAGAAATAAGCTCCGCCAGGCAAGACGGTCACAGTCTCTTTGCCAGCGTTAATCAAATCAGGGTCCTGTTCTCCGGCATTGGGGAAGGGGCCTAGGCCTAAGATGCCGTTTTCGCTCTGCAAAACTACACTCATGCCAGGTGGAATGTAGTTGCTTGCCAACATCGGCATGCCAATCCCCAAATTGGCTAAGACAGCGGAAAAAAGAAGGCTAATTAAGACCATGTTAAAGATGCAAATAGAAAGAAAGATATCTTACACACCGAACATTCCGTCTTTGAATTCCAAGGCTGCCCGCCGCACAATTCGTTCTCTCATCAAATGTGCAGGACTAGTTGCAGCGGCAGACTTACCACCGGAGGTTTTCTTCACCGTGACTTTCTATTTTCAAAATCAGTGAGGTTTTAGTATGGCCCATACTCATAAAGGAAACATTTCGGATTACCTCGATGCGTTTCTCGAATTTCGAGCCCAAGAGAACCCTTTGAACATAGATAGATGGAACATGAACATCTTCTGGTGGAATGGTACCGTTCTCAACAATTTCTTCAACCTCGGCAATTGTTATTTTTGCTGCCTTGCACATTGTTGGGTTGAAATTGCGAGCAGACTTCCTGCAGATAAAATTTGACAGTTCCAATTAGCGGTAGGTAAACGAAAATGTGGGGTTTATTGTAATATGTAATTCAACTTTCCAATTATTACCTGAAAACCAAGTTTCCTGCTTTGTCAGCTTTCCATGCCTTTACTAAGGCAAAATCTCCTGTAATTGCTTCCTCCATAATATAATCTGATCCATTAAAGTTCCGACTCTCCCTCGGGGCGCTCTGCTGTACAACCTTGCCACCAGGACCATATCGAATGGGAGACCCACCTAGATGAATTTAATTTTTTTACTTAACCACTAACATAAAATTAAAAAATGAATTGTACCTTCGTGCACTAGTGTACCATATCCAGTTGGTGTGAAAAATGCTGGAATTCCTGCCCCTCCTGAAATATTGCAAATGAAGACATCTTAAGTAAGTATTACTCGTTATTTGAATTTTCTTCGGTGATTACCAGCTCTGATTCGTTCTGCCAAAGTTCCTTGTGGTGTCAGCTCCAAGAGAATCTCTCCTGAAAGATATTGTCTCTCGAATTCTGCATTCTCACCAACATACGAGGCAATCACATGGCAAATCTGTCGCTGCTTTAGAAGGAGACCCAGGCCAAAGTTGTCCACACCACAGTTGTTACTGACCACAGTTAGGTTATTGACTTTGGACTCCAAAAGACCAGAAATCAGATTCTCAGGTATACCACACAATCCGAATCCTGGCACAGAATGTTTGTTAGTTCATGATTGGAAAATGAGTCGGTACCAATAGTTTAATACCTCCAACTAAGAGCTTTGATCCAGATGGAATATCTTTCACTGCTTCTAAAGAGTTCTCATAAAACTGAGCTCTTTTTTTATTACTGGTACTGAAGGAATTTGCCTAAAGGACCATACATCCAAAATAAAAATCGTGTGAACCAGCGTACGTGATGTTTCTTAAAAAACCACTTAATCAACTGGAATTCTAACTTGATCGTACAAAATTCTGTGAACACTTACAAGTTTATGTTGGTTCAAAGATAGAAGTGCTACAGAATTAATAGAAATTTTCTTAGAAAACGAAATACTGCGAAAGAGTGCCATAATGTATGATCTGGATTGAGAATTACGCCGCACCTGCGATCACCTTGAATCCTTTTGCGACGGCTGCAGTTATGAATCTGCATTGTTGTCGTCGTCTGCTAATTTAACTTCCGAGGGAAAACAGCGGGAAAACAAATAGAACTACTTCTTCATCCTTAGCAATAGTAGTTTTACTAAACGCGCCAAAACGTTTCGTTGTCTGCATCTCCGGATTTGGTTAGTTTAGTTCCCTCAAGGTAGTTTGATCTTCATAATTCGTTATTATACTTCTTTGAAAACAGAACTTTTAAGTTTTAACAGGCAATACTCAAAATTTCAATTAGTCATGCAGTACCCTGTCAAATCTTCAATCCGAGTTATCGGAACGATGCTCTTGGCTCGTGAATACGATAACGAAGATGTCTGTATCATGGGTTATCCTCAAGAGGTAAATTTTATGTTCAATTGTATTTGAAATTATTTATTTTTAACTTTCTTTTCCTTGTGACATTGTAATCTTATATTCTATAATTGTGTTTGTCACAGGTTGCAAGTAATGGTCGCCAGTTCATGTTGAAAACTACTGATCAGAAAAGTATCCAAGTGGTTTTGTCGCAGCCAGTGAGAAATATCTCAAATAGATTTTAAACATTAGTATTATACTATACATGTTATGTTCTCTTCAGATAGGGGAGCATCTTGATGGCATGGTGCAAATCAGAGGGAAGTTTGATGGACAGCGGATCCAAGCTGAAAGTTACAATTTGCTTTTACCAGAACTGACCAGGGATTTTGGTGAGCTAAATATTTTAAACTTATAGGCAGAACATTATTTATTTATTTTGCTCTTTTTTACTTTTATTTGTATAGATGATAACACCTACAATGAAGCTGTCAAATTCCTGACGAAGTGATTTATGGGAACTACATGTGACTGTGAGATTGTAATTGTGTCAACTACTGAAGAAATAAAGCTTGTGAAAACTATTCCTAATGTCATCTTTTTTAATTTCACCTTTTTGTGTAATATTTCTTAATGGAAAGAGCCACAGATGACCCAGCCATTTAGACCATCCAATATATTATTTTGAACCTCATCAACACGCTAATAGTTTGGTATTACTTTTAATTATAAGATTTCAGGTATATATACAACTCAATTAGTCGTTTATTACTGAGACAATGAAATCTAGATATGGCAATTATTAGCAGAAATTATATCATACATAACAGCGTACCAAAACAAAACGTGAATATAATAAATTGGATATTTTTAGTTTAAAATCCACTTTGAGCACGAGTTACGGCTTACGGCTACGCGTGGCCATGCGCTTCGGAAAATCCAATCCATCAGCAGCTTCCTCCTTCAAAACAAAATTTAAGATAAGTAATAAGAACACTCGTTTCAATATTAATTAACTTTACCTTCGTTGACGACGGCAGGAGAATATCAGGGCATTTTGCATTGTACAGTCTTCTCTTGCTTGATCCCAGAGTACTGGCTTCCAAGCCAGGATCTTCCTCAAGATGTGGGGCAGAAAGATGAGCTGGATGCGCCACATCTTCACAATCAGACTTGGGCTTGCGTGGTTTTCTAGTGGAGGTCCTAAAGAAGGAAAAACATTTTAAAATTCAATTTAAATGTAAGCCAAACAATTAATTGAACATACTTTGTGGAGCTTGGTAGTGCGGCAAACTCCGTTTTAAGTGTTCGTCTACTTCGTGTACTACCGCATAGGCTACCTGTTTCACATTTGTTCTCTTCCACTTCCTTTTGCATAGAATCCTACAATAATAATGTTAATGTGACGACCTCTGCACTCGATTGTGGATATAAACTTACAGGTGAAGCAATTTTCTTGGCACGACCTCGTCTAGCTTTAGCTGGAGTAGGCGTAACCATCAGCGAGCCTTCGTCTTGATGCTGAAAATAAAAAGAAACTTTTGTGTCAAATAAACATGAAAAGACTCAAACCCATACACGCCTTACCAGTTCATCATCGGGCGGACCTTCTACTTTTATGATAGGCCCTTTATAGTTGACATGACCGCTCAGTATGGACTTCAGCTCTAAACGGCATACGTAAACGTGCTGTATGTAAGACAATCTCACAAACAAAATTGAATATCCTACCATTTTCCAAGCGATTTATGTCTCCATTTTTCTCCATCAACACGCGCTCGTTTTGCTGTTTCATGTCTTCTATAATAAGATTCTTCTTTTCTAGTTCTTTGATTACGGATTGGTTTTCATTTTCCTTTTCCTTTAGGGCAATTTCCTAAGAAAAACAGAATTAAAATCAAAATCAAAACTCGTGTGTTACAAGCATAGTTACATGATCGACCAGTCGATTCTGAATATCTGTTAAACTCAAAGTCTGATTTTCAAGTTCGACAATTCGCTTGGAAAGAGAATCACATTTTTGCGATTTTAGTTTCAACTTCTCTTCAACCTTTTAAAAAAAAATTATTTGAAAATAGTGATAATGATATGCAAAAAAATAATTAATTACTGATTGAACGGTTTCGCTCAACTCGTCCGCACGTCTCATGTGCTTCAACATTTCTTTTGTGAGCTTCTCATTGTTTTTTTCAAGTTGATCACGCTTTTCATTGAACTCTTTTTCCAGTGCGAGTTTATCGTCTTCTTTCAACCGTTTCATGGCTACCAATTTTTCTTTCAATTCCAGCAGCTCAGCTTCTTTACTGGCAATTTCGGAAACGGATCCAGCAGTACTATTCGAAGCACATTTCAAATCTGCCTTCAAACGTTTGAGCTCTTCTTTTAACGCTGCTTCTCGACTGCGACTTTCTTCCAACTGGATTTGTAACTTTTCGTATTGTTCCTTAAAAGAAAAATTATAATTAAAAAGAGTGTTTCCTCCCGGAATGCTTTACACAATAGTTACATCTGAAACCTGACACTCATTCCGGATCTGGTCTACTTCTTTTTCCATTTGAGACTTCCCCAGTTGAACCCGAGCAAGAGTGGCAGCTAAAGTTTTAAGTTCTTCCTCCAGTAAACCTCGTTCAAGTTTGATTGTTTTCAGCTGACCAATCTGAATTGTTAGCTCTTCAATTGTATACTCGTATTCCGCCATGGTTTTCCGGAATTCGGCATTCTCTTTAGTAAGTTTAGCCTGCAAAATTAATAGAATCATTTATTTGAACAACAATTTAAATTTAAAATGAAAATGTACCTTAGTGTTTTGTATATCGCTCAAATTTTTGTGCATCCTTTCGTTTTCTTCCAATAAGTGAGAATGACTACCTTCGTCGTGTTTCCGTTCAGTACTGGAAATTTCAATGTCTTTTTTCAAATGAGAAATCTGATCAAGAAGGCTTTCTCTTCGAGATCTCATTTCTTCGTTGGCTTCCTATAATATATTTCGATACACATTACGTAAATACTTGTTTACCAAGACAACCAATAATAAATTACCTTAAGAGTTGTTATTTCTTCTTTGGAAATGCTGAGTTGAATCTGAACTTTCGAAAATCGGTCGCGCAAATTTTTCAGTTCCTCTTGAATCGCATCACCTTTGACTTCGATGCAATCTTTGCGACTCAACTCCCTTTTGAGGCACTCGATTTCGTCTTGGCGCTTTTCCAGTTTAGCTTCAGCCTCGAGCAGCTGCTTCTGCAGTTCTTCACACATAGTGGATACCATACTTGCATTAGTTTGATCCTTAATATGCGATTCGAGATCTCGAATTCGTCTCTTTGCTTCACGTAATTCTGTGTTAAGATGCCCGAACTGGCCATTCGCTTTCATTAACTTTTCTTCTAGATTCACGAGTTCCTCTTCCCTGACGTCAAGTCTCTCATTTGCATTAGTCAAAAGTAGATTGCTTTGTTCCAATTCCGCCTATTACATAGTAAAGAGATATTTAGAAAACGAAATTTGATATTTCAAACGGTAAATACCTGGACATCTGATAACGTTTCCTTAGTCTGCTCGAGTTCTTTCAACAAACGTTCATTTTCTTGCTGAACTATAGCCATCTCCTCACATTTAGTGTGGTATTCCAATACGGCTTCATTGAGTATTTCATCTTTCGAAGATAACTGTTCTTTCAGTTTAGCCAAATTATTAACGTGCGGTTCGTCAACGTCTTCTTCATCCTCAACCTCAGGGCCACAAAAGTTGATTTTTGGTTTAGAAGCCGCCGCCACTTCAAACTGGAGTCGAGTCATCTCCTTCTGCAAATTTCCTTTACTTTCTTCACTTGCCTAATTGACAACAGAAAAAAAAACTGTTTTGAATACTTATCTATAATAGTTTCATAACTCTATTTACCTTAAGACTATCTTTAAGCTTTTCGAGCTGCTCTTGTAGATGTTGATTTGAATCTTGTAGAATTTCTATTTCATCGTCTTTGTCTTTGAATTTCAAAGCGATGTGTTCAAGGTCTTCTTCATTAGATTTCTTGCGCTTTTTATTTTTCACGTTGCTGCTGTTTATAAGCGTAGCCATAAGGTCCACTCGGTTTTCGCAAAACTCTTCGTAGCGCGCCTTTGTTTCTTCATATCGCTGATTCCACGACTTTTCCATCTTAGTGACAATTTCTATCCATTCGTTGCAACATTCATCACGAACCTAAGTAAAAAAGAAACGTAGAAAACTATGGATTAAAAAGAAACTTATGAAAAAACCCAAACTAGCCACTGAGAGATTCTCGCGGAGTAGCATCATACCTTCTGTTCGTTTTCTTCCCAGTCAGCTTTAAGCAGAGCAAGTTCTTCTTCTAATTCTTGAATCCGCTCTTGAGAGTCATCTTCTTCACCAATGGCCTGGAACGACGACGTCTCTAGCACTGACGCCCTGGCACTTAAAATACTGATTGATTTGCGAACGTACTGTTGAAACTTTGATGGACGCAAAGGTGGAGCGAATTGGCTACTGGATATATCAGCAACTGAAGCATCACGATCCGGCTGAATGATTATTTCTTGAGCTAAGGCGCCAAATTTGAGAACATGAAGAGTTTCGTCACACAAGTTTGCAGAGGGACTGACATTCACAAACATGGCGGCTCTACCCTGACCTACAAAAGATGTAGAGATAAAAAACTCAGCATGAGGGATAGTTAAGTTAATATCTCACCAGAAAAAAAGTGTTGCAGGATTCGCGTCAATTTAGACTCTCGATACGGAATCATTGTTGTTTTATTACTGGAGTTTTGTTGATTACTTCTCATAGCGTCGATGCAACGACCAAGTATCAAGAGTGAAGTATTGATGTTTCCGGCTTCTTTTAGCCGTTCACCTTTACTTTGAGTCTTTGTTGTTCGTTCCATTCCAGCAAGATCGACAAAGGACATCATATGGATTGCAGCTTCACTTGGCTCGTCCCAATGGTTTGTTCGAATTAGCTTAACCGTAAAGATGCAATGAGATCGACTGGAATTGTGGTTCAACTTGGTAGCAGCAAAGTGTAAGTTCTCTTTTCCAAAAAGCAAAACTCGGACAGCTTCATCAGCAGTACGGACGCAAATCTCTTTAAGGCCTAGTAAACAATAAATTATTTAAAAAATGATTCACACAATATTAAATAGCACACGATACCTTTAACAAAGAATTTCCCCTTGCGATCTTCAGTAATACGCAAGGCTACTCGTTTCTTCTTTTTGTCACATCCATCCAGTAGATCAAAGGCTTGTTCATTATAAATTTCGCAGTACGATACCCAAACTGAAAAATAATCTTGAGGGTGTTGAAGAGCGCAAACTGTCTCATCTCGAGCTCGAATATTCCAGTCCTTCAGTGATCCACTAGATACTGAAGAAATGCTGTCCTTGGTGTCGGATGAGTCGAGATCAAATCCCCTCATCAAAATTGCCCTGAAAGTAACAGTATCAAGATTTTTTTTTTTCAAATTTGCTATTTTTAACAACTTTGCAAAAGGAGAAAATACTACCTCTCCAACTCTTCTGCTTCAATTTGGTTAAGATTCAGTTTCATGACTTCATTAAGAGCAAGTGGCTTAAGGACAGGATTCTTAAGTAGTCTATCTTCCAGGCTGTTGAATACAACATCCAAAGAACGAGGAATTAAACCTGCATCTCTGATATTGCCCAACATGGTGTAGGTTTTGCCTGCACTAGTTGCTCCATAAGTGAAAAGCAATGCATTCTTGCCCATCAAGAAATCTTGTACTAAATTAAGTGCAGAGTCTTTGAAAAGATGTTCCTGTTTCACTGTTGCGTCATAAATTTTGTTGAATTTAAATTTCTGCAAAGTTTTTGTTCCAGAGTTGTTCCTGTTCTTGAAGGAAACAGAATCTTTTGGTGGCGTGACAATAATGTGATTTCCGGTGATAGATAAAGTGCCATTTTTCTCATCACACGGCTTTATTCTGACATAGACTTGCATTTCATCATGCAGATCCATAAAATCTTTGTGCAGGTTACGAAGTGGAGTTGGATGTGCAATAGAAGAGTCTCTCATGCTAGTAACAAAGCTTGCTGGTATGCGAACAGCATACTCAATAGCAGTTAGGCTTGTTCTATCCACCATCTGTTTTTCACAATAATAAATAAAACTTGTAATGACAAAAGTGACAAAAGGTTGAAGATGAAAATAGTTTCAAAAATTTAACATTCATTTAAGTGAAACTGTTGTACAATTACTTACTTTAAGAATTTGTATAAAACGAGGTAATACTAACAAAAGTAAAGTGAAACTAAGGAGTCTCGATGCGAAAGTATAAGTAACCCAAAACTTGTGGAAAAATGTGATTCGTGAGCTTTTACGATTGCCAAAAAAGCCCAACCGTTTTCGTGAAGGGCCGACGACTGTCTCACTCACCGCCAAATTTAAAAACTGAGTTTGTCTAAAACACACCGTTGCCAAACAGCTAATAATTTTTGAGCGCGGCTTGCAGTTGCCAGTTCGCGGTTCGCCCTCGCCCAGTTGCATTTGCAACTTGCAAGCAACAAAACAAAATCACAAAAAGTTAAAAATTTGATCAGCCAACAGTAATATTTTTTTACGAACGTCGACACACATATTCAAAAATTTTTAATTCCCAAAAATAAGAATTCCATATTAACCCAGAGCTATAGACTCTGATTAACCAGAGGAGAACCAGAGCTATAGACTCCGGAGACTATAGCTCTGATAAAGAATCACGATTCACGACAATTTGTTTCTTTTCTTGACCGTTTGGTCGTTCGTTTAGTCAGGCGCAGTGAAGTATGAGTGTGTACTAGCCAGGTCGAATACCGCTCCAAAATACCGTCCCTTTTGCTAATCTTAATAGATTTTCGACAACTCAAATTTATTCATATCCTAATTGTGTCTGTGTCTTTAGTGACTCGATTACTCATCACTCTGAAAGAACAGCGCCATCTCAACCAAAAGATAGTGCGTTGGAGTAGGACACTAGGACAGCTTCGTCGAACCCTATGGAAATCTAACATCAACCCACGTCATTCGGGAAATTATTTCGATCTTAAGCGGTTGAAATGATGGCAAAAATAGAAATCCTGGAATCGGCCATTTCAAGAATTACCAGTCCACTATAATTAACATTAACGGTTTAATATCATAGTACATTCCACCAGGATATGTATTCATTCAAATTATATGGATACATGTTGGATAAGTTAACCATATAGTTGCAATTGATGCCCTTTCAACCCAAAACGACAACTTAAAGACCACACTTCATTGGACGTGGAGTCATAAATTGTTTTACAATTTCATCAGTTATCTTTTTCCTACTTTCTTGATGACTGGTAACGATCGGTGTAAGCACAGCAATTAGCTCAGCTTTAATTTCGCCAGTCAACATTGCCCCGCTGGTATAATCTTCACGAATTTTCTCAAGCCGAGCATCATCTTCCAAAAAGAAGGTTAAATATTTATAGGAAATATCAACTTCACAGTTTCCACCAAGTCGTCGATGCTCCTCAACCGAAGTCTGGCCACCCGAAAAGGCGTACTTATTCACCTGGAAAGGGCAGGTGATGAGTCAAATGCTACCACAAGTATTTCTCGGAATGTTACCTTAGTTTTCAATGCTTTAGGTGTATCAGTTAAAAAAATAGACGAATTTGCATCACTCGCAGACATTTTAGTCTGAGCGCCTTGTAACGCAGGGAAAAAAGTGCTATGGATTAAAGCCGGTTTGGGGCAACCCAGACGCGGCGCGACATCCCTTGTCATCCTGAAATAGGTATCCTACGAAAAAGAAGACAACCTTATTAGATACTGTAGAACCATCAGTCTATTACAACATGGTATTAGAATGAACTCACTTGGTCAATAGCGCAGGGAATTAAACAGGGGATATCCTTGCGATTGCCGAAAATAAACGGAAAAGAGTTCGAAAATGCAGGAGCAGCCTGGGTCGCTGGGAAGCTTATTTTCCCGATACAGTCGCTATCCCCAAATCCAAAGTTACCTTTAATCTGATTAACAGTGACACGTTTTTGGATTCTAATCATGTTTTGATAGAACTCCGGGCACTGTCTACATACAGAATAAAAATTCCACCACGATTGGAATTAAATTAATCAAATTGGCATATTACACGATAATTTGAACTCTTACCCGATAAACGTAAAGTCGGAAAATATAAAGGTTTTTTCTACATCAAAACCCAGTGCTATAATGTCTTTAGCATTCTCTACTGCAAGCTTTTGAGTCTCCTCCAATGTAAGATCTTTCCAGAGGTATTTTTCATCGTCTGTTAACTGAATCACCAAAGGAACATTAAACACTTCTTGTAGGTACCTGTTTCAGAAATGATGAGGAATATTTAAAAAACAATTCTGTATAATTATATTGTTTACACTCTCACTTTGTGAACACAAATGGGATCAAATGACCCATATGAATTGAAGAAGAAGAAGGTCCTCTTCCAGTATAGAGATAAAACGGCTTTCCTTGCTCATGAAGGGTAAGTATAGTGTGTAAATCACGATGAGAGAAAAAAACTCCTCTTTTCAGCAGGTGGTGGGCTGGCTTGCCGGTAACCTTTTCAAAGCGCTCTATTAAAGCTGAATCTATTCTGGTACATCCAAATCTCTCTGTCAGCAATAAATCAATTTGAAATGTTGGCTTGGGAAATATGTTATT
Source organism: Daphnia pulicaria (assembly GCF_021234035.1). Taxonomy (NCBI): domain Eukaryota; kingdom Metazoa; phylum Arthropoda; class Branchiopoda; order Diplostraca; family Daphniidae; genus Daphnia; species Daphnia pulicaria. The sequence goes on from NC_060913.1 coordinate 10,023,007, forward strand.
TTCTCTTACTTATCAACTTTTCGTAATCAATGCCTTTAACTGAACTCCCAACGACATTCCAGGGGTCCACAAAGTCTTCCTCTCCATCAACTGTTGGTTTCTTTGTAAGGTCCAAAGCTTCCATCGTGTCTGCTAATGTTTCTGTCATTACGACTATGAAATTCAACAAAATTGAAATAATTTGAAATTGATAAATGTTTTCATAAACTATTACTTGGCTGATGTAACTAGCGGCAGTTTCGTGGTTAACTTTTTGCACGACTTCCTGGACACTGAAAAATGTCTCGTCTGCTAGAAAAAAATCAACATAATAATGAGATCTGGCAACTATGTTTCATTTCAGTCGACGTTAAACAGCCAACACGTGTAAATGTCACTTGTCTGAAAATTTTGTATTAATCATTTAATTACGGAAGAATACAGAAAAACAGAAGTTATAACACATTTTTCATCATGGTAAGTGTGTTTTTATTTATGAAAATTATACTTCACCAATTTTTCGGTCAAAATTACTTCAATTCTTTTGTATTAGCCAAAAGACAAGCGCACCAAAAAGTTTGCAACAATGAAGCGAATGATATCTGCTAACGATCCTAGAATGTAAGTCCATAGTTTATTTTACCTTTTATTTTGTTTTGAATTAAAACAAGCTTTAAAAATCATAGAAAAGAAAAGAACAAGATTGTAAAACCAAAAGAGAAGAAAATTGATCCACATGAACTGAATGTCCATCAAGTGTAAGTAGTTGGTTTCAAGAAGACCCTTAATACTTAATCTTACAAAATTATTTTTTTATTACAGCACTCAAGCTTCGTCAGCACTGTTTTTTCAATACAATACACAACTCGGTCCACCATACCACATTTTAATGGACACCAATTTCATCAACTTTTCGGTTAAAAACAAAATGGACATTGTGCAGTCTCTAATGGATTGTCTTTACGCAAAGTGTGAGTTAATGTGAATAAACAATATTTTAAGTATTTGAACTATTTTATGATACTTTCATCAATGTAACAGGTATACCTTACATCACTGACTGTGTCATGGCTGAACTTGAGAAGCTTGGACCCAAATACCGTATTGCTCTCAAGATCATTAAAGATCCAAGATTTGAAAGACTTACCTGCACCCATAAAGGCACCTATGCTGATGACTGCATTGTGCAAAGAGTAACTCAGGTACTTATTTTACATATTCATCTTTGTTTATTACATGAAATAGTAATTTTTTTACGTTTGTCCTAACTAGCACAAGTGTTATATCGTCGGTACATGCGATCGTGACTTAAAGCGACGAATTAGAAAAATTCCAGGCGTGCCACTTATGTTCCTTTCTCAGCATCGGTACACAGTAGAGCGCATGCCCGACGCTTACGGGGCTCCAAAGTAAAAATTGAATTGTTTTTGAAATTTGAATAATAATACACCGTGACACGAATTGGTAAAGCCGTTAAAACGTGATAATTTTTATTGATTCTGTACAGTACGCCGTACAGTAATGATGTCACGAAACGACTACAACCCATAATAGTTTCTTTTTCCAGACAAAAAAAAATATTTCATAATTACACAAGTTGTAAAGTGACACATACATTAGTGTAACGATAATAGATGCTATTTTAGGCTACCAAATGAAGGGCTTCACTCGTCAAGGACATATTCTGCAATGGAAAACAAAACCGTTAGCCTTTTGTTCAAACAAGTAGCTTATTAAATGTTGAATTATACTTTGTCAGAACGGGGCCTCCATGATGCGGTCAACGACATTTTGCTGTCAGAAAAATCTTCTTCATCACTCGAGAATTTCTCAAGTGGGCAAGGCCTAATTTGCGCGCCCAAGTCGGCCAATAAAGCAGCTAAAACCGGCTCGGAAACTGAAGCAATTTGATGAGCTGTATAACCAGAGTAGGTTTCGGCTTCGGTTTGTGCGCCACACTGGGACACTAGGAAGTGCAGCATTGCTGGATGCCGGCGTTCAACTGAATAGTGCAGTGCTGTTCGTCCATATTTGCCTTCCTATAATAAATTGAAAAAAATAAAAAAATAATCATAAATTATTTTTTTTCCAAATTGAAATGTGCGAAATATTATTTACCATGGCGTTAACGTTAGCTCCGAAGCAGCAAAGTAATTTAGCTATAGAAACATGTCCGTTCATGGCCGCAAGGTGGAGTGGCATCTGACCTGTTGATACAAAATAGAAAGAAAACACAAATTAAATCAACACGTCGTGTAACAATGAAGTTCGTGATTGACATTTACGTAGCAGAATATTGAAATAAAACATTGAATTCGAACAGAAGCGTCGCTTTCAAATTCAGGTGCTGTTTTTTTTCCTCCTATTTTTCCTTGAGAGAAAGGAGCATGAAATGCACGAGGATATAAATAGCTGATCACGCTTGAACTAGGGGAAATTCCCTTCTCCCCTATGCCCGTCAAAGTCTGCACCGCCTTTCAATTCTTAAGTAATGCCACGAAGGACTCCTAATCCAGGTGGGTCATGGGTATTCCCAACTTCCCTTTCGTGGAGAGTAAACAGAATTTGGTGCAATTCTGGGGATCAAATAAGCCAAAGGTGGTGATATCACATGTCTAGAATGCATTCTGGCCTATCCGAAGGACATGAAAAGTGAGGGCACGTATGTAGCGCAAACAAAGTCAAATTCGTCATCAGTCAGTTTCATCACGACTGAACTTTCAAATTACATCACTTTATGAGACTTGAGAGTAAATAAAGCCAGTCAACGAACTTGAATAACAAACTAGAAAACCAGCGCGGCGCAAACATGTGATTGTAGGTTTACCTTCACAGGTGATACGCTGATATGACCGTTGGTTTTTCCTTATCGGAGATTATCATTTTTGAGCTCGGTTAACTGTATGGCGCTCACGGATGTTTGCAGCATATTTTCTTTCTAATCTCCCCAGATTTTTAATTTCATAACAACGAAAAGGTATTAAAAAATACCCGACCAACATGACAGCTGTGAATTTCGAAGCGTACGTGACGCTTCCCTGCGGCAGCTGGAAAAAGAATGCAGCCATTCGAAAGAGAAACGAAAAATGCTGGGGAAAACCAACCAAGGTTTACCAGTACATCGGTACCAACCAGTTCAGCCAACGCTCCGGGAGAAAATTTGGGAAATCCCAAGTATGGAAACGAGGAAGGTGGTGGGTGGGTGGCTGAAAGAAGGAGGCGGGTGGGTTTTTACACTAAACGTGACCGTATCGACAGTAACACGAAAAAACCAGGTCGCAAGGGGGTTCTGTTTTGTTTCTTTTTTGAACTTGACGAGTCCCTGCGCATTTGGGGCCTCACCCCGTCACGTAATCAACTGAGAGTTGGAAAACCCCAAGTCATTCTGCGCACGTCACGTGACCTCGATACTTCAACTTCCCTTTTCCTCAACTTAAAACTAGATTCATCACTTTTGTGTGACAAATTATTTCCTGCCGTTTTTTTTGTGGATGCTGAAAGATTCAAATTATTATTCGGCATTTAAACCAGCGGGGGGTCATTTCAGCGACTGAAAGGTAACACTACAATGAAAGTGGATACAATGCGTATAGAGAAAGATGTGATTATCGCGTGATGAAAATCTGCTCGAGGCCATTAAAAAAAATTACTCTGGGTATTTCCAGACTTTATCTGAATGCAATAGGAAAACAGAAGTTGAATAAGAGACTCACACCTCATCACCCACCCACCCTTCGCGTATTCTGATCCATGTAGAAATCGGGAAATTCCAAAATACTCTCATCACATGCGCACTCACGCAACGGCAAGATAACAAACACGACTTTTTTCCAACCTGTGGCGTTCTTCTCCATAGGAAAGGGAATATGGGAAAATCCCACTCATCAAGGGGGTCTGAGCCTGCCAAAATTCAAGTGGTACCAAAGTGAACAGAGGAGGTCGAATCAAATTTCTCAAGGACAATCTGATGGTGCCAAAGGAGGAAATTGTCGCTACCATACAAGAACCAACCCCCGAAGCTACTGCCTTCTCCCCCCCCCCCCCAATTCCTTAGAAATCCTTGTTCTTTTCTGCAAACAAAAATTACGTATGCAACTTACCATCGTAATTTTTCTGTTCCAAGTCCTGTGGCAGAGGTTGTGGTACAATGTGCAACGGTAACAAAGCGGATTGGCGTTCTTCGTGACTGACGGGTAGGAGCAAGGCGTGGGCACAATCAACATGCCCATCACGACAGGCCAAATGTAGTGGTGTATTGCCTAAACGATCTCGCAGCAGGACCGATGCGCCCCCGACCACCAGCCGGCGAACCAAAGGCGCCTGATTCGTTAAAACTGCCAAATGAAGTGGCGTCTGTGATAATAAAAGTTACAAGATGTATAAAAGTCACGTCATTTTGCAGGTTTTTTTTTTTTTTTTAAACTACACACCTGCAAATATTTGTTGGGGATTTCTAGCAGACGAGGGTCGGGTAGAATCCTAACCAGGCTGAAAACCACTTCGATAAACCCCTGGAGCACGGCCAAATGCAACGGTCTACAGAAATAAATATTATTATCTTACTATTTGGTGTTGGTCAGTATTGCTTGCACAATTTGGACTTACGTATCTCCATCCTCATCCTGTCTAAGTAGGTCACGCAGGGTTATCCTTCTTGGAAGTTCTTTCTGGGGTTTTACCGGACTGCTCAAATTATTTATTTTCCCAGATTTGTAATCCAAGCTGATCTCGTTGACACTGAACTGTGCAGCACTTTTGAGCTTCATGCTGTCTTGTTCGTCTGAAAGATTTATGGAGCTGGAGGTTATCACAGCAGAATCCTCATTGATGTTGACTCCAGATAGAAAGCCAGAATCAGAATTTAGCTTTCCAGAGTAGTTATTTTCACAAAATTTGGTGGATTCTTCAAATGTTGTTTGATGGGGGAATGATACCCTGCGGTGGCACTGAGCTCCGTCAGCAACCACTTCATCAGCTATCATGAAATCTTCTGAATGCCACATACCTGACATGAAAAAAAGAGAAGAGAAAAAAAAGACGATTAGATCAACTACTGAAAAATGCTAAACCAAATAGTCTTCCATTTTAAGTGAACTAATAACGCCAGTAAGCGTTGGTAACAAAGTGAAAACTTTCTCGCGTTGAGGTCCCGTAATGTATACCGTTGCCCAAACATGACTAAAAATTCACTTTGAAGCACACTCAATTTACCTTTCAATTGCTCACGATCCTCTGATCTTGCCTAGCAAAGAATTGATTTCGATCTGTTGGGGACCGATGCTATTTTTAGGATTTGTGTAGTAGATGGATGAGACGAGTTGGAAACACGACGCACTAGTCCTCTTTCTCTCACAACAGCCAAGTTGATTGTGTCTATTGGCATCCGTCTGCTGTAGCTCTTTATGTGGCGCCCTCTCTCTCTCTAGCTGCGCCCAGCAGGAGGAGGCTATCCGGCCTTGGGAGAGTTGGGGCCGGCCAGCTGATACGACGAAAGGGCAGGACTTGGGATTTTGGTATTTCCCCGATTCAATGGCCCCCCCACTATATACACCTTTTGTTTCTTTATGCGTTACGGTTATCTTCTGGACGTTTTGTTTCCCCGGTGCTGTGTGCTAGCTGTTGATTATTACACAGCACAATCTAGTAGTAGTACTTGGACACCTTTTTTGTTCGATTTAAAATCGATCGTCGTTTTATTCCGACAGTTCAAGGATCATCACGTATTCAGGCACACACCGAGCAAAGGTGGAAATTTCATCAATTGCTAAAAAGACAAAGAAAACAGATTGTTGTTGTTATGAGCAGCAAAGTGCTCGTCATCAATTGTTTCCAATTTCAATGGGGGAGCTCCAAATCGTCTTTCTTCTTCGCAGGTTTCGATTGCGCTAGCTGCCCGCATCACACGTAATACTCTGTGTGTCTACGGAGGAAGTACTGAAATAGTAGGTCGTTCAGGATCCCTTTTTTCTCGGTAGAGGCTGAAGAAATATCCCGCATAGCATATAGGCGACACCATATATGGCCTGCGTGCTACTCACCAAGGAATTCTGGCTGATTCTGGCACATTTCATAATAACCCACCCGAAGGTCCACGTTATTTCCGTTGGGTCTTTCCTCTTTTTCTTTCTCTTTCTTTCTCTTGTAACAACAGACCTTGACAGACGAGTCAACGTGGTTTTTCCTGTGTTGAGTTCACCCGTAATCAGTCGGCAGTCGGTGTAATGAGGCTGATCGCGGCAATATCTGACGGACTTTTGACCTTCTGAAAAATCGGGGACAATTAGAAAGGCACCGATATGTTTCGATTACTTTGTTATCTGTTGGGAAAATATGAAATGTAGTTGGACTGTGCATTGAACTGGAGGGTTGCATGTTTCCCCCTGACTAATGGTTTTTCCGTCGCCCGATGATAGAGACAAAACGGAAGTTGCTTTATCTATACTAACCTTAATATACTATATTGCTAGAGCTGTTGCGTCAAGTATTAGATATATACTTACATGGGGATTCACGTTGGTGTCACACGTATGCGTGAATTCCATCTGATGAGGCGATTTCCGGAGCAAAAAAACTTTTTTTAGGGGAAAAAAATGTTTTTCGGTTTGGGAAAATATGTTCTCCTTCAAAAGGTGAAGGTTTCGTGAGTTCAATACACTCTGACAGGATGGCAGTGGGTTTTTCCTAACGAAATTGGTCTGGTCTCTTGTTCTTATATCTGGTCTTGTTTGCCAAAGATAATTTTTCAAAAGTATTATCTAGGTTAAATAGATGAATCGGTTGAAACCTGTTAATTTTCCAGACATTTCTAGACATATCCAGTTTATTATCGCCGATCAAACATGAGAAATAACAAACAATCAAGCTTTTTTGTGTCCGGGACTGTGCAATTGACATTCGTCTAGATGGATTGAACGTTATCATTGATTTCTATCTTAGTTGTGCTAGTTGGTTTCACAGTCCAACGATCACATTAAAATAAACCCACCGATTTTCGAAAAATTCCTATTTTATTTATTGCTGACAGTCGAGTGAAAGCTGCTTTTTGTTCTTATGTTAATTATAACTGATGTGGTCGCTGATGCGCTATACAGTACTTTGCTCTTTAGCCACAGGCGAGCGAGCTCTCTCAGAAAAATGTTGGAAGCTCAACCGTAATGACAGCGACTGTTGGGAGTTTTCGAGTCACTCTTTTGTTGCACTGATGAAACAAAAAATCCCCAACTATTGTGCCATCGACCTCTATTACGAATACGTTATTTTCACAATCAAGTATCAACCAGCAGCCCCTTCTGCTGCCTTTAGCAATTCAAAAGTCCGGCTATTCTCCGGGGCAAAATCATTTCACGATTCTCTTCAGACATTTATTTTAAAAAATAGCTCACTCTAATTAATTTTGGAGAACATAACATTTGAAAACGCAATTTGGAATCGCAACGAAAAACTGAAGCATTTGATACTGTCCTTATTTTTCCGTGGTCACGTGTAAAAAGCTTAAAAAAAATTGGTCACGGATTATGTGATGTTTGCTAGATACTAATTGGCTTTGAAAAATCGTGCACTGAATTTTTTTTTTCGCTAATGAATCATTTATGAAGGAGAAGACAGCCGGCTTTAATTGAAAAGTTGGGGATTCCCTATCACGAAATATAAAGAAGAAAAGAAGCAACTACCGCTACTATGGCAACCAGTTTACATCGGTCTTCCAAGACATTCCTCCGGCGCTATAAGTTAATGAAAACCGAACAAAACAAGAATGCCAGCCCAAAGAGAACGGCACAAATAATACAAATGAGTGGAGGGGGGAAAAAGGAAAATAACTCTATTTTGCACCTCGGTAAAATAAAGTTTTCTTTGTTTTTTATTTGTTTTTTTTTTTTACTCCGGGAATTTCCAGTTCCCCTCGGTTTTCAACCAAGGATGTGAAGCGTGAACAAGTAGGAACTCGATGCGACTCTATCAAGCCATTACCCGAATTCGTCGACTATCCGCCTCCTTTTCACCACAATCGATGCCAGGAAAAGACACGCCAAGGTTGATTCGATTTAAATGCATTAAATCCGCGCGGAAGACGTCACCCAATGCTAATTTCAATATACTAAGCTAAGCCAAGGGGGAAGGATGATTTCAATCTGTAGAATGGATTGGCCGTTTAAGTAGTTGGCCGGCTGTGCTTCAGGCAAGTGCTAATAAAGACGAACATGATGAGGAAGGCATTAAAAAAGAATGAAAGAAAAAGGAGACATCCGTCTTGTGAGAGGTTGAGAGGTGGAATCCGCTTATCCAAGGTTGTTACTATCGCGGCGAGGAAAAACCGGCTGTGCCATAGTTGGTACGATCAACACCCCGTGTAGACTGTTGATATAATACAATACATATTTGCTCATCGCACCAAAATAGCCGAGCGTTCCTTTCTCCTAACCGGAGTTTGCACGCGAGTGTGGGTTCGATGCGGACATCGGGATAAAAGCAACTCAATTACAAACGATCCCGCTCTATATGGCTAAATGGTCGCTTAACTATCAAACGTTCGCTGGTTAAAATAACCGGATAAGTCGAAAGAAATGAGGTTCGAAAGTGAAAACAATTTGAATGCTGGAAGGAGAAGGTGGATCAAATGATTCGAAACAAGTTATGATGTTTCAAATTCAAGATAAACCGGTCGATGACATCAGTTGTAATCAAAAAATTTCAATGTCAACAATTTGGCGACATTCAAGGGGAATATCTTTTATGGAAAAAACTTTCTTTGTTGGTTTGTTGCCTATCAGGGAATGAAAAAAAAAACCCTGGCTGTTGTTTGCATGTTTATCGCCCAGGGGTAAAAACATTTACGACATAGCGATCCTTGTATGACAGCGCCACGACAGACTCACGGACGTAACGTACGCAATAATTTTGTTTGACATTTCTTACTTTTATTAGTACAGTTATTTTTCAATTAAAATTGCTAATTTTACTAAAGTTAAATTGGAATTTAAACCATGACAATTTCGTCTTTAACCGCGTCTAAAATGATTTTTTTTTTTAATAACTGCGCTACTTTTCTAAGCTAGACCTTTTGAGAGAGAGATTTTTCAATGGTAAATATAGATTCGGTCTAGTTTCACGGCGTACGGGGGGAAAAACCCTTTGTCATCACGTGTAAAACCTTTTGTCCGCTACGTGAAAAAACTTTCCTTCTCTTAAACGAGGTATTTTTAGCAAGAGGAAACACATCCAATAGACCCTTTTTTTTCTTCTCGCCAAAGGGTATCATAATTCAACAAGGCACCAATCCCTATTGACCGTAGTGTTCCAAAGACTGAACGTAGAGTACCGCTGATTGGCTGCAGGGCCATCACCATCATCGCCATGGAAACACAACATCATCACATGTGTGTACACGTGCTATTTACACTACCAATAAAGAAAAGCTCCCTGCTAAATTTATTAAATTTAATATTAAAAGTTCCATTTTTTTCTCACTGTAAAAACGGGGAATTCCGGCTCTAAAAAATGGAAACGGTAATTTTTTTAAAAATCGGAACTTGGGGGTATTGGACAAATATTTACTTTTTCTAGTGTTTCTTTTTCCCCTGGAAATGTCACCTTGTCCTGGGTGCTAAGGATAGTACCAAATAGACATATTTCAAAATGGTTGTCAACATTTGTCTAAATATCTGCCGCCCCCCCCATTCGGCTAACCGGCCCGGAAACCAAATTCCACAAATTCTCCGTTCTTTCAATAGTTACAATCTTTTGTAAAATAGCTAAAATAACATCCTGAGCATGACAAAGAAAAAAATACGTAATAAAATGAATTAGGGAAAGCCCCTTAAGGTAGAGGAAAAATGTGGAATATCAACGTGAAACTTTTATTTACCTTCATCATCCGTCATGTACAATCTGAACAATCAATGGGGAAAGCCATTGGAGCGGCCATCTAGTTACTGTAATATTCATTGAAGTTGAGTTTTACCAAAAGTTCGTTGAAATGAGACTGATGGCTTCGATCATTCACCTTTTCGAGAACTAAAATAAATGATTGTAAAAGACAAAAATTAATAATCATTTCGAGCTATTTAATTTTTAGATGTTTAAAATACATACTTAGCCTGATAAATTTGGCGTATTCTTTGGCTTTGGCGCTGACCGAGTTGATTTGCGATTGAAGGGCATCTGAATAGGTATAATTGGCGGCCAGGAGTAGACCGCGGAATTTGAGTGCCAAGTTGAGCGCATCACGAATGATTTTCAAAAGGGAAGCACTTTTCGGCGTGAGTAGTAAACGGGATTTGGCTCGATGGATGTAATTGGAATGTAATTCGTATAAATCATCGAGTGAACGAGCACCGTATTTCTTCAATTCGGCCAGAAATTCGCTCCAGGCCAGAGTCAACAGCTGGCTCATGACGTAGTTTTGTAACGTCTGAACGAAATGATAAATCGAATGACGCGCGATGTGAACGGCGTGCCAACGTCTCGGGAGGTCTCTCATTAAATTGACATGGACGTCTTCAAGCGCCCAAGCGGCCAATCGCAATTGTAGGACGAAAGAGAATATTTGACTGTAATCGTCCATAACTTCTTCGGTCAGAATGAGATTGAGCGGCCAGCGGACTCTATATCGCAGAGTAAAACATTCCAAAGCCTCCAGTTGCGAATTGGAAACAGACCCCGTTGCTTCCTTGGTGTAGAAGCTCAAGCGGGACGCGTAGTACTCGTTGGCTTGGACGGAATTGAGAGCGCTTTGCAGGATAAAGTTCATTGACGGAACGTTGATCAACTGTTGGATTCGAGTAATTTGCCCCAATCTGCGTCCAATGTTGCTCACGAGACTGTGGCTAAAGGCGCCATTGTCCAGGAACAAATATTGGCGCAATGCTTCAAGATGTTGCATAAAGCGATGGTCGGGACCTGTCAGCAGAGTCATGAGAGAGCGGTTGACCATTTGACACTGGGTTCTGATGGGCAAGAGTAAACTCCGCTGGACAAAGAAAGAAAGTGACAAGTCACGGATTTCCTCCTCACAAGGTTCGGCATCTTGTAGCCAGTCACGCTTCTCCTGAACGATCAACATGGTTGGCTCGGGTTCGGCATCGAAATTAAATTGGAAAGGGTAAGAAACTGAAGCAGGATTACTCCAGTCTTTCGGGACATACGGGCTGATGACGACACGACACGACTCTTCGGGAGTGGATTCTCCATTGTTCTCTTTAGTGTAACGTGGATCCACTCCAAATTCTTCCCACAAGACTTTGGTTTTGATCTCTTCTCGTGTCAGAATTTTCTTTTTCGACTGAGTCGGCTTTACCTTTTTTGAAGGTGCAATCGTAGTTGAAGATGTTGCAGGGATTGGAGCTGAAGTGATGGCCGATTTTTCAACAGTCACAATGTCAGGTTGAATTTGAGAAACAATATTGTTTTCTTCATCCATTCCTCTTATTGGATCATTGGCATTCAACTCATCTTCAAAAGGCCCATCGGTTGAATCCTTGTCATCGAGCAAGTTGGCGTATTTGATGAGTAATCTTCGTTTTTCATCAGCTTCGCATTTGTCGATGGAATCGTGGTATCGTTGAATATCTTCATCGAGGAGCCTCTCTTGATTCGCTTTTTTGGTTTCCTCTGCCCGTTTGAGATCCAGCTGCTCGTCCAACTCGGCCTTGGCCAAGGCAAGACGGGCATTGCGCTTCACGGCACGGTCCAACTGTTTGGCTGCCTTTTCGGCTACAAGTTCGGCCAATTTGGCATCGCGAATCTTGCGAGCCTGTTGGCCCAAATCTTTTATGGGACGTACGAAGTCAACGACAGCCGGAAACTTTAGTGCGTACGCTGCACATTCGACTCGAATATCGTTCAATTCGGATAGGCTGAGCCCGATTCGCAACGACGGCTCCCTGTGTTCGAGTTCCTGCTCAGCACACAATTGATTTTTTTTTTAAACAGCAGTCATTTTTTTATTAGAAACGATTGCTTACTTTTGCTTGGCACAGCTGTAAAAGATGGACCGTTTTGCCACAAAGATAAACGTCGTTCAGGAGACCAGTGATTGCGTCATCCTCTGCAGTCGAATTGATGAAAGGTCCCGCCCCGGGACGATTAATGGGCTGAAAAGCAAAGCCATTGATCCAATAGTTTCTATCGCGTTTTTCCAGTTGAACGTTGTCAGGACGGATGAAAAATTCATTATGCGGATCGCTGCAGCGCCCGCGGTATATCCAATGCTCCACGTACCTAGACGAGTTGAAAGAAAACATTTAATAATAAACCTCCTATTGAATCAAAGTGTTGGTAATTACGAAAGCAGTGGTCCAACACAAGCAGCAAAATAGGCCGTCAAGAGGTTTCGTTCTTGTTCATTAACTGTTACGGTAGAGAGATCAACCAGGTGTTGTAGGAAGGCGACTCCACGTCCGTTGCCATCTTCCCAGCCAGGCCAATGCCAAAGTCGATCCATTAATTGAAGGGAAGACGAAAGTGTTTTCAGCTGTTGAACGACAGCTATTAGCGACGGGGACTTGATCACCTCCTCCACCATTTCCTGGTAGTATTGTAAGCTGGTGAGCAGTTGGTCGCCGAGTGTATTGCGTACAGGGCCGAATTCGGGGTTCCAAACTACACTTTTCAGACGTCGAACCAGTCGGCCGCATTGTAGCAGAGGTCGTGCGAGATCAAATAAACAATCGGAGCTAATGCCGTCGATAAAAGGATAGCCGTTGAATTGAAATTCGTCGTCAACGCAGGAAAATACTCGCGACTCGATTCCCAACATCAAGTAAAGTATGTTTTTTCGGAATTCTGATTCATCCATCAGAAAAGAGTCTCGTGTTGGTAACGTTTCGTCGACCAAACTCAAGTTTTTGTCAAAGTGATGGCAGAGTACTTGCATGACTTGCAACGGAGCGTGAGTTAAGTAAGGTAATTCTTTGACTGGGTATGCTTGATTGGATAATTTTGCTTCCCAGGTTCGAGGAATGCTAGACGAGTCACAAAGATCTTCTAAATTTTCCCAATAATTGGAAACTCCATTGGGCGGAAACGGTATGGGATTAGAAGTTGGTGATTCATATCCTTCATCAGGGACGACTGGTTTATAATCAGATTTGCTGGTATTCATCCGGAGAGTCAGCTTGCTGCATTTGGAAATTCCAAGGTAATTCAGATTTTTTGGTGGGTTTTCCAAGGCACCAAACAGGTTCCTGTGAACAACATCAAGCTCATCCAACTGACGAGTGGATTCAAGTTTCGCTATGACAGTTGTGGTATAAAGCTCTCCAATGTGAAAATTTAAGGGTGAAACATCAAACAAATTTTGTTGAATTACTGGATAGGGTACACACTGCTTCTTCATATCATCAGGTTGGATTTTGGCATTTTGCCTCTGGAAACTTTCAATGCTTCTCAAAGTAGGTACATCTTCATTATTGACAGGCTTGATGTACGACAGGAATTTCAGCACTGGTAAAATACTGTGCAATTTTCCAGCTGCAACTTTCTCGAGATCACATATGGTATTTTCAACAGCATTTCCTTCTGAACAAGGAATTACTGTTCTCAACTTAAAAATCCAAGCTGACAATTGAAATTCATCTGGTAGTGTTTCTTCTTCACTGGCGTGAGCTGTGAACAACGTACTGAATCCATCACGCTTCACACGTTTTTTTTCGTTCGCTTCATGCTCAATTTCAGGGACGATGCAGCGGGAATAGGTTTGTGTTTGCCCACTGGTCTTTGGTTTTGACACCAAAGTGAAAAACTTACACAAACTACCATACCTATTAATGAAAATACAAAATTAGACAACGAATAACACCTACATTGATTCACATAATACTTACAAACTATTTTCTATATCCATTTTCAAAATATTTTACACCATTTTTTAACTGACATTTACCGCCATTTTGGGGTGATTGTTTTTTTTTGTCTGCTAGTTTAAGAAGGGTCTACGCTGCCAAGTTTCGAAATTTCGAACTCGTAATTCGTTAAACAAATATACAAAAAACTGGCAACAAGCAGAGCAGCAGACAGCGAGTTAGCAGACGGCTACAAGTTTTCTTGTCTACAAGAAAATAGAAACAGATTAGATTTCACTTTTTATTTATGTCAATAGCAACAACGAAAATGGCCAGCGCCACCAGAACTTGGGCAGTAAGTACTGATAATAAGAAAATATTTAATTTCAATAGGGATCAAGATGTATCTTCAATATTTTAGATGGTTAATAAACATATCCCTATGATTAAATTTCGGAAAACATCTGCTGGAGGTATGCACGGTTAGTTTTCTTTAAGGATTCACCTCATATATTTCATAAAACTATTCAATTGTCCATTTCCTTTATTACAGGATCAACTGTGCAAGCTGTTGACAATGTCCAAGCTGTGACATTGGCCAAGACTGCCAGTAACAAACCTGCTGCTTCAATCATTATTGAAGATTGGCAGCTATCTGGAAAGTATAAGAGAAGGCCAATTTCTCAGGAGGAAATAGACTTCATCAATGTAAATTTCTTTCATTATATGTATAGTACTATTTCTGTAACAAGATCTTTATGTTTTAACAGAGAGGAGGTCCCCAGTGATTTATTTACAAGGCATTAGTTTCTATTGTTGTATTTTAGAGTATTGAATAAACTTTGTGCTAATTCTTCTTTGCCAGATTCTGCAAATACAATCCTAAACCCTTTTGAACTGCATCAGTTTTAGCAAAATTTACAAATTGGTTCAAGTCTGCTTCACGGGTCTCTGAAAGATCTTTAATTGCTGCTTCTCTGATCCTCATCTTGGACAAATAGCGAGCCATACCTATTTCCCAAAATCTTCAACTGTAGAAAACATCTGAATAGACTGTTATAAATTTCATTTAATGTACCTGGAATCTGGAGGAATTCTTTCAATTCTGCTTCGGCAACAGCAGTGGCAGTTTCCATATCGGGAACTAATTTGTCAACCAAACCTATTTTAAGCGCTTCCTCGGGACTAAATAGACTTCCCAATTGAAGCGCACGTTCTAGTAAATTAAAAAAAAATGTTTAAACATAGTGTTTGTAATGAAAAAAAATATATATAAATTCTTACCGGATTGTCGCACACCTGCCAAGGGGAGAAAATAAATTTAATTGTGAAAATAAAAAAGTAAAATAATAAGTATTAAAGTAACTGTTTACCAATGGTATTTACAAATGTATCCTTGAACCTAAATCAACATAAGATTATTATTTCCCGCTTCATCTAGTATTTTGAGTATTTTGTCGTTTTATTACCATGATGGCGCAACTATTCCAAGCTTTGTTTCGTTAAGGCCAATTCTAGATTTTCCATTTAACATAATTCTGGAATCACAACACATTGCTAGTAAACATCCACCAGCAGGAGCATGCCCTAATATAGTTATGTAAAGTGCAAATTAATTTCTCAATAATTATGGAAGCACATGCAAATTTTCATCAGCATCAGCCAGTCATCATACCCTGCAAAAAAGTAATTATTAATTATTAATTTGTTTTAGTAGTGGATCTTTTAATGAATTTCTTACATTTATAAGGGCAACAGTTGCCATTTTGGAACCGTACAATTGAAGCCACAAAGTTTGAAGAGAAGACCAAAATTGATTTAATCTGTCATCAGTAGGCTGGTACATTTCACGAATGTCCAGGCCAGCACTGAAAATACCAGGGCAAGCCTATTTTTTTTACAAATACCATTTAGTACA
Organism: Daphnia pulicaria; assembly: GCF_021234035.1. Classification (NCBI taxonomy): domain Eukaryota; kingdom Metazoa; phylum Arthropoda; class Branchiopoda; order Diplostraca; family Daphniidae; genus Daphnia; species Daphnia pulicaria. The sequence goes on from NC_060913.1 coordinate 10,038,682, forward strand.
ACAATGGTAAGTGTAAATATGATTGGCAACTGGCAATACCGAAGTTAGGATGATTCCTTTACATTTGTTTTTCTCCAATTCAATCAAGGACTGGGACAATGCTTGAATCATTTCAAGGCTCAAGGAATTAACAGGGGGTTTCTGCATTGACACAACAGCATAGCCTGTTCCATGAGAGTTTATAGATTAAATATTTATAACAGTGCTTAAAATAGTGCAGTAAAGACGAACCTTGTTTTTCTTCTAGTTTAACTAAAGATGAAAGTGATGCGGTTGATTGAATTTTGGTTGATTTTCGAAGAAGGGGTAATACTTTATTACGAGCGATGCTTGTAACCGACATCATTTTCGTATGCTATTCGTCTTTTAAAAAATAAATGAATAAAATTACTCAATAAACTGCTCTCAACTCTCAAGGAAAAGTAAACAGATTCGTCTGTACACACCTGGCAGAAAGCCCAAAAAAGTAATCTGTAATTCTGTATTGCGCCGTTCGGAGCAAGGGGTTGCCAAGTGATCCGTGTCGTCCATTTGGTTGCGCCAATTCAAATTCTTATAAATATTTGGCTGTCAAAATATTTATCTGTAAAATATCAAATTAAATCTAAAATATTATCTGTAAATTAACCAATGACTTTTATTGAAAGTATTGTGATTCACACCACTTACCTCGCAATTGCGTATCTATTATAAACTTGCCATTACATTGCAAAGTTACAATATGTAAAATGGGCCTCTTTGCGAATTTGGGTAATGAAATAGTCATTTTAATTCCTAGCCCATTTCCTGGTCCATTTCCTTGCCATTATTTGCACATCAGTATTTCAGTCTTCAGGAAGCTTGGTCAAATTATGGGCCACGTCGAGACTATGGCAAGGAAAACCATTCGGGGAATCTTGTTAATAGATCAGAGAAAGTTTGACTCAGTTCGGTCAGCTAATTCAGCAACGAAAGACCCCGTAATGTACCTGAACACCCGTGTTAAAAGTAGCAAAAGAACCACATAACGTACCTACTAGAATCAATCGGGATATATCTGTCACTAATGTGCACTAATGATAGGGCGGTTTAATTACCAGGGCCTTTGTTCATACTAAGTAACTTTTCACTTCAGTCCGTTGGTTCTGGAAAATTAAAGAGCTCACTGAGCACAAACATTTTTCAATCAAGTAGTTATAAGATATAAATTCGTAAAATAAATATTAAATGAGCGTTACCTCCGTGACTTGTGCAAACCGGTTGGCGGTTGGCGCTGGTTGTGTCCATGTTACTAGGTGGATTATTCATAGTCTAGTACCGGTGGCTTTCCGTCAATGAATGATAACACTGTCGGGACTGAGAGGCATCACGTCGAAAGGCTCACATGTGATTCGATTTATAAAGAAAGCTACAGAAAAGAAAACGCTAACTGCAATATCCAAGACACCAAGAAATAGTTTTCCATCTGTTTTCTGGATACAAGATGATTCTTAGGATTTAGAAATTAATTTTTCACTTTTAATTTGCATTTTACTCACATAATATTGGATGTGGAATTAGGAGAATGAAGTATTTCATTTTTAAAAGGTTTGGAGTCTACGAGTGTCGAACTTGGGAGCTTCGAGTAAATCAGGTAGTGAGTTGGCGACAAATACTTCAAGAAAAGTTTGCTTTAATTGTCCGCATTTCCGACACCGAAGAATCATTGATTAGGTTCTTCGGTTCTAATTGTAGCTGTTTCATTTGCGCCACTGATTATTGCATAACACCTATATTAGATGTAGGCAGATCAACAATGGCAGTAGTATAACACATATAGCCTGAGGGAGCTCAACCAACATAGCTAAGTAGTAGACATGACTCGACAGAAAATACTGATTAATCATTTCATCATCAGTCATTTTCACAAAATAAAATCGTAATATCCGACACATACGAAAATTGAAAAAAGAAGAGAGTGGAAAACAACACGAACAAAAGTCTTAAAAAATATTTGTTTAGATAGCCAACCCCGGAAAACCCAACTCTGTTTGTTTTGTTTCTATTTTATTTTTTTAAGTTTCAGACTATGGTCAGTTCATGTTGCGTAACTGTGCACAGAGTAAAATCTAAAGGAAAAAAAATATGACAAAAAAGAGATTCGGATTATTTTAAGTTATTTAAAAATGTATTGTGATTTATAAAGTGTGAGCCTCAGTAATATTACTCATCATCGAAAGTGCTATCAGCAGACAACTTGGCTTTGGAAATAGCTATTCGACATTTGATACGGTTGTGATAGCGAACATTTTCCTTCTGAATAAATTTGACATTTTGTAGGTAATAAGCGCCAGGTAGATTTCAATCAGAAATGACATCTGTCGCGTTCATAAACAACTTCACAAAATAAAACAAAAAAAAATAAAATAAATTGTGGCGTAACATAATGTCGCAACAAAAATATCTAAACGGCTCAAAATGTCAAATGCTAAGGAATTGCTGGTGCGTATAAAAGTAAAACCCGATTTGAAAGCGAAACCGCCGAGTGAGTGGAGTTAATTTTTAAATATCATAGGGTTATGGCACTGTCGATTTCAAGGATTACGATTTGCCACAATGGAGAGAAGAGAAATTAGCAGTATTGGCATTCTTTACGCAACAAACATTCAACCCGTGGAGTCAATAATGTCAAGAGACAATATAAACAGTTCTAACCCGTGCATGAATGGCTATCTCTAATTGAATGCTGCAAATAAAATGACCATATCGTTATGCGTGGCAGTATAAAACTATAAATATAGCCATAGACAATATGGACTCATGCGTGAAAGTAGGGAAAAGTTAAGGCTTCGAATTTTAATCACAACAAAATGAGATATAGACTAGTTACTGTATAATTACGTACCGATAGAGAGAGAGTTGCTGGAGACTCACGGTACGGAAGATTGATTTTTACCCGAGGGTCGTGGGCGTTGCCGCCATTGTTTGTCCTTTATGGGTGTGAGTTCGTCCGATTCAATGTAAAGGGTACTAGTCTCTCTATCTGAACTGATTTAATTTTTTTTTATTTCGTGTCATCAATAGCTGTCAGTGACTTTGCGATTTTGTTTACTTTATGGTACTGTGGCGTGGTCATAATGAGGGCGAAAGTTTTCTAATAATTGGGATTAAAGGACAATATACTATTGAAACGGTCTACGAAGTACTCGCTTCTAGATGAAATAAATAGCCCAGGAAAGTCTCCATTAATCATCAGTCAACTTTCAGCAGTAGCCCGAACAAGTTAAATCTTTCCGGATTGTTTTAACTCTAATTCAACTTGCAAAAATGAAATTCTTCGTCGTATTCGTTGCCGTTATTGGTAACATTTAGCTTCTATCGCCGAAAACTTAATAATGCAATTAATATTTTTTTTTTTTTTTTTTTTAATTTGCAGTTGCTGTGTACGCAGCTGAGGAGCAGGAGAGCTCATACACCCGGGTAAGTTCAACACAACTATTCAATCACTTCCAGTTAAAAACGGATAATTAATTGGATTGATTAGGACAAGCGCGGTTTTGCCAGCGGTGGATATGGATCCTCATCTGGTGGATCGAGCCACGGAAGTGGATCCAGCGGATACGGAAGCGGATCTGGTGGAGCTGCAGCCATCGCCCAGCAGGCGGCCAACCAGGCCAAAGCGGCCCAAAATGCCCAGGCTGGCGCTGCTGCCCAAGCCGCCCAACAAGCGACCGCCCAACTTGCCGCCCAGGCTACTCAAGCCGCCCAGCAGGCCCAGGCTGTTGTAGCTGCCAAACAAGCCATGGCTGGTCAGGTTAGTATAAATTCTAGAATTATTGAAATTGTTTTCAATGATGACATTACAAAATCAACTAATGGATTTAGATCTCCCAAGCCGCTCAGGCCGCCCAGGCCGCCGCTCAAGCTGAAGCTTCATTGGCCGCTCAAGTTTCTCAGGCCGCCCAGGCCGTCGAGGCAACCAATGTCCAAGCCCTCCAACAGGCCCAGGCCCTTGCCTCGGTACCGATTCACTTTTGTTTTTCTAATAATTGGGGGGATGACTTACCTGATTTACGATGAACATTCTCAATAGGCTGCCGCTGCCGCTCGTGCTCACGCTGCCACTTCCTCCTCTGCCCTCCAGGCCGTCCAGGCTGTTGTCAGTGCCCAGTCTCAGATGGCATCTCAGGTAAAAAGTCAAACTTGCTTATTTTAAAAATAGTTAAAACAGTTTTAAGAGCGACGAATACTTAAATTTTCTAATGTGATGGGGGTCCAGGCTCAGTCCAACGCCCAGCACTTGGCAGCCAAACAACAGGCCTCACTGGCCGACCTCGCCGCTGCCCAGCAAGCCGCTAACAAGGCGTATGCCGCCGCTCAGGCCGCTCAAGCTTTTGGATCCGGAAGCTACGGTGGTTACAGCAGCGGTAGCAGCTACGGCGGAAGCTCCAGCGGAAGTTCCAGCGGAAGCTACGGTGGAAGCTCGAGCAGCAGCTACGGCGGCACCTCCGGTGGACGCTCTCTCCCCATCTTGTGCGGTGGCAACGGAATCTGCTAATCCAATTGCAGAAATGAAACATTTGACTAGACAGATGATGATATTGTGTTGGAATAACGTAAACGTTGATCGTTTCCGTTGATTACTGCAACAATATATTGATATAATCCTAAAAATGATTTTTCAACGAATTTTATCATCAACCACAATTATTGTCCTTCATATAATAAAGCAAATTTTAACAGAACCATGCGTTTCTTTCTTGAATTTATCGTTAACTGATGGTGGCATTTTCTGGGCATGAAAACACACAGATTTGAGATTTGAAATGTCGTTCTAATATTAAAAATTATTTGTCACACGAAAGCGCCTCGAGATTGACTGTGGACGAGTTCAGCCGAAGAAAACAACCTTCACTCTTGAAGTTATTTGACAAAAAAATGCTTTCCATTGTACACACGTTGAACGCCGCGTAATTCTTTTCACGTTCTTTCCCCGTACCGCGCCATGTATGAGCGGCTAACATCTCAAGGCATCAGAATGGTCAGTTGAAAGATATTGCAACAGTTTGTTATCAAATTATTCAAAAGCAAAGTCCTTCTTTTGTGCGTAATAGGTGCGTCCTCAATTTCTAGTCTGTACACACTTTTCCTTGCATATATTGACTCGTCACTTCATAATAAGGCAAAGGTTTGACAACTGTTTATCGCGAATAGATTTTTCTTATTCTTGTTTATCTGTTTTCATATGTTTATAGGTGTTTAAAAACTATGTTTGCTTACATAAAGGCCGTTTCCCATCCAAGGGTTGAGTCAAAAGATCCCCCCTTGCAACAAAATCAATAGAAATGTGAAGCGATTATACAAATAATTTTGTTGTTGACGCGCGCGCACTCGATTTCATTATCATCCCGATCCTCGTTCAAATGTCAATTTGTTTAAGACATTTATCAGATGAAGTCCTTATAACCTCCTATTACTTTTAGAAATTTAGTCATTAGCTTTTCAGTGAAGAATCGACTGGTTGCAATTGCAATTGCCAGCCAAGTTAAAAAATGAAAATAGTTGTCTTGTTGGCGTTGTCTTTGCTAGTTACCTTGGCCAATGCTCAAGGAAACTACAAAAAAGTTTGTTACTTTGCCAATTGGGCGGTTTACCGCAACGGTAATTCAACGAAAACTACACAAGTCTATTAGGTTTTTAATTATGTTGCATTTTTTGTTTCATTTATTTTCGTACTAGGACTTGGACAGTATGGGCCAGATAAATTGGACGCATTCGAATGCACCCATTTGATCTATGGTTTCAGCGTACTTGACCGCGTCACATACGAAATGAAAGTATTCGACGATTGGGCCGACATCGGTCTAGGCGGTTACCAAACATTCACCGGGTTGAAAAATCAAAATCCTAACCTTAAAACTTTGATTGCGCTTGGAGGATGGAATGACTCGGCGTTCTCCACTCAATATTCAGAACTTGTAGCCGATCCCGTGAAGATGGCCAACTTTGTGCAAAAAGCTCTTGCTTTCGTCCTGCAGGTAAAAAACCCAAATAATTAATTTTTGTTAATAAATGCGACAATTAATTTGTAATATGGTATTTCAGTACAATTTTGATGGACTGGATTTTGATTGGGAATATCCTGGTGATCCGGGAAAACCCGAGGATAAAGAGAACTTTATTACGCTCTTGAGAATGCTTCGCGACGCCTTCAAACCTCACAATTTACTGCTCACGATAGCAGTGTCTTGCAGTGCAGTACGGGCTGAAACGAGCTACAATATCCCAGCCCTTGCAGAAGCTGTAGATTTCGTGAACTTTATGACATATGGTAAATCGATCGTTGCCTAAACTCGTTACAAAAGAATAACTACATTCAGCCTTTTTGGCCAATAGATATCCACGGCGCCTGGGAAAAACAAGTGGACCATCACGCCCCGCTTTATCGGCGTGACTTTGAAGAGGGCACTGAGGCGATTTTAGTAGCCGAATCAGTTGACTTTTGGCTGGAAAATGGGATGCCAGCCGAGAAATTAATTTTTGGATTGCCAAGCTATGGTCGAAGTTGGACACTACAAGACCCAACACAAACTGGCCTTTTATCTCCTGCAACCGAAGCCGGTCCTGCAGGGAAGTACACCGGAGCAGAAGGTTTCCTTTCTTTGTAGGAGATGTGCTTGTACCAACAGAGTGGGTGGACTACAGTGATTGATGATTCTGGAAAGATGGGTCCATACAGTTTCGGAAGCAATTCGAAAGGAACAACTTGGGCTTCATGGGACGATGTTGACACGGCAATCCTCAAGGTAAAATACGCAATGAGCAAAAATTTGGGTGGAATCATGTTCTGGGAACTCAGTTTGGACGATTTCCTTGGCTTCTGCAATATGGGTCCACGGTATGAAATAAAATTGAATTGCGTCATTGATTCGCGAATTATTACCTTTCTTTTAAATAGCCCCTTTTCGAATGCCATAACTGCAACACTCGAAGGGCGGCCGTTTAACACCTCAACTCCGGCACCAACACCGACACTCTATCCGATAACCACTCAGCGCCCTAGTAAGTAAAAAAAAAAAAAGCATTAGTTTGTTTTATTGAATTTACGTCTTCTTTTGATGCGATCTAGTAACGTGTACGAGTAACGGCCAATATTACGCTGATCCGGCCGATTGCTCTAAATATTATCAATGCGTTAATGAACAGGTCATCACTTTATATTGCCAAGCTGGTCTTGTTTTCAATTCCAAAGTTAACGGTAAGTACCATTAATATTGCGTGATTACAATGCTATTTATTCTAATTTTTTTTTTTTTTTTTGCTTTTTTCATAATGTAGTGTGTGATTGGCCTTACAACGTACCAGGTTGCTACTAGAAACTCCCAGTTAATATGAATTCTTTTCTCCGATTATTGTATTTGCCCTAAATTTTGAATGATTATCTTTCTTAATTAAAAAAAATTCAACTGCGATTTTTTACGTTGTAGAATAAAGCAGTTGGCGTATTAGTTGAATAAAGCATCATCATTATGAACATTATGAAATACTATAGATTATAAACGGGAAAAAGAAAGTAAAGACTTGAGCAAGATAATCGAGTTTTATGAGAAAGGGAAATTCCCGATTACCAAATACTAGATTTTATGGTGCTCTGGAGAAAGGTTTTCTAATATTACCATTTCATTTAATACGGTTCAGCGAGCGGCTCGTCAGATAAGATTGTAAATTTATACCTGCCAGCGCCACTAGTGGAGTCTCGTAGTTTCACGAAAATTTCTTTGACTAATCCAGTCGAGAATACCCACTGCAGAACGGGAAATAGTAATTAATAAAATAGTGATGTTATCGAATTTTAATTTCTATTCTTCTATGATGAGAATTAGGAGCAAGTTAGGAGTGTATAAAATTACCAAATAATTTCATCGTTATCTAGATGTGAATTGACCGCTAGGCTGCTCTGCCTTCGATAGGCGTGCCGATTGTAACTCTACGTACTTTGAGAGTTGTTTACATTTTGCTATCTACGAACTACGACAAAAGTATAAGTGTCAAACTGATTGACATTTTGACAAACCTTTTAAAAGAATCTTGGATGTTATTCTCATTTTTGTGCTGTCCCGTTCGGCAAGTTTTTTTCACCAGTTCACCATGTTCCCCACACGCGACATTAGAAATCCTTATAGCGTATTGATAGAAGACGTAGTGAAGTTACACCTGGCTGCCTTAGGAGAAAGAGAGTTGAAAGATGCACTCGAACGTTTTCGCGATCAAATTCAATCTAATCGCGTAATGAGCTACATTAAAGACATCAACTCGCTTGTCTCTATTTTGGAAGCCAGAAATGTGTTAAATCCTCAAAATGTAGATGCCCTACTTGAAATTTCCAAGATTGTTGATCGTCCCTTGGCTGCTAGAAGAATCGAAGATTACAAAAAACACAGAGAGATTGTTATCCATCCCCCTTCACCAGTATTGCCTGCAAAACAAGAAATTAAAATGACTCGTCAAGATTCCAGAGACAAGTTGACAGAAAAGGGTAAGAAAGTCACGAGTTTTGAAAAAGAAAAACAAAACATTTCAGTTGTTTTAAAATTTCCTTTTGTTTTTCAGTTTTTACGGAAGTAGCTAAACGCCTTGGCCGAGATGTATTGACTTTTGCGCGAGCCCTTCCCTTTGACTTCAGCGAAAACGAGCTACAGACTTTGAAAAGCCAACAACAAGGGGATTTGCAAGAAACTACTATGCAGGTTAATTTAGTTTGTAACTGTTGGCATGGTATAGGATTAACATCCTTTACCATGCTGTTGGTTAATTGTGAAAAAACCTGGAAGAAAAGTGTCAGTTTTCTGAAATTACGATTCAGGTAATACATAATGTCCCTTTTCTCTTTGAATGTTCTTTGATTAGGTACTGAGGCTTTTTCGACAAAGGAACCCTGACGTTGATCACATCCAGACCATAATGCAAGCCTTGAATACCATTAAAAGGAGTGAAATTCGTAGAAAAATTGAACCTATTGTTTCCCCTGCTGATCCGAGATGTTAATAGTTGGTTAGACACGTTAATAGAGTGCGAGATATATCAAATTAATTTGATCTTACCTGTGAGCTGTGAACGGTGTGACCGCGTGAGCTGTGACTGATGAGCATTCGCCTCGTGTCAGTCGTCTGCTTCTGATGATTTACATATTTTCGTAGGACCAATCGTTTGCCTTTGTAATGTATGCACATAAGAATTTGCAGTTAACTGATGGTTGCATTGAAGAAAGTATAATAAAAAATGAAAAAAAAAAAATAAAAACTCGTTTGAATTGTTGTGGCACAGCAGAGAGCATGGGTGAAAAACTGTAATTTCTTACATGAATAATAAACAACAGGGTCAAAGGTGGAGGGTAAACACTAAACAGAAACAGGCAAAAATTTTTGTATGAAAATAATATAGTTAAAATAATGTTATTACTTTAGGTTTAAGTGTTTAAATGCCTTGCGATAGAATAATTTGAAATTTCCAGACTTTCCTCTGCCAGACCGAAAATGATTTATTCAGAATTATAAGAGTGATAGATTCATAGGAAATAGTAATTCCCGTACTTTGCTCATGTGCATAGGTGTCGTTTTCCCCGTTTCCCATGTTGTATCAGAAGAAAAAGTAAAACGTTGATTTCTCATCGTTATTAATAAAGTCGTTTTGAAATAACAATTTCACATTTGAGACGATCTATCTGAAACGCCAAACAATGTCAAAATGAAAAGGTTTTTTCCCCGTTTTTATTTTCAGAGAGGTAAATGTTAATAACCCTCAAGGGTAACTCCAGTTATCATTTGCCGAGATTAGGGACTGTTGTCAGGATCAGCAGGCCACTCTCAATGCCGACGGTCCTTTTTAGACTGGTGGACATTTCAGTCGTTTCGTGAAAACCAATCGGAAAGGTTCGATTTTTGTTATCTGCTCCAGACATTTCCAATTTGTTTTCATTTCAAATTTGGGATAAAAAAAGATGAGTAGCGCTGAGAATCGCCATTTGCCATTTCACGAGTTGATTGAGGAATGCAGCAACATGTTGGCTAGAATGGACACGCTTCAGCTCAACGCACTGATTGAGCGTTTCAGTGCCGAAATCGATTCCAGACAAACGCTCAACTATTTGATAGACGGGCCGTCTCTGCTCACCTACCTGATTTCACGTCACGTAGTTCGACCCGATAATTTGTCGGCGCTCATCGCCATGGCGGAAGTGGCCGACAGATCTGATTTGAAGCAAATCATCGGCCGCTATTGCCACTCGCCTCCGTCGTCATCTCATCCGAAAGACATGTCCATGCTCATCGACAATGGTAAGTAACCCACTTTGATTCCTAGTCGTAATCTATCATCTATATGTATTAATTGCGAACTCGATTAAGCTTTCGCTCAAGTTTCCGAGGGTATTCAAAATGATTGGAGGAACTTGGCCCGTCAACTGACACTGGCAGAATTTGACATCGCAAACATTCAAGCGTCGACCAGCAACGACCAGCAATTGGCCGCTTCGGAAGTATATGTGAATTAGCTTCATGCTCCAGTGCCATTATTAAACAATCAGTTCCAATCAACTTAGATGCTCGACCTATTCCGGCGAACGCGATCGCATCGAGATCTCGTGAGGGAACTCGTCACTGCGCTGAGAGCCATCAAACGTTTCAGCTTGGCGGCCAAAGTCGACGAACTGGTCAACGCCGTGCCGGCCCACTATGCGTGAAAATGTGTACAGCAATCAACCGAGGCTTCGCCTGCTATTTAACGATCCATTTTTCTGTATTTTTGATCCCCATTCTCTCAAGATCCATTTGAAATATAATTATGTATATATTTTGTATAGAAAATCGTAAACATCCAAAGACGCAGCACAGCTGGACGTCAATGGCTGATGAGATACAAAAGATTATTCATTCCTCGTAGTGTTTGTAAGTGGGCGGTTAAAAGGGGTGGGGAGTATCAAGTCTCGTCGTGCCAATCCTCGTCCTCGTCCTATTCTCAATAGCTGGATCCTCCGGATGAACTTCCGTAGCTGGTCGACGATGACGACGACTGCTGAGACTGTGAGCCGTATCCGGATGAGCTGCTACCGTGGCTGCTGCCACTACCACCGCCGTAGCCGGTCGAGTAGGATCCACCGCCGGAGACGTTGGATTGGGCGGCGGAAGCCGCAGCGGCCGCTTTGTTGGCAGCTTGTTGAGCCGAAGCCAAATCAGCTAGACTGGCCTGCTGCTTCTGAGAGAGATGGGCGGCGTTCTGCTGGGCCTGAGCTGCCATTTGGTTCTGCGCAGATTGGACCGCCTGAATCGCTTGAACGGCGGATGTGGCACTAAAAGTTAAAATAGTTAGTTCCAGCATTCGTTTCGAAAGTTGTTGGTCGGTTATTTACGTTTTGGCGTGGTTGTTGGCAGCTTGAGCCAGATTCTGAATGGACTGGGCGAGTTGAGTGGCCTGAACGTGAGTGCTTTGGACAGCCTTTGAAAAATAAAACATGATAATGACAATGATTCTCACAAACGACAAGTATCGCGAATTACCTGGAACGCCAATTGAACTTGGCTGGCCAATGTAGCTTCGGCTAGTGCTGCAGATTGGGCCGCTTGAGCCGCTTGAGTGATCTTTCAAAGACAAGAAAAAAACGGAATTTAGCTGCAGTCAAGCATAATTAAAGGGTAATCAATAACCAACCATGGCTGTCTGGGCCTGTTTGGCAGCGACGATTGCCTGGGCTTGTTGGGCGGCTTGAGAGGCCTGGGCGGCAAGTTGAGAGGTTGCCTGTTGGGCTGCTTGGGCAGCTGCGCCAGCCTGGGCATTTTGGGCCGCTTTGGCCTGGTTAGCTGCCTGTTCGGCGAGCGATGTGGCACTGGGTCCGTGTTGCGATCCAGACGATCCATAACCGCCAGCTCCGCCGGAGGAAGAGCCATAGCTGCTTCCGGATGATGACTCACCATAGCTCACTGGGGCTGGTGAATAAGAGGAAGGTGTGAGGCTTGAGCCGTAGCTGCTTTCGGATGAGGAACCGTAGCTGGATGGAGCCGGAGCAGGGGCTGGTGAGTAAGAAACGGGGGCTGGTGAATAGGAGGGGGTGTTGCTCGACTCGTAACTATTTCCAGATGAAGCGCCATAGCTGGATGATGGGGCTGGAGCAGGTGAATAAGAAGCGGGAGCCGAGTAGGAAGGTGCTGGGTTCGATTCGTAGCTGTTTCCCGATGAGGAACCGTAGCTGGATTGGGCTGGAGCTGGGGCTGCATTGTAAGAGTCGGACGAAGGATACGAAGATGCCTGGCTGGATTCGTAAGACGATCCGCTGGATCCGCTAGAGTAAGACGAAGAGCTTCCGGAAGAGTAAGGATCGCTGGATTGCGGAATGTTGGGAACGGTGACTGCGGGCGAAGCGTTGTAACTCCCACCGCCGGAGGAAGCAGCTCCAAATCCACGTTTGTCCTTAAGAAACACACAAAAAAATGGAAATTGAATTTCAATAAAATTCAATTCGATTGGTTGCTGGAAGGTCTAAACTTACCCTTGCGATTTCTTCGCTAGTCGCATTAGCATTCTTGCTGACGGCGGCCACATCACTTTGACCACCAGTTGGTTTTTCGGCAGCTACGCAGAGGGCACCTGTAATTAGAAAACATTATTTCACGAGTGAAATCCAATGCCAGACGAAGGGGGGGGCCAGTAGGTTTTTTTTCTAAAATGAGAAATGTAGTAGATACCCAAAAGCAATAGCATTGAGAACTGCATCGTAATTCGTTGAGTTAATGGCGATTTCTCTGTGACAATGAAAAGGGTTGAACTGATGATCGTTTGAGTGAACGGAGCGTTCAGTTGATGTAGAGCGACTGATGATGTTCCAGCTTCCGCCACTCGCCCTTAAATAGTTGGGCGGTGGCTGAATGAATAACTCGCCCGGCTTCGTTTGACTCGCTGACTTCTATTCTTGGCGAATTCACCTGGAAAAAAAAATAAGAAAATTCGAATTTCACACAATTTGCCTTAATTACCCTTTGCTTCTGCTTGCGACAAGACTATTAGCCTTGCCCCACCAAACTCTCACTCTCACCAAAAAAAAAAAATAAAATTAAAACATCAAAGATTCTTTTTTGCCGACTAATAACGCGGTCATCTAGTGGGTTGGCATTTGCATACGCTTTCATCTTGGAATAGCGCAAGCGACACTTGAATCAATCACAATGGGGGGCTATTGAGCGAGCGAGAGAGGCTTTCTGTGCCATTGTCCGTCTTAATTTCGTTGTTTTTTCTTCCTTCTGTGACGTTGCAGACAATCCATTAATTGGACTGTTTATTTGTGGGAAATTATCCATGGGCCCTGCCTTCATTACGCATGGAATCACATGGTGAAAATTGGACAAAAACAACAAATAAATCAACCCGTGTTTCAAGTCCCAACTTTCTCGTTTGATTCTTTTCAGCAGATTTTGATAATACGCGATGACAAATTGCTGGCCAACAACAATGCCAGGCGCAGTGTATGCGACCGACCTAGAATTCCGTATTCCGGGCTGCAGAGCTCTTCGACGGGAAATAAACACAAATACTATTCCACTGTTGGGCGGTGGATTACGTGGCATTTATTAAATAGAAAACAACATCAAGCGGGGCATTGGCAGATGGAGAGAAATTTTCTGAAAATTGCACGTGGCAGCCTAAACGAAAAGAAGGTGTCGTTTCACGCTCCAATTTTCTTGAACCAACAACATAAGGACGAGCGAGGAGGAACCGGAAGAATAAACTCGAGTTTTTTTCATTTTTTATTTTGAATTTTTTGAATTTGCCGCTCTGTCGCTTTTGTCTTTTCCGGTCAACTTGGGCCCTACAATCCTTGCCAAGGCGTTGACTTGGTGGTGATTCGTCTAATTTAGTACAGCAGCAACTTGTTATTTCTCTGGCCAATGACTCTGGTTTGGATTTCGACTAGGTGACAGAAACTGTTGTGTAATGTCGAGACAAACAAATGGAAACCATCGGGAATAAAGGTGGGATTTTTGGTCGTCGAAAGGGAAAGTTTTCAGTCGATCTTTGTTCTCCACTCTGTAATAGACGCTGGGAAAATGGACTTTTGACTACGACATTTGTCCCCGTTATCATGGACAGCTGTCAGCTTTTATCCGACGATAAGAAACAAATGGAACAAGCGATCCTGATGACTCGCTACGGCACGTTTGTTCAAAAAACAACGTTTCAGTCCGTCCAACGGTCACTTCTAGCCGATAACAACTTCAGCCACCGAAATACTATCCAGACTGAAGAGCTTACACTTATTGGTTTTGGGATTTTTTCAACAGATTAACTGATGGCGGGAATTTAATTTACTCTATTTCGATTGATCTGAATTTTAAAAAGATAAATTATACGTATCGGGGGGGGGGGGGGGGGAATAAATCAAACATATCTTGGTTTTTATCTCGATCCTGTTGTACACGGACTCATTGCCATGTTGACGTGAAATTGAGTTTAAAAAATAACAAAAAGGCCCAGGTTATAGGTCCATGTTCGGTGGCGATTAAAAAGTCTTTGAATAAAATATACGGTTCCATTATTGGTCCTAAGAAAGAGATAAAAGAAGAAGAAGGTAAAACCATTCAGAGAAACGAATCGGTGCGAACCCAAGTCACGTTGTTCTTCATTTTCTTGCTAATCAATTTAGACAATCGCCTCGTGTAAAAGCGCCTTTTTCCGTTTCTCCTTTTGTTTGATTCGCTTCACGACGAATCCAAAATTAGAAAAGAGTTCAAGGGTATCACGATCGACGCGAAAAGAATACGCAATCTGATTCCAGGGTTCAACAGGATATCATCTGCTGATGCTGAAGTTTATGTACGTCTACCTGATCAAATAACAACCGACGACAGCACACGTGCCAGCGTGAAATGATGTCAAATGCGCTGGATTAATAATCACGCCATTCCCCGTCGACCTTAACCACCTGTACAGGAGATTGCCCCGGCCTGTGAGAAGCGACCGATTATCTGTTGTCACCCGGCCAGGATCGACTAAAAATCAGCTAGAGTTAATTAATGCAAATTTAAAAAAACAAATAAATATGTTTAAGAGTCGAAACAGAAGAAGAGAGAGCTCCAACAGAGTCATAGAGAACGCAAGGTTGGTTTCCTCCCCCCACCCTTTCCCTCTGGTATTCCCAGTAGTAGTAAACCGCGTGGGCGTGAGAACCGTTAAGCCGATTTATACCCATTTCATTAATGCGACTCGTCGAAAATTTTGTCAACTTTGAGCTACCGACTGGAACTCTCCTTTTGTGCCAAACAAAATATTTTTGTTAAAGTTAAGATACCTGTCAGTCTTGTCAATGACTCGGCAGAGATTACGTGGCTTCGCATTGAGAAATATGGTCAAAATAAGGGCGAAAGTGGTTTCACTTCAAATTGAAAAGTTGCAAACAGTTTAACATTGTTTTAACGCTCTGGGGAGCAATTCGCACTGCTCCAGCCGACCAATAAATAGCGGCGCAAAAGTCGAGTTAAACCATCAGTTACTTTTGAGTATCTCGTCCCACTAGCAGCAGCAGAAAGCCAGCAGCGCCAAATTCAAATCTCTTTCCGGATTCTTATTTATTCAACTTGCAAAAATGAAATTCTTCGTCGTATTCGTTGCTGTTATCGGTAAGATGATCTTCTATCGCTGAAAACTTGTACAAGATAATGCAATCAACAATTAATTTTTAAATTTGCAGTTGCTGTGTACGCAGCTGAGGAGCAGGAGAACTCATACACCCGGGTAAGTTCAACACAACTTGGCCGACAATCACGTCCAGTTGAATAACGTCAAGACAAAAATTAATTGGATTGATTAGGACAAGCGCGGTTTTGCCAGCGGTGGATATGGTTCCTCATCTGGTGGATCGAGCCACGGAAGTGGATCCAGCGGATACGGAAGCGGAGCTGGTGGAGCTGCAGCCATCGCCCAGCAGGCAGCCAACCAGGCCAAAGCGGCCCAAAATGCCCAGGCTGGCGCTGCTGCCCAAGCCGCCCAACAAGCGACCGCACAACTTGCCGCCCAGGCCACTCAAGCCGCCCAGCAGGCCCAGGCTGTTGTAGCTGCCAAACAAGCCCAGGCCGCACAGGTTTGTATAAAACGACTAGGCAGTCATCAAAATCTCGTTTCTTTACTGGTTCTTGGTTTCAGATCTCCCAAGCCGCTCAGGCCGCCCAGGCCGCCGCTCAAGCTGAAGCTTCATTGGCCGCTCAAGTTTCTCAGGCCGCCCAGGCCGTCGAGGCAACTAATGTCCAAGCTCTCCAACAGGCCCAGGCCCTTGCCTCGGTACCCATTCGCTTTTGTTTTCTAATAATTTGGGAGATGACGGGAGATGACGGGAGATGACTTACTTGGTTTATGAATAGGCTGCCGCTGCCGCTCGTGCTCACGCTGCCACTGCATCCTCTGCCCTCCAGGCCGTCCAGGCTGTTGTCAGTGCCCAGTCCCAGATGGCATCTCAGGTAAAAATCAAAATGGCTTATTTTTAAAATAGTTAAAAAACTGTTTTAAAGCTAATAATAATGAATACTTACATGATGTAATTGTTATGTGATGGTAACCGGTCCAGGCTCAGTCCAACGCCCAGCACTTGGCAGCCAAACAACAGGCCTCACTGGCCGACCTCGCCGCTGCCCAGCAAGCCGCAAACAAGGCGTATGCCGCCGCTCAGGCCGCTCAAGCTTTTGGATCCGGAAGCTACGGCGGTTCTAGTTCCAGCAGCAGCAGCAGCAGCCACTACGGCGGAAGTTCCAGCGGAAGCTCGAGCAGCAGCTACGGTGGAAGCTCCTCTGGTGCACGCACTCTGCCCATCTTGTGCGGTGGCAACGGAATTTGCTAACTCTAAAGAAATTAAATGACGAATTACTTGATCTGCACAGATGATGATATTGAGTCGGAGACACGGAAACGTTGATCGTTTCCGTCGACTTCCGCATTCCCCTATAATATGATCCACATTGATTTTCCTAATATTTAGCAACATAGCCCTATTGATTAGTTGATGGCCGCAAACATTGATACACAATCCGACGTTGATTGTTTGTTTCGATTCTCAGAAATAAAGGAAATAAAAATAAAAGAACAATGGGCGTTTGTTAATTGCACCATCTAAAAATAAAATACCACACAAATACGGACGACTTGCAACTGGTTCTAAACTTTGGTGAACGACAAAATCGCCTCCTTATTGGGAACGTTTGTTCCAATTCGAGTTCGGTCGGCTGTTATAGCCTTGGGGATGGATTAGACAGATATGTACATGTGGAAGGGCAGACCATAGAACCTTCAAACGGCAGCGGCCGTCATTCAAAGGCGACAAACACACAACAACAACAGGCTGGCCCCCAACTCTCGTTCTACTGGTGTCGCACCACAATCACTCTTATCGCCTTGGACGCTGTTAAGGGCCCCCATATATTTGTTCCCCTTTAGAGCTAGCAGCTAGCAGACAGACACATGGCGATCTGGGCAATCCATTATTCTGGCCGATATTCGATGGGCGCTTTTGGGTTGCTTGTCCGTCGTCGTTTGTGTGCCCGTAACACTTTGTCGAGTCAGAAGAGTATACGGTGCGATGGCAATCTCTCCTTGAAACGGCGATGAATTCTGAATTGTGTCGACTGGGCCAAAAAGAAGCAGGTCCGATACATCAGCCATGTGGGCGCTGCTGCTGCTCATCAGATTTCCCGATCGCCGCCATACAGAATGAAAAAGAGAGTTCGCCAGCTCGTCGGCTTTGGCGGAGTATAGAAAGAGAGAGAGAGAGAGAGTCTATTTGGGACTGGTGGAGAAAATGGCCGGCATATCGAAATTTGCATGAAGCGATAAAAAGCAAAATTCTCTCCTGCAGCAGCATCTTCTTCGACTCCATCCCCAGTCGTAAAAATGTCACTGGGCCATAGCGTTCGGATGCAACGAGGCTCCCCCCCTCATCCTCGATAGGAAAACTTTCGCCTTTGGCTTCAGCGGCCAAACCCGCAACGTCTCGGCCAAAATACAACAACAACAACAACAACATGGAAAATAAATTCCATTTTGGCGCAGCGAAGAAGAAGAAGAAGAAGGAAAAGGGCGTCAGAACGGCCTCATATCTCGTCGAATCGTTTGGCGACCCACATTGGCGCAACTACAAGATCCGTCCGTACGGATTGCGCCAACGCAAATGAAAACGTTTCAATCGGAGCGTTGCGCCGCCGCCGCCGTGTTCCAGTGCCTCAGCTTTCCTTGAGATAAACAAAAGATGTTGTACATTTACAAAAGATTCAAATTCTCCTCCTTTTTGGTTAGATGGGTTTAGTGTTTCATCCGCCCCTTTTTAGGTAGAGAGACTATTGAAAGTGAACTGATTCAACGTCTCCGGGTGAAGAAGGGCAACAGCGATAAGGTGGGGCTCATCACGCACCACAACAGGCGAAGAAGAAGAAGAAAAAACATTCGGCCGTGACTTGGTTTTGATCTTTTTTCTTTTGGCAACAGCCGGCCGACATAGACATATTGGGTCGAGAGGAGGAGGAGAGTTTAAATACATTAACTGAATTTTTTTCCTTTTCGTAAATGACGTCATTGAGAATTTATCACATCCAACCAAACGGGAGATAAAACACTGTTGTTGCGCCAACGTGCGATAAATTGAGATTTTTGATCAATTCCTCTTTACGCCAGCTAGCCAGCAAGCATGTGGCAGGATGCGACTGAATTTCCTTGGCCAGCAGATAAAAGGCAACCAACACCAACAGCAGTTACAAAAGGCACGTCGAGATAAGCCTCAGCGATTTCTTCAAAAAGGGCAAGAAAAAATATAGTAGACGTAACCACCAACGGTAAAGATGCCAAATGCAAGAGTCACGACGTCAACTATTTTCGAGCTCACTTTCTCCTTCAAAATCAACTTTTCTCCTTGACAAATGATTATGCTCTTGCGGAAAGAACTCTCAACATACACCATAGCGCCAGTTGTATAGTTTAAAAACGAAATAAAACTCAATTCAATCAATTTGCTTTTTTCGAAAAACGTGATACAATGAAATAAAAATTGAGTTGTTTTGCCATAAACAAGATAAGAAACAAGATGATTTTCGACTAATTGTTCAGTTTTATCTTGTTTTTAAACTTACTTTAACAATCCTTAATGTGTTGAAAAAATCTGTATGTAGATCTAAGTGTTTAAGTTGTTTCACCAACGAAAAACACCAAGTGACTTTTGACATGTCAAAAGAAGTTGGATAAGAAAAACCCCTCAAATGATGCCTTTAACATTTCCACTATAATTCAGCTAAATTCGACCATGATGGCCTCAGCCTGGCCTCTTTCAAGAAAAATAAAACAACATGACTGTGTCCTGTGTCTGCCTCTGCCAGCTTTTTACACTACAAAATAATTCACATTCGGGTATACAAAATTCAGAAATACATACCTGCCGAAATAGTAGAATGTCGTCCCAAACTATTTCCTTATCGGTATTATGTATGATTTTCTAGTTACCTTCTCGCACTCTCAAATTTCACGAAAGAAAAAGACGTTTTCATTGTGTCATTCGCTAAATTGTAGTCTGCAATGAGGAATGGACTGAATTTGCATTTGGCCATTTGCCAGATTACAAAAATGCGTCGAAATTTTAATCCAATTTAATTTTTATCGAGTTTTTATTGAATTTGTACCAAACATTCAATAACAATAAAAAGAAATAAATGGAATAAAACCAGATAATACAATAAAACAATTTAGGTATTGGCAAAAATGTGTCCAACGCCATTGCATAATTGATTTTAACCGTCGAACAAATCTCTTCTATTTCCGGAGGGCTGACCTATGGTGAACAATAGATTATAAACGACCAAACCCCAAAATAATGTGTTAAAGGATGGCAGTGCGTCCACGTCTATGGCATCAAATGATGTATCGACTCTTGTTTTTTGAGGACAATTGTTGGGTGTCGGCTTTCTGTACTGGCCAAGTATTTGTTGATTCAGGACGCGCGTCCGTTGGTCGTTGTGCAATCGGGAAATTCCTCGATGTGTACGTGCCGTATTGTCCCGCACCGTTATCGGCCGCAGGTGAAAGTGTCATCACGGCTATTTAATACTAGTCTGAACGCCTCTTTGCTGCTCGACCTCGCGGTGAAATACGAAAATCGAATCGAAATCAAATCCGATGTGATGAGAGATGCCGAGATTTCACATCGCAGACACATCGCAAATCAAAATCGTGAGTCGGTCGTGGCGAGTGAAGATGAGATGATGATCGAATCAAACATGAAGATGTAACGCACGGCGATAGTCATAACACAATAGGCGTAGGCAAGGATGAATAAACATGTCGTGCAGTTAAGAAAATGAAACGAGGAGAATCTGCTGAGAAGGGAAGAGTTGATGACAAGACAATGTCGTCGTTCATTCCATTCCCGCGTATATAAAGACGATGATTTACGGCTCAACATCCGACAATCGCATTCGTTTTCTTGCTCATCCGGACACAAGTGAAAAATGTCTCTCCATCAGCTCTTCTTCTTATTATTCGCCATCGTCGCCTGCTGCTGCGACTGGCCGACACTGACGGTATTGTAAAATTAAATCCAAATCATTTGTCATTAAATTTAGTTTAGAACCATTCCAAGAAGAAAGGCTGGACTCGATTGTGTTTTGAGTTTAGTTCCGAGAAGTTGATGCCATTCAAAACTGAATTTCGGGCGAGACAATTCCCCGAAGATGTTTGTATCAAAAGTTTGAATAAAAAGAGAAAATGGCGGTTAAAATCTCGCCAACTCATTGAAATTGCAAATGGGGGACTTGTCCGATGAACTTTACGGATTGTATACGGCCGGCTCGTTCGTTTTTGTCCGCCCGGAGAAAACGAGCGCGTCTCCAACTGAGCGGCAGAACGACGACGACATGGCACAGACGGGCCAAAGAGAAAAAGAAGGAAGGAACAAGTTGCTGGGCTTTAATACGATTCAGTCACAAAACGGCGATCACTTTGAATAGAAAGTTTCGTTCACATTATCAATATTCAGTTAAAATGATGGTAGTCGTCAACAGTCGTGGCCAATCAGATTTTCTCTCATTTTCTCTTCTTTGTTAATTGTCGACTCGTTTGCCCAATTTCTATTCGACTTTGATTGTTATTATTCGACCATTAGAATGCCGAGCCTTACGGATTTAGCGCAGCCACAAAGGAAATTCCGGTCGGCAACGGCAACTTTGTTTCGGCTTCGTCCAGTTCCTTCGGGACGGGATCGGTCAGCGCTGCAGCAGCGGCCAGCAGCTCGTTTGCCGGTTTGACTCAAGATCAGATCGACGGCCAGTTGGCTAGTCTCCGTACAGGTGAGATGATTAGCATAAATAATGTGCGTTACATGGCCTTGAGGACCGAAAACGATCCTGCAACTGCTCGCCGTGACACCATCATTCTCGTCCAAGTCGCCGGGCAGAGCGACGCAAGTCTCAACAGCGGCGACAGTTACACTGCGGCCATTTCACATTTGAACGGCCGCGTCCCTGATGAATCGACGACGGGCAGCCGAGTCGGCCAATCCCATTACAATAGCGCACCTTCTTCCATCAGCGACAACCGAGCCAACGTAAATTTTACAAAGTCTAGCCGTTTCTTTTCTTGTGGTTATTGTGATGACATCCCGTCCGGTTTTGATTGCGTCAAGCAGATTATCGGCGACGGGACGTCCGTTGGCTCGTACTCCGCACCTTATTCGCCCGCCATCATCCGGCAAGAGACTAACGCGGTAAACTTGAAATTCAATCAGTGGGGAAGAGGAGACTCTCTGTGAGCGAGTCGAATCGATCGGATTCATTTTCTGCGCTTTTGAACGGATGTAGGTCGCGGGCGCATCGGTTAATGGCGGCGCGGGCGTGAATGATCCATCGTCGTCTTCGTCTTCTTACTCTTCTCCAGCAGAGTGGATGGCCGGCAACGTCGACCGCCAAAGCGTGAGTAGAGAGAGTGCAATCAAAAAGTCTCGCCGTCTTATTTTTCCCTTTTCGTCCGCGCCTTATTTTTCCATTCCTCTTCTTCTCTATCAATAAATAAATTTGTTTTGTCTGTTACGTCTGAATGTGGGCTCGCCATTTTCTTCTATGCTAATCACACGCACGTATATCTTATACCAATGCCGCCAAAAAAATTCATTCTGACCGCCTTTGGGGGCCTGGTTATGATACAGTCGACTGATGCTGGACGGGATCATTCATCGTCGTCCTATTCTTACCCGCCGTCTGCATCTTCGGCTGGTAGAATCCGCCCCAATGTGAGTCGCGTGCCATTTCTTCTGATGATTTGTACTCCGTATTGATGAGACACATTTCGTTGTCACACAGAATGGCCACGAAGAAAAGTGGGACTACTCCAAGTCGATCCCGGGAGTGGCCGGACGAGATTACCCGATCCTGTCCGCCGTAGTTCCCACTTCTTTCAGCTGCAACGGGAGGAAAGATGGAGGTTATTACGCCGACGTCGAATCTTCCTGTCAGGTAATCTGGAAATCAATTTCAAAAAAGGGGGAAAACACTTTCAGTTACGGCGTGTTTCATCATCATCTTCTGTTTCATCTTTTTATTTTTATGTTTTTTACCTCATTTCATTATTAATTGCTTCTTCTTCTTCTCGAATATTATGTGTGTCCAGTCGACACACACACACACCTCTTCCACTACTAGTTTATAAATATGACAGAGCCAAGGCGAACACATTAATGTACAAAAGGATAGAGAGAGAGAATAAGAAAAGAAAAGAGATAGCCGGATGATTGACTGCTCCAAAGTGAAAGTCTGTGTCGAGTTTCTTCGTCTCTTCTCCTTTCTTGGGTTTCAATCCTGAAACATGATGATGAATTGGTCGCAATATTCATTTTCCTTTTCTTTCTTTCAACCTCCCTCCATTTTGATTCCATCTCTTATAATATCCTTTTGGCTGGGTTGATTGCAATCAGTTTGGGAGCGCATCATCTCAAGCGGGATCTTCAATTTGTTATTCCATTAAATCGAGAAAATGCTGTTGCTCTTATCTCTCTCTCTCTTTATCCATTTGGCTGCAAAGGTTTACCACGTTTGCGCCTTGGACAAGACATTCTCGTTCCTCTGCCCGAACGGGACCATCTTCGACCAGCGCGTCTTCGTCTGCCGCTGGTGGCACAATGTCGATTGCGCATCTTCGGAAAACTATTACAATCTCAACGACCTGATTGGCATCTCGCCTGCCACCCAACAGCCAGCCGTTAGAAATCCCATCCATTTTCCATCGGCTACTTCTTACGGGCCAGCAGCGCCGACTAAACTTGTCGTCCAGCAGCAGCAGTCAATCCAGTCCAGCACCACTGGCGTGTCGCAAAAACCGCTGAAACAAATTTATGGGCCCCCACCTTCTTCGGCAGTCCTTCAGCCCGTTTTGATCGAGGAGGCAATCCGACGTCCGTCAAGTGGACTGAAAGCTCCGGCGATTCAACCGACGGCCTCGTCCGCCTACTAAAAAAACAAGAAGAAGACGTATAGAAAATTATACTACAATCACAATCATGTACTATAGTAGATAGTAGTGCCCCCCCCCCCTTCTTTTCTCTGCTTATTTCACATTTTGTCTGTAAATGGTGATGGCCAGCTGCAGCCTGTCCAGCAACCTTGGCCAGCTGGAAACGATTTGCACATTCGCATTTTTATATCGCCGTAATAAAAACAGCAGCCGCTGATCTGAATGAGCCAGTTGCGACGGGATTTTTTCTTTTCGTGCTGCTGGCCTATACTACGTCTAGTGAAAGCGCGTGTCTATATACCTTAGATAACTACTTTGCATCTTCTTTGACTCACTTTATGACCGTTTCTCCCGAGTCCAAGGCCGGCCTTGGCCACCAGCAGGACGGATGGACGGATGGCTGGACAGGTTTTTGTATATATTTCAGTTCAACTCGGCCACATCCTATTAATAAGCTGCGAAATGAACTCGGCACCACAAAAACTGAATAGACTCCCCATCAGACTGGGCTGCACAAGAATACCACCACCGGCGGGGAGAGACGGACTAAAAAGTCGGTATTTAGTCGAGAGGCGTGTTCCATCCATAGCTTATGCAAAAGAGCCTCGTGAATGAGCGATGAGAATCAATAGAAACATTTTCGTTGTAAACCAACAGAGCATCATTTAATCCTGCATCTCTCTTGAAGCGTTTTTCTCTCTTTTGTTTTTGTAAGAATTTCTTTGTCGTCCATTTCGTCTGAGGAGGCTGGAAAGAAGAGCCGATGGGATTCCGACGGTGGCCGCCGACGTCATCGCTGAGCCCTTGTTTGGTTACGATTGTTTTCTGGTTTTCGATAGTTTGACGTTCCTTTCGCACTTGTAGCGACACGACGTCGGCCATCAGTCGGCGGGAAAATAAAACAATCAGCGATCGTCCAAGGCTTGCACCGTCCGCTTTTGGTTAATAAAGTGGAAAAGATGAAGGAAATGCAGAGGAGTAGAGAAACGGACGCCAAAAAGGCCGGAGGCATCCTCAAACTATAAAGAGAGAAAAAAGTCGATAAAAAGGCGATCGTCATCATCTTATTATTAGAATCAAATTCTTTTTATTCCGACTGTTGGGCGCATCCTGGTTGCAAGTCGATTTCGTGCGGCTATTTCGGTACTACGCCAGGCATTCCCAAATAAAATAAAATTTAGGCGAAGAAAAGAAAAGACACGACGACGACGACATTTCATCAGTTGGAGCGGAGAAAGTCCGCGGCTCAACCGAAAAATGTTTGCGGGAGGTCACGCCCGTTAGACGCCAAAAGGTCACAAAACGACAACAGGACGGCCATAAAAATGTACGGAATAAAAACATTTTCCCAAAAACATTTTAAAAAGGCCGCAAAATCACCCGCTCGTTTTTTGGTTGTTGTTTGGTTGGTGATAAAAAAATACAAAAAAAAAAATCCCGCGTTCATTTTTGTAAACGAATTTTTTTTTTTTTTGGGGTCGCAGAGGTAAAAAAAGGGAAACTGAAATGAATAATTGGGCGGCGGGTTGACATTTTTTTTTTGGGTGGCAGATTCGTTATCTATTATTCTTCCAAAGGGGGGAAAGGATTTGACGATGTCACGGGACGAATAAAAGTAGCGCGCGGGAAAACGACAGCGACACCAGCAGCGACAAATATTTCGGGATCCGGCGTGAATAAAAAAAAAAGCAACAACGCAAGAGCGAGAGAGATGGAATAATAAAGCTATTGAGGACACACAACATTTTTTTGCTAACCCCCCACATATTTTTTAATATTTGACCAACTTTTTTTTCTATCCTCTTGTGCACAGACGGCCGAGCCCAAAATAAAATGAATTTCACGTTTAGCGAAATTCTGAATTTGGCTGTTGTTACACACCACCATGTATTTAGTAGTTGGATGGTTGTCTGGCGTGTGTCCGTTTTATTCCAGGAATTGTTCCTATTCTGCGCAAGAAAAGAAAACGCCTTTGAAATCGATAAAAATAAACTGAAACAAACACCCGACGTCACGAGACAAGACAAAGGCGACAGTAAAAGGATTGATCCTCACCTTTAGGCGGGAGCAAAGATCGTCCGATAAATCAGGACGACGACAGTCTCAACAGAGGACTCGTTGCATAACATTTACTCTTGATTCGCCATCTCGTCGCCTTGGTAACCCAATCACGACCGGACCAGTCACTTTCCAAATTGCGACCCAAAAGATCGGAATTGAATTTCGCTCGAATGCCGTTTGCTTTTTTCATCTTTACGATCGACTTTTGGAGGCCACCAATTGCAACTCTTGTTCGGGCGGATGGATTTGGCGCGTGATGTATGATTTGGCGAGACCATTTCGTGTGTGGTTATACGACACTAATATATCAGATGGGAAATCCATTTTCTGTCGCTGTCGGTGAGACGACGCGTCGGCCCATTGCCTATATTCACGACGGATATTACATGGGCCGGCGTCTGAGTTGTTTTTGTGTTTGGGGTCTCACGCTGGGAGATTATTGGGGGGGAGGAGGAAAAAAAGGGGAGAACTGAATGCGCGTACGCACCTTCGACTCTTGATTTCTTTTCTCCGCATCCGCAGGGCAGAAGAAGAGGCTCCCCGTTTGCGCGTGTGGGTCTCTGTGGGTTTGTGTGTTTGTCGGTCGGCAGGACGGACGAACGAACGGTAGGTCGGAGGAGGAGGAGGAGGTGGGCACACACGAGAGGAACTTTCCCCTTCGTTCATTGGCGGGATCATTTGACACATGCCGTCCGTTTGCCTGCCGAGATGTTGTTGTTGTGATTCGCCTTTTTCTTTCGGATCCCGACCGCCTATATAAAGACCAGCTCCGCCGCTTCGATGAGCACACACAACTCTCCAGCTCTTCTGTGATAACCCATCCAAGAGACAAATACTCTCCCAGTCCCGGATTTTGAATTTTGAAACGAAAATATCAAAATGAAGTGGATCATCGCATCAGTTTTTGTCTTACTCGTCGCAGCATTCCAGGCTGGCGCTCAACGTCCTGTAAGTTTCACAAATTTCCAATTAATTTCAGTTGGTATAGAACAATTGAATTGGTTTATAGGAGCGTGACATTAGTCTTCACCTGGGCGGTGGCCATCACCACGACGATCACCACGGACACGGGGTCAAACAAGTCGGCGCTTCAGCCTCGGCCTCGGCCGTCGTTGAGACGAGAAAAGGTTACGGCAAGGACATCCCACAGCCGCCGCTGGCCATCGACCTGAAACCGTTGGAAAAAGAAGAGCCGGTCAAAGAGAAGGAGCAGCAGCCCAGTCTAGAGTACCTGCCACCGGTGGTCGAAGCGGTCAAGGAAGAGACTCCCAAGGGCTACCCCAGAGAGAACCCGCCCAATCCTCTGAAGCTGGACCCTCAGGCCGCCACCAAAGTGGAGGTGCGCGTCGACAGCTCGACCGTCGCTCCGATGATGATGATGGGCGGCGAAATTCCCGGCAACGCCGGCACCGACTACCCCATTTTCGACACCATTCCCGAGACCAAGTTCAACTGCAACGATCAGCCCACCGGTGGTTATTACGCCGACGTCGATGAAGGACGTTGCCAGGTGAGACATATCCAACCCGTTTTCTTCCTCACCCATTTTTGGGCGTCCAGCCGCGATTGGAAATATCTAAATAAGAAATTTAAAAAATCACAAACTCATACATGGGGATATCCGTATTGTTTTCCAGGTATTCCACGTGTGCCACGACGGCCGCAAGTTCTCCTTCCTCTGCCCCAATGGCACAATCTTCGACCAGAAGGTTTTCGTCTGCAACTGGTATTTCAATGTAGACTGCGCCGCCTCCAAGGACTTTTACGACCTCAACGCCCAGATCGGCGTCGTTCCCGACAAGGCCGAAAAGTCACCCGTCGAGCAGTTGGCGGTGGCTCCGTCAGTCGTCGACACGCAACAGGTGGACAGTCCCAATCAAAACTACCTGCCACCAACACCGGCCAAAGAAACCGTCAAGGTTGAACCGCCCACCTCATCTTATTTACCACCCAACGTGGCGCCCAACGCCGTCGAGGCTCTTTCCAACGGCATCATCACGGCCGATCCACCCGCTCAAAGCTACTTACCACCGCAGTAGATCGAACGCGGGACAACGAGAGCAATTTATCACTGCAGCACAAGTTAATCTCCACCCAATGTATCCCAGCAGCACTCTCTAATTACTAATAATCTAGACCGAGGCATCGGGTTCTCCTCTCGCCACCACCCATAGTGGCGAGTGCGCCCGCGTGTACATTTGACATCGTCAAAACGTCCCCCCCCCTCCCTTTTTCGAGCTTTTCATTGTGAATTTTTTTGACACAACACAAATTATTAATAACCACCGGATTTTGTTAATTCGAAAGTGACTTGACCGAAAAGCCCACGACCCATTGTGTACACACTACATATGATACCATATTATTATATCTATTCGTTTCGTGATGGCGCCAAAATACAATTTCTTTGCGTTCAACAACACTTTTCCCTCGTGAAATTTTTTTAAAATTTAGCGCGCCGCCAATTGCGCAAGTTGTTGCGTCTGCTGTCGAAGAAAGCTCATTAGCATGGATTAAAATAACAAGGAAAGAAAAAGGAAAAAGAACTTTCTCTTTAAGTCTTTATATAATATCTGATATGCGGCGAGAGAGTTGGGATGGGATCATCTTCATCTCACGGGGAACCCATCCAAAACGGATACGGCACGACGCTTAATATTTTCGGTTTCTCCCGGCGGCCACCACTTAACGGGCCAGGAGAGGAGAAATTCACCTGCGGCTTAATGATGATGCTTTGCCCCGGCCCCCATGTCCCACCTGGACATGGGCGCTAGACACGGCACACGAGATTATTCACGTGTTGTGTGTACCTACACGTTGTTTGTGTGTGTGAGTGGCTCATCATCGAACGGCAAACGGAACAACATATCGAGAGAGAAAGAAAAGAGAAAAACGAGTTGCGCATACGATTAATAACAGCCGAGTCAAATGCACGAACGGAGAAAGCGGAGTCCCGCGTGCAGCACGTCCGTTTTCTCTCTCGCCGTTCTCCCGCAGCCAAGAAAAAAACAACAACAACACGATCAACGACACCATCAACAACAACAACAACAATTGCTCGCAACTCATCCATCAGACACGGACTCATCCAAGAGACGCGCAACAGTCATACCAGGAATGTAATAGATTCTTTTGACTTGATATTCTGATGGGGCCGTTTTGTACCGGCTGACCACCTGCATTGGACGCACGTACACAATACTGCACTTCATCTATTTGATGAAATTCGACACACTTGTTTTGATTGTCTTTTCTTGAGACTGTTGTAATTAATGGTACACGATACCTCAATTTCAACTGATTGCAAATGCTGATTGAAAGTGGCAAAACGGGATTGGTCTGCGGTCAACTCTGTTTTAAATATTCCGCAATGGGTTTTATAAAAAGGAAAGGCATTCGAGAGAAGGACATTTGGAGGACTTGCAGAGGTTACATATCTTACGAAATTGGAATATCGCTAGTTGATATCGACAACGACATCGCTACGTGCATACCAGCAATCAAATTTATACTTTTAAACAACGAAATAAAACTAAATTCCATAAATAAATTCCTAGTCTTCAGTGAATAGAAAAAAACCTGTACGTAGTTCTGATGAGTTTGGTTTTAGTTGTTTCACCAACGAGAACCACCAAGTGACTTTTGACATGAATGATGTTGGACAAGAAAGCCCTAATGTTACTCAAAATGATGCCTTCATCATTATCTTCTAATTCTGATAAATTCGGCTATAAAAGCCTCAGCCTGGCCTCTTACAAGAAAACAAGCTCATGTCTGTGTCTGCCAGCTTTTTACAATACAAATAATTCACAATCGGGTATACAAAATTAAGACACTCATACCTGCCAAAATAGTAAAATATCGTTGTGAAGTATTTCTTCTAGTTTTTATTGATGATTTTTAATATTTTATCGCACTCTTTAAAAATTAAAGAAA
Source organism: Daphnia pulicaria (assembly GCF_021234035.1). Classification (NCBI taxonomy): domain Eukaryota; kingdom Metazoa; phylum Arthropoda; class Branchiopoda; order Diplostraca; family Daphniidae; genus Daphnia; species Daphnia pulicaria. Next base: position 10,068,142 of record NC_060913.1, read on the forward strand.
GAAAAATACGTCCCATGTGTCGTTGGCCAAATTGCAGTCTGCAATCTTACACGTCTGCAATTGGCCATTTGCCAGATTGCGAAAATGGATCGAAATTGGAATTAATTGTTTTTATTATCGTCCTAAGTTTTTATTGAATTTGCCTTGAAAAGAAAAACAAATATTTTATACTAGCTGACCACCTGCATATTGGACACACGTACGCCATGACTACACCCAATTTATTTAATCCAATTCTATATGCAGTTGTTTTGTCTTTTCCTGCTGTTGTAATTGATCGTACACGATACCTCAATTTCAACTGATTGTAAATGCTGATTCAAAGTGACAAAACGGGATTGGTCAGTGGTCAACTCTTTGTTTCTTTTCGTTTGTTTTATTCCGAAATCATTTTGAAATGGGAGCGACATTGGATAAGGACATTTGGAGGACTTGCAGGGGTTACAGTACACCTTACAAAATTGGACAATCTTGTGTTGATATCGCTCTCCAATGACGCCATCGTTACGTGCACACATGGAAGAGATATATACACGCGTGCCCATTTATTCTAATGCGATTCTCTTCTCTGCAGTCGGAAAAGATTTTCTCCGCAGTCGTCTTCACAGTTGGGGAGTTTCACCATGTTTGCGGTCACACCATCTTTGTATCATCTTCATTGAAATTCAGTTGGCACTAGAACAGCGCTAGCTGATTCAAAGTGAATGCCAAAATGATGTCCCGGACAAATCTGATTCCATACTGTGATTCGACCAATCTCGCACTCTCCTATTGTCGTCCATTCCTATTGTCGTCCTACGTATGTCTTTGCGCCATATTGGCTAATCTAATTCTACCTGACAGGTTATTGGGTCCCACGATGACAATCGGCGACTTGAATAATGAAACCCATTTTAATTTGGAGGGAAAAAAAGGGAACACGTTTGATTTTTGATTCAATCTCCAAATGAAAATGAAAATCCGGTTTCCTTTTTATTCCAGAAAATAACAAAAAAAGTAGCGGCTTGACCGAATTTGGAGAGAATCCCGACGTTGTTCCAACTGTTGGTCAATTCTGGCAAACACCAATATATACAGTCGACTGTGGCCAACTTCATCATCAAATTTGAATTTTGGGGTTTTTTTTAATTGCCCCCTTCGTGCAAAGAAAAAACTTGGCGACTTTTGGGTCGTAAAAAATGTAAGTGGCGTCGTTTCATTGTTCCTTCGCCGGTTGTTCTATCATCTATTGCGGCCCGTCAAACACACACACAGTAATATTGGTCAAATTTCACTTGCAGTCATCAACGAAGCGAAACGACTCCCGTCTTCTTATACACTTGTGTATATCATTATTGAGCCCCGAATATGGATCGGCATCCAGGTGGCCCAACTCCACATGGAGCGGAACAGATGGGAACCCATAGAATAATAATCAAACAGCTGATTTTTACGAGGCGTTCGAGTGCATTATATTTTCAAAATCAAAAGGGGCGAAAGAAAAAAGGAGGAACAGGACAAGACACTGTTAAAGGTGTGGGTTTGCACATGTGACGTCAAAAATGTAAATGCGGCAACATAAAAATGGGCACTGATAAATGCAGAGAACCGAAAAAAAAAGGAAAATGTTTCGTTTCAAGTTTTTCCGTTAGTAGACGTGGGTGCTGTAAAGCCGAGACCAAGTAGGCTGCTGCTTGGGAGCCTTGGGGCGAACGACGTGATGCAGTTTCTTGAATGGGGTCTGATGCAGCTGGACGGGTGTGGCCTGCTGGACGGTCGCGTAGCGCATTCCGTAAGTTTGCCCGTGCTTCTTCCGGATGGGAGCGGCGGCGGCCGGAACATGAACAAAACGGGCAGCAGCGTATGTTGTTGGCTGGTAGTGTTGCATTGATTGCTGGTAGTGGCCTTGGCGACGATGTTGGTTGTAAACGAAAGTTGGCGGAGCGTTACCCACTAATGCCCCATAGGTGGGCACGAATTTGTGGACTCGTAAACCGTAAGGGGTGACAGCGACCGAGTCGATGGAGCGGGCCGTTCCTTGGCGGACCGACATGGGGTAATAATCTGTTTGAGGAGATACAACGGCGGCTGGTTGGTGGACGAAAAACGGCCCAGTTGCTACTTGGTGGCTGTAAATAACTGGAACCGGTTCGGCCACAATCACGCTGCTGGCATAAGTCTCCGGAAGAGTGCTGCTGCCTTCATCGGCGTTCACTGACTGCTGCTGGTAGACGAGTTCCGCATTTCCCTGGGTCGGCTCAACTTCCTTGGATTCTTTGACAGCATTTTCAACTTCTACAGCCTGGGCATTCCAGCTCGAGGTCTCACGTAGTACATCGGCCCGAACTTGCTGCTGGCCGGGTGTTTCTTCAAGGCCGGCTACTTTCGACGACTCGCCTTCAGCTGTTGCCGGAACAGGGTCGGCAACGGAAACGAGAGTTTCGCCGATAACATCAGCAGGGGCGTCGACCGGAATGCCGTCCGACACTTGAATCGGCGTGGGCTCGGCGGAATCTTGGGCGATGTCGTCAGCCACCACCACCGACGGACCAAAAGGTTCCACCACCACGGCTGTAGCAGCAGCTGGATCGTTGACTTCGAGACTGATGCTTTCAAGATTCTGCTGGATGACGGGGTTGATCAGGTCTCCTTCCGGAATAATCTGTTCGACCTCATCCTCGGCTGCTGGAGTGTCTAGAATCGTTTGTTTTGTGTGTTGGGAGACTGGCGGAATGTCTGCCGGAAGAGCTCCATCATCCGTCCCAGGGAAAGCTTCTTCTTCTTCTTGATTCTGTACATCTGTCACGATAAGTTTTCCAGATGGAATGTCTTCTCCTTGGTCGTCGGTTTCCACCTTTCCTGCCGGCGGAATAGATTGGGTGGTGGTGGTGGGTTCCTCCGTCACGACCGTCGATGGCGCAACGGTCGTCGTCAATTTATTCTTGTTGAAGGTGTTGAACAAGGCGGTGACGGGATTGGTCAGATTTTGCACAGACGACGAAATCAATTGAGTTAGGGGAGCCGTGAAATTTTTCACGTTGCCCAGAGCGGATTGAGTCAATGTGCTCAAGGATCTTTCCTTTTCAGATTCGGATTCAGTCGGAGCATCGGCATTTTTGGGCTGGATCGTTTCTTCTTTGATTACGGATTTAAAAGAATATTCTTCTTCTTCGTGGGCGGTTTCATCCGACTGAGGAATATTTTTCGATTCGATCGTTTCTTCTTCTTCCGGCGACTTGGCCGTCTCATCGGCTTGGACTGGCACGTCGGAAGGTTCGTCGGACTCGACAAAAGTCTTGGACTCGATCGTTTCCTCAACCTGCACTGATTCTTCCGGTGCGGATTCAACAGCGGACAAATCGACGGATGAATCCAGCGATTCGTCTTTCAACATGCGCTCAGAGAATCCAGACGGCTGAGTTTCTAGAGGATCAGCAACTTCGTCGTCATCATTTTGATTGGTAATTTTAGTTGGTTCGAAGGTCTCCAAAAGGCTCAAAATGGAATCGGGAACAGCATCAGTCGTCTGGACTTTGCCTGTTATGACAGTTGGGGGGACAGTTTCCGGCACCTCGTTAATAATGGATTGCTGTTTAGTCGTTTCAACCTGAACAACGTCGACAAGAGTTTGTCTGTTGCCAAGAGACAGTCTCACTGGCATCAGTCGAGTCGGAGTTGAAAGGCCCTCTGGCAACAGACTTTCAACAACAATTTCCTCAGCACTCTGCTGCTGCTGCTGCCCAGCTGGGGCTTTGACAGGAGCAGCAGCAACCGAGTTTCCATTACTGGTTGTCGTTGGCACGACGCCAGCCGCCGGACCCAAACTCTGCCACAACCTGTCGATGTTGGCTGGGATTTTCTGCGATAAAGACGTTGTTGCAGCAGCGTCCGTCGCCACTGGTGCTGATGGGCTGGCGCTGCCAACCTGCAACCCAACGGGTGTTGATGAATCCTGCTGCTGCTGCTGGCTGGGACGTGGAATAATGAAAGTCTCTCGAGCCGAATCTTGTACGTCTGTTGTCGTCGTCGTCAACGGATTGATAAGAGCCGGGACGGCGCTGAGTACGGGCCTGGAGAGGAATGCCGCCGCCGTCGCCGCCGATGGATTGATGGGCGCCGTGGAAACATCTTTTAAAGAGGCTGATGGGAGAGTCGAGTCGGAGGAGGACGACGTTGCTGGGCCGGCCGGGTTGATCGATCCGGCCGTCTGCTGCTGCTGCTGCTGCTGCTGGCAATCTCCTTCGTAGGTCACTGTCGGATGGAAGCCCATTGCATCAGCCGTGTAATGAACGAGTCGCACGCAACCTGTTTGGGTTTTTTTGTTTCACCCAAACACGCAGGACGTACACGTAGAATAAGGTGATGAGCAGATAGAAAGAGAGAGAGAGAAAAAAGGAGAAATCATTGGAAACATTCCATTCAGCCAACTTTGATCAAAACTATTAAGATATTCCGCGAAACAAATCAATATTCTTCCGTCTACTGCGTTGTCTGTATAGATTTCTTTTCTGACTGATGGCTACGTGCTTCTTCTTCTATTATGAGCTCAAATCGCGACTCATTTGGACATGTCAAAACGGTAACTATTTCGCTATGAGTAAATATAAGAGACGAGATTCAATAATTCTGGTGGACGTGATGATCAATCGACAATCCCGCATAGATCTGCCCCTCCCGATCGTGCAACTCATCAAGGATACATTAATAAAAGAAATGCTAATAATTAAGTTAAAGGAGGAAGAAGAAGCCAAGAAATTCCCCCAAAACCAAACCAGTTCCATGGCTCGGAAGACGCAAGAATGCTGTGGGATATCGCCGCTCTAAATGTTGCCAAATGTCGAGTGGCTCGGCGTGCGTCTAGTCACGTAGGACCTTTCGCTACACTGCTGTAGTAATTGAAGTGTAATGAGATAACAGTAGCAAGAAGGGGTTGGGGGAAAGAAGAAAAGAAAAGAAAAAAGACTAACCATCAGGTTGGAGGACTCGATACATTCCTGTAACAACTCCAGCCGCATCACGAGATTCCGTTTGGCTCTTGTAGTCCCCAGAGTCCTGACTGGCCACGTTGTACCGGAATCGATAAGGAAGCTGCTCCGCATCGCCCTTAAATGTACATCGGATCATTATTATTATAATAAGGAAGGAAGAAAGAAAAGAACCCCAAAAACGTGAATACACAAAGAGACGTAATTATAAAAGATTAATCTGAAAAATGAGTTTATACCGTGACGACCCGAGTGTCGGCTATTTTCTCTTCGATTGCACGACCGAAAACCGCGACGCCGAGCAACAGCAACTACCGGGAGTAAAGAAATAATTGGGAATTAAACAACAACAAATGAACAGGTTATTTTAAAAATAAAACGAAACATCACGACTCGAATGAATTTCAAATTTCGGTAAAATGTCAATTTCACCTGGAGGAAGTGGACGAGCTTCATAGGGTCGGTACAGGTGATGCACTGGAACTGGAATACAAAGTTGGTGACCCCCACACTTATTTATAAGGGAGGTAGTTTGGCCCATCCGGACAGAAAAAGTAAAAGGTATTTTTTTGGTAAACGAGGTCAGAGTTATTTTTCGACCTTATGACGAGGGTTGACAGGTTGACAATCCCCGTCCCCAATCTCTCTCCCAGCCCTGCTGCACAGTACTGAAGGTAGGTAGGTAGGCCGATAGTGGCCGAAAAACAAGACTCGGAGTAGCAGAATACGGAGGGAGATGGGCCAGTGAATGAGAAAAAGAGGTCAAGGCTTTCGGTGAAAGTGCACAATAAGCACAGCCAAAAACACATTACACACGAGGACGAGTGATGAGAAAGAGAGAGCAGCGGAATAGGCAGTTCCGCCATCCCATCTCTCGAGTTGTTTTGTGGGAGGAGGGAAAGAGGAAATGAAGATGTTGTGATCGAAATCACTTTGTGTCCAGCTACTCTCAATCATCTTCGGTAAAAATTGGTCAAGTTCTCATGTTTTAACCTTTATCAGTATACAACAACAACAAAATTACAAACTGTACATCAGATGATGGAAAATTATCTTTACACATTTAGAATTTAGAATTTAAAAAAATAAAAACAATAAGCAAATTCTTACGTTTTCTTTTCTTTCTTTTCTGTTCTGGTTGTGTTAGGAATATTTGATAAGACCATCAATATTTATATAAGTTTTCGAATGGGGTATTTTGCAAGTTGTCAACTGGACGATCGAAAGGGCAGAGGCATCTTGACTGCCTCCTCGTAGGAGGGCGGAAGTGAGAAATCGATATCGATAAAGTGGTGGTCGCCACTACTACTAGTCATCCGGCAGCTCCTTTCGAACAGGACATCTGGGATGATGTTGATGTTGGTGTGGTAAGGGACCGGAGTCGAGACGGTCGACTCGACCACGGAGACTTGAACGACGCTGTCAGAACTGCTGTCACGTGACGAGTCGTCTTTCCCCCGGAAGAATTCCGACTGGCAACAGGCCTTGATGACGACCATCAGTCCCACCAGCATCATAAAACACAACAACACCAGCAACATGCCTGAACCGATCAAGATTGGGCTCGTTACAAATTTAAAATTCAATTATCATCAAACTTGCCTCTGATTACTTACTGTTTTCCGTGAGTAACATCATCGTCAAACAATTCGGGATGAAAGTTGACAAAACCCGTTGAAATGTGCAACTGATGTGTTAAACGCCGACGATCCAACTGCCGACTGTCAACAGCGTCAATCTCCTGTTGAGTTATAGCCGCAATGAACGGACGGATGAGGAAAAGGAGGAGGAGGGACTGTGTACTTGCGACGTCTGCAGAGTCCCGCGCCCGAACGTGTTCTGACCCGATGGCTGTTGTTGGCGCCCTGCGTGCAAGTGTAGTGACCGCCAACGAGCAGCAGCAGCAGCAGTGGGCAACTTTCAGTGAACCAGTTCAGCCGGCATCACTGCATGGGGTCTTTGAATCCCATTTTTTCTTCTCTTTCAAGTTAAGGCGGAAGTCTTGGCTGGATCAACAAACACGGGAGCATTGCGTGTACGTGCATGTCTATATAGAGCAAAAGGATGAGATTAAAACAACAAAAAAAAAAACTTAAAAATAAAATAAATAACAAAAAAATTATAAAAGAAAACGGCCCTCCCGAAACGACAGTCCCGCAGGCGACGTGTATCGGTGGAAAGCGGTTGGCTGTTCTACAAGGTTCTATATACGTATACGTTGGGAGTGAACTGGATTTTATTTTTTATTTTCTTGTTGTTAGATTCCTCCTGTTTAAATGCTGATGCTGTTAGTACGGGCTAGAGAGATAATACATTTTTTTCTGGTTTCAGAGTGGACATGCGCTGAACGCGTGTTTCTTTTTCTTCCCGCGGGCGAGACACACTAGACGTCGGTTGCCAATGGTGGAACTGCCCAACTGCCCTTGATAAATGGACAATGTACCCCAAAGGAAACCGGCCATTTTTTTGTTTTCACGAAAAAACAAAAAACATTCCTCCAGACTGTATAGATTCAGCCAAGTCACTCTATGATCAACGATCGCTCTCTGCTGATAACGCATGCACAAAAGTACCTACTACAACAGTCTTATAGTACAACTAACTACACGATGCATTCACGATCAATCAATCGGGTTTCACCCGAGGCGGAAAATTAACTTTTCTCTCTCTCTCTCCTCTAGTGTCACCTGCAGGAATCATTATCTTCCAAGATTAATCAAAAAGAAATGTTGATGATTGGATGACTGCCCAATTCATCAACCATTAAGTTATATGATGTCGCCATTGAAACGAAGGTCGCTACGAATAAATTCGAAATACTTTCGGGCTATTAAAGAGGGGCAAAAACAAAAGGGCAACAATTCAAATTCTTGACTATAATTTACAACAAGAGATTTTTCTATTCCTTCTTTTTATTATAGAACGGCAGAGGTTGTTGAGGCAAAGTGAAAGTGAAGCATATCTCGGTGCATTCACCTGAAAAATCTTTTCTTGGCTTGATTTACTTTCGGAATCAATTCTTGACCATCGGCATTTTATTTAAAACAAGAAGAATTCGAAAGCTTCGATAGTTGTCGAAACTTATTGTTTTGTTTTTCATTCTACAAGTTGAATTCAAAACTTGTCTATTGAAAGACTCGACTGTTATTACTTCCTTGATTTATCTCATCGAAGAGAAAATTGTTGTTATCCTCGAAATATAAAATCTGTAGGAAGTCTAGCATATAAGAAACCTTGGCAGCGGCTCAGCGCTTTCCTCACAGCCCAGCGTCGGTATAGCTCGTCACTACACACGTTAGATATTCTCCATTTTTGGTCGTGAAAAAAAAAAAAGCTCATTATTATCACTTTTGCCACATGTAATTCGTAAGCCTTCGGGCTCCCGAAATCCGGTTTTATTCGAAAGCAAACAAGGTAAAGTTCGGTCGGCCAGGGATAAAACAAGTCAATGCATTTCCAACGCTTTTAAAAACGTAGATGTTTTCAAAAAGCTATTTCGTGACGAGTTTCTGGAATCGAACTCGTTGAACTATCCTTGAATTAACTAATGCGTCACTTGGTTTGGCTGGAATCTTTCCATTTCTGGAATGGAATCGTGCGAAGATAAACGTCTAATGATGATGTGCACGCGGTTGTTTATCGAAATACAAGTGAAGGGGCTATATAGTCGTGAAAACAAACCCAATTTCGACGATTGCTTAATAATCATTTCTGATATCCAGCTGAAGGATTAGCGCGAACAAATTATATAAATGCCAACAGACTAAAAAAGGCCCTGAAAGAATAACGAAACCTTATTATTATTATAATTTGAATTCAGCATCTCGTTTTCACTTTTTTCTGACCTATGCTTTTCACTTCCTTACTAGACAATTTTGAACGCATTTAGCCCGCCGAAAAACCAAAAAGAATTGAATGATGTAATACAAATGTGTACCCCCGGCTGTGCGATGGGCGGGAAAATGGTTCGAGTTGGTCGGAGAGGTTGAGCCGCCATTTTGGTTTTTGGGAAAGTGGCGGGATGAATGGTGGAAAAGTCGGAGAGGTAAGGGTAAGAATCTTTTGGCCGCCATTTTGGAGGTGACGTCAAAAGAAAAATGGTTTCCGTTCAAATTACTAAATTAGTCATTCGATTAGTCAAAATAAACGTATAGGATATTACGACAGAGTATCACACGGCACATGATGCAATTATCCAACAAGTTTCATGAACGACAAAATAAAATAAAAATAATTCGAACCTGTCATAATGGTGAAATGATGCTCGGCTATAACACTGCTGGACTCGTGAAAGATAAAACTGACTGATAACTGTCAGATTATGATTCCCCACCAGTAAAGCCTGCTGTTGTTTTGGTTATAAATTGTAATCGCCTCGCCTTTACAGTTGTTTCAGTCTCCGTCCGTTCACACTTGAAGTTGTTTTTTTAGTTTTTACTTGCTGAAAAAGTTATTTTTCATCATGAGGTCGGACGTCATTTTCGCCACGACGTTGTTGCTCGCTGTTGCGTTCTGCAGTGGTGCCGGAGCGGTCAATCAACGTAGGTGAAACTCTCCTCGTGGATTTACACTAAAATCCCCTTGAGCGTGATTTTTGGAATCGTAAAATATTCAAGCCATAGGCTTTTTTCACCATAACTGGTTTCTGGGGTCAATTGAATTTCTCGAATGTATTCTATTTTTTCCGCGTGTTCCTGGTAAGGGTCGACTTCACTCAGGTGTTGCAGTTCTAACCAGATCAAAGTGGATATATTCGGTTTCGCGTTTGATATGTTAATTCTTCTGATTTATTTACGAAAACTTGTTTTAGTTGTTTCAGACAGTTTTTTTCAGACGGACCATAATTAAAAAGGGGATCTAGAACGCACTTCTGCGATGTTCAATGGCGATAACGTATCTTTCCATTTTTTCCAATTTTCGGCAGCTAGCGAAGCTACCCAGCCACCTACCTGCCAAAACTGGAACTCGGTGCACGAAAAGCTAGAGAAATTCAAAATTTGAGATTAAATGTGTCAAAATAAGGCGGGGTTTAGTTCAAGTGGGCAGGTAGTTGTTGTTGCGAAATGATTCGGTGTGTAGCTCGAGTGTCAAATGATAACCCAATAATTTTATTCCCAACAGATTGGTCCGAACGAAGTCTGCGAACGGCCATTCAAGGTGGCATTCACCGTGCGCTTGAAGAACAGATTCATCTGCCCGCAGCGATTCGTTCAGAAATTGAAGACATCATCGTCGACCGATTAAAGGATCATTTGTTTCAAGAGATAGCTCAAATCGATGGATTCGTTCAGGGATCGTTTGCCATCGCCCAAGAATTTGTCAACTCTGCTGTCCAATCATCTTCCAGGAGGTATTATTAGAATTCATAATTTGACTCTTTTTTAATTGGAAATTTTGCTAACCTTGGCTGTACGAAAGGACACGCTGGCCCAATGAGCAAACAATCCACTACTTGGAAAAAGAAGTGGCCGAAGCGGATCAAAAGATTGCAGGATTACGTCCATCCTTTGCCGGACTGATGATTTCGCTGGATTCCAGCAACGCGAAAATGTCGAGTTTAAACCTTGAGCAGATCATTGCCGATGTCGTTAGCGAATTGATGAAGGATGAGGCCTTCCAGCACATCGTCGAGTGGCTGGGCACTCTCCCCGGCGTAATCCACGGGGTATATATATATTTTGACAATTCGCGGAATTTCCGTTTTATCCAGGAAGGAATTAGATAATCAATTGTTTGACGCTTTCTGCCACTTCCGATTAGATTGCCGATGAATTTTTGGCCAACAAAACTTTCTCAGAAATTTTCGAAATGCTGGGAGCTCGTTCCGAAGTTCAAGGAATGTTGGTGCAGGGATTGGTTGTTCAGGATGTTCCGGCTGTCGACCCCGTCACAGGGTTCAAATCGGCCGGCAAACATACCGGATCCCAATCCGTCATGGGACTGGTTGGGGCAGGCTTGAAAGAAGCTCAATCCGTTTTGCAACTGGTTGCCAAAACTTATCGTCTGGTAATTATGACGCAAATGAAATCAAATTATTAAAATAAGGAAATTCTAACTGAAATTTATTTCTCCGCAGATTGTCGACCAGCAAGTGAAGAAACTCGACAAATTGGTGGCCGATCTCCAAGAGAAAATGCCTTACATCCCCGTCGAAGTGATGGAATACATTCACACGTCAGCGTTGCGTATGATCAGGTTCAAACCCGAGTAGATCCCCACTGAATTTTCTCCTTTGGCCAACCTTCTGTCATACGCTGAAGACTCTCCCTCCTTGCATTAATCCCCCCCGGTGCACAATAGGTTTCACATATAGTCATGAAAGAACTATAAACATGTCTTGCACAGACATACACAATACAAGTTAAATTTGATATGTGGAAAATTGGGTCCATGTTCTCAAGAAAAGCGCTGATTGTTGTTGTTGTTGTTGTTGTGCAGCCACGACGACGTTAAAAGGTTTTTTCTTTTTTTTTCAAACTCATTTTCAGTTTTTGAATGCAAACCGTCGAGTGGCTTACGTGTAAGATGATACATGGTGGGTGCTGCCCTACGAAGCCTGGGATGAATAGCAATCCAATAATTACTGCCCTGGGAAGATGACGATCGAGGTCATCATAGCCGATCTTGAGAATAAAGAACAAATCCTCCGTTTCCTTCTGTGCGTCTCAGCAGAGAAACGGGTCCCAGTGAAACGGAAACGCATAGCCGTTGATCCGAGAGTAGTGAGTGCGGTCTCTCCCTTTTGATTTCAGGCTAAAAGAGAAACGCATATAAAAGAGCGACCCATCGCCGGTTTATCTGAATGGATTCCTTCGGACTCTCGGACCGAAGAAAATTGTGGGAAAAAGACGACCCTGTCCAGCATGGAGAGATGCCCAGCGCCCGATATCCACGCAGAAGATATGTATAGTTTCAGTTCTCTTGTTTCACACCGATCCCTTCTAAGAGTGGAAAGACTTGTGAAAACTTTTTCTTAAATCTATACCTTGTTGTCGGTAGCTGGACACACAGGGAAAAAGGAGAATCTACACCGGAGGAGAAGAGTTGATGATCATCTTGAAATGAAAAAACAAAGCACACTTTTTGTGTGTGTGTTTGAATTAGACGTGTACGAAATGGGGAAAAAAGAGAAGAGAGGCCAATTAATGATATGGTTCTCACGATTGAGGGGCCTGATTTGCCCCAGTCTGTTTTGTTGCTAATCCAGCCGCGCGGGTCTCTAATATTAATAGTCCAGCAGTATGTACACGTATATAGGGGGCACTGAGAAACAGTAGAGAAAAAGATTTTCCACTTGTCAAAGGTGAGCACGCCGCCCATCTTTTTTGATGAAAAGAGTGAAACGGGGTTTAAGTTTATTGTTCATTTGTTCGCATTCGTTTAGGCCCTTTTCTCTCTCTCTCTCGGCTGGAGTTTATGTGGATGCTGATGGATTCTTTTGAAGAAAACTATTCCGGAGGAGGAGGAGCAGTCCACCGAGGTGGTGGGGGTGGAGAACGGATAATCGAGTTGCTCCTCCTTCCCAATTTGACCGATTCGATACGCTTGTGTTCTGGTGATGAATTTGCACGGAAGTTGCTCCTCCTTGGCGTGTTCCAATCTCCGGAAGTGGACAACCCCTGACTCAACTTTAAAAAAAAAAGTTTAGTTATAAAAGAAACGGTTTGAATATAGTACTGTATTTGAAATGAATCCTCCATAATAATTATAACGTGGACTATAAACATATTGGCTTTCATGACGACCAGGATATAAACAGTTGTTGGTAATAGCTACAAATAAATCAGCGAGGGGAATCGATTTGATTAGATTTGCCAAAAAGCTTTTTTGTCTGCGCTCGTCGACGTGAATTGAACCGTTTGAAATGAGAATGAATGAAACGACCCGAGATATTTTTAATCACATCAAGGAACGGTTACATTGGCTCTCTGTGTCGATGTATACTGCTGCATATCGATCGAGTAGATTTGCATCGTCGCTCTAATCCGCTCAAACAAGGGTTCATTTTCATCATTGACAAATCGGTCTCTACACAGTTTAGTAGTACCTAGTATAGAGTAGAGTAGTGGTAGCGTATAATTGACCCCAGAGATTTCCAGATATAGCAACGGGTCTAAGGAAAGGAGAACAGAGTGCTGGACTGGACTGAAGCTGAGCCTGAATGATTGACGGAGCAAATTGGTCCGCATCCATTTGCCGACTGTTGAGCAAAGAGAAGAAGCTGATGAAAATGAACAGAGAGAAGCGGCACATTGAAAAGAGAGAAATTTGTCAAAGCTACTAGTATCTTTTCATTTTCTAAATTTATACCATACAGGCTCAAAAGATTCTTCTTCAGCCAGAAATGGGAGGGTGGAAGAGGAGGGCTGGGAGAAGAAGAAGAGGAAAAAAGTATTTAGGAAGCAGCTCAACACCTTGTTTCATAAAAAGGGGAAAATAAAGAAGCTGTAGGCTTCCATGTTGTATATTTGTGTTCCCAGCAAACTTTAGATATATATAGTAGTACAGCATTCTATTTAAGCCTTGTTTGATGGCTGTCAAACCCCTTCCCTTTTGTATAGATTGCAACTCCTCCTCTTTCTCTCCTCATCTCTATCGCCCCCCTCATTATTGATCAACTGCTAAGTTATAATATATAACGACTAAACTCTACACAAACCAATGGCGGTTGTCGATTTGCTTCGAGGGTTATATCCTCCACTATCGCCGGCTGACCCTACACAACTTTGTGTGTGTGTGTAACAAGAGGATTGTTTGATAGACAGTTCGATGATCATCAACCACCACATCATCCACGGGAGGGGGGAGTGACGACGAGCTATTCAATTCAATTCAAACTTTTTTTCGTTTGGGGAAAAAAAGTTGTCGGCCATTTGCGGTGAGTCAATGGACATATGGCGGCGTTTCTTCTCGGCAAACATGACGTGGAGGCTTTAAATGGGAATAACTTGTATTGAAGAGAGTTTGAAATGAAACAATCAAATCCACACAACTGGCAAATGGGACCAAAAAAAAAAAAATGCTGGACGCTATTTCTGAGCAAATGACAAAAATATCAAAAACGGTTTTCTCTGATTTATGGCTAATTTCCTGATTTTTTTAAATTTAAATTTCTTTGTACAAGTTTGTACAACATGGCAGGGCAAATGACATAAACGGCGGTTGATTATTAGGTGAAACACAATGTTTTTAAAGGCATTTTTCTGTTTTCTTGTTTTACAAATCGCCAGACTTGTACATGTCGCTGATGATGCGCTCGATTGGGATGTTGCCGATCGTCTTGCGGAAAAACAATTCCTCGATCGTCGAAGGAGCGATGGTGCGCAGGGCGGGCAGGAGGAGCAAAAGGCGGCCGAAGCGGAGCGGCTGGTTCGGGTAGGCTGTCGAAACGTAACGGCTCAGCGTCAACTGGGCCTGGTCTTGCAAATTGACGGCGGATGGAATGTCTCGTAATCCAGCGGCTATTAGAATTAAAACAGAGAGATGAGTTTCGAGAATTCGAATGAAATAAAGAAAGAAAATGAACTTACAGGTTTTAAAGAGAATGACGGCGCGGAGACAAGCGTATTCGGTGGCGTCGACGTTCATTTGTTTGAACTTGGCCACCGTTTCCTGGAAGGCCTTGATTTCGCTGAGGAGGCCTAACTGGCGCTCGGTGCTGACGGCCGGCATAGTGGGCGGGCAGGGCATGCCACTCAGACCGAAAGGTGAGCTGCTGAGGCCTAGCGCCGTCATCAATGTGCCAGCTTCGATGGGCAGCGTGAATTGAGCGGCGCCCAAGACAAACAGTTCCCTCCAACTCTCCTCCAACAAGATGATTTGGTCACGGGATGGCAGGGTCGTGAAGGCCGGCACGCTCTTGGCCCATCGCACGTTCATGAAAAGCAAACGGGCAGCCGATTCGCAAATGGTTTCGGGACTGAAGTTCCACGGCATCATGGCGGCTGCGGCCGGAACGGCGTTGAACATTTCATGTGGATACTACAAAAATAGAAATGGTTAATTCAACTATCCAATCGAATAAAAGAAGATTTCCCCAAGAAATGCTCATTAGCCGAGAATAATAATAATCAGAAAACGACTTCAATTAGATAAGCCTATCGGATTAAAAGCTGGAAAAGTAAAAAAAAACAATGACCAAAAGTAGAATGGAAATAGAAAGAACTGTGTGACTTTTGGTGATCTCAGGTGAGGTCAAATTCCCAATCGACCTTGCGTCAGGTATGTGAAAAAGTCAGTGGCCCATTTTGGTTTGAGAAAATTCCAAAAGAAAAAGTTCTTTGTTGTTTCTTTAACCCTGTCCATTGCAAATTTGTTGATCTCTTCTCTACTTTTTTGGCTAATCCAATCCCACAGTTAATTGCGACTATTCCCAGAATTGTGTGGTGAAATGAAGAGATGATGATGTACCTTGGGCTGAGGAGCGCACAAGAGGTTCATGGGCCGAGCTGCGTGATGAGACAACAGGGACATGGACATCCTTTCGGCCAGGGTCAAGTGATGGGACAGGTGGTGGTGGTGGTGGTGGTCGGCCGTTGGGCAGTTGAGCAAACTGGACGGAGGTGAAGATGAGACGCTGAGGACCGTGTTGCTGGTCGGCGTCGAAGTGGCCGGTGGCGAAAAGGCGCCCATTTGCTGCGGACGGAACATGGGGATCGAAGTGGACGACGACGGGGGCGTAGTCATTCCCGACGGCATCAACGGGCTGGCCCGGCCGGTCGACGGTGGCGGACTGTCGGCGTCGGCGGCCGATCCGTTGTTGTTTTCCGGCGACGACGAAGTCGATCCTTTCATCGAGTAGAACATGGACATTTGGCGGCGCAGAGTCGAGTTCCTTGGTCCGCGTTCGTGTTGAACGGCTAAATTAAAGGAGAAATTAATTAATTAACATTCCAGTTGATTGGCTGATGATGTAATTCACTTACCATCTTTGTTCATTCCAACTTCGACGCATTTGCGGAGTCGGCAGGCCCGGCATTGGTTTCGGTGGGTCTTATCAACCAAACAGGCCCCCTCACTCTTGGCCTTGCAAACGTACTGGCGATTCCGGCGAATGGAACGCTACGATGGAATAAAACAAGAGAAAACAAGTCAACAATCTGGTCCCACAACACACTGGTGGCAACAATGTCAAAAACAAGAAACTTTTGCGGAAAAATGATGTTGTGTCCATCAACGTACCTTGAAGAATCCGGCGCATCCATCGCAAGCAAAGATGCCGTAATGTTTGCCAGAGGAATGATCCTGGCACACTCTGCACGGAATATCGTACAGGATCCGGCCTGAAGGAGAAAAACCAAATTTTTATAATTTCTCAATTTCTGGCGGATTGGCAAGAAATGTTGTGGACTTACTGGACGGAGTCGAGTTGGAGCTCTTTTGGCTGAGACGGAGATCCATGTCGACTGGTGAGGACTTCATTGGTCGAAACTTTCACGAAATGTAAAACCGGAAAAATCCGCAAAATTCTTTTCTTGGTTGTGAGAGAAGAGAAAACACACAAAAAGTCCGGAAGAGATGAGGTCGTTGAGAGCAACACGAGAGAGACCTGACTCGCTGGGCAGATGGTTGGCTGGCAACTGTTGAAAAGTGGACCGAGATTTGGGCCTTTTGACGTCGGGCGAGCCCCGTCAAGTCACAGCCCAGGGTGGGGGTAGAAAAATACGTACATAGGCAATGGGTGTGCTATACTTTCCATAGAAGAGGGGGTGGGGGTTACAAAAGAAGGAGATGGAAAGGGAGTGGGGGGGGGTTTGGAGGGGGTGACCTTTGATCCGCCCAGTCAACCCAAAAGGGCTTCTTCCCTTTGGACGTCAGGCCTTACTCTCTGCCCGCCCTCTCTCCCATCCTTTGGCAGCCAGGAGGACAAATCAAATCCCATGGCTCCTCTTCTTCTTTGCCACCATCAGCAAGTCATGGCTTTCCTTTACTTTTTGACCATCCACAGCAGTCGTTGCCATTGACACACATTTTTGCCTCTTTGCCATTTCTTTTCTCCACTGAAAATCAACAGCAGCAGGAGCAAAAGAAGTCGCCTCCTTCCAAGAAAAATGGCCAAACGACTTGGGACCGCCTATTTGATTGCAGACGAAATCAAATACAAAGAATGACATTTCATTGATCGATAACTTGTTGCAATCATTATCAATAATCATCCAAATAATCGAGAGGGGGATGATCCTTCATATGGTTTATGGTTATTTACGGATTTCAGTTTTTTTTATTTTTAAGTCTATGCAGGATCTTATTATGGTGATTTCAGTCAGCAATAATACAATAATATGTAATTCGTTCAAGTTACTCGGTTAACTCTTTCAATAATTTTTTACTATCGATATCTAAGAGAATGGCTAATTAGAATATTGGCGCGTCTGCTTTCGTCAACACGTTTCGAAAGCAAGCAGTTTCGATGGTTTCGAGGCAAAGAATATTGCAAAGAAAATGGAACAATAACTATTTTTGGAAACGTGGCTGCACCAAAAATAGCTAGACAAATTAAATTACAATTAATGTGGTGGTCGTGTCTGCCTATTTGGTAGTTTCAACTCTGGTCGCGTCTCAATAAAATCGCTTGTTACATCGTCCATGGGGCCCATGCTGTTTAGCAGGTGAATCAAATTAAGATTGCAAATAGTATGATTATGGGAACTTAAATAGAATAGTTAAACCGGTTCCAATTTTTTGAAATGTGAGTTCCTAACTTGCATTCCATCATGTAAGCCCCCTCTGTCGATCCATGGTTGTTTGTTTGCACTACACAACCTTTTCCTTTGTGCAGATTTGTTAGACATTGTACATCAACAAGATGTTCAAGTTTGTGTTGATATTAACCTGGCAGCAGCAATAATCTTACTACCATTTCTAGGATAATGATTTGTGTTTCTTTTATTCCTCCGACCTGATAGATATTTGAATGATGCATGGCTTGGATAAATGCAGTCATATTACGTTGAAATTTTCAATTCTCCTGTTCAATCAGAGTTTAACCACTGTCTCATTTTAACTTTTCCTTAGTTGTTTCTGTTAATTCTTTTCGTAACTGATTCTTTATTTTTTTGTTTAGATAAGTAGCATCCAGTTTGATTGGAAAACTCTGTCCTCGTGTATGCCCATGTGAATGTGGGTGTATTCACGAGGACGACCTTTTCCCGTCATTCAACTCTCCAGAGGACGGAGCAACTGCTGTGGATAAGCCTGGCTGTATTTCCCAGGCTTAAAGGTAGGCCAAGTTCATTTCTATTCTTCCTTTTTGTCTATTTGTTGTCGTTTGTTATAACTCGTTATTACGGAGTACGATTATTCCAGAGCTATGTCGTAGACTGGGACTGTTTTTCTCTTGTCGTTTATGATTTTCTCAATCAGGGTTCATTAGCTCATTTGTAGAACGACTGCAGATCAGGTTTGTTTTTGTAAACACTTGAAGCAAAGAGGGACCAGCATTACCTCCTTGTTTATTATGATAAATAACTCGATAGTTGGATCTAGAGAGAAGAAAGATTTGATTCGCCAAAGACATTTGATGTCTGTATAAGCGCTCCCCAATGCTGCCCATTTGAGCCGGGCAGCTTTGTAACCGACTTGTTGCTCGCCTATCCAACAAAAGACACACACGGACGCAGTCGTCGCCTCCTGCTGCACGGAATGGGGTGAACTTTTTTCCTTTTTTTCCGCGCATGAGAATAATGACAATACAAATATACAGAAGAGATTTAGAGCAACGATTTGGCCATCAGACGACAGGCAGCTGACTCTCCCATTGGTTGCTGCTCTCTATCCAGGCTGGGCCGATCTCTCCTTATATATTCCGTTCCTGATTTCTCCCTTTTCTTCTTCTTCTTCTTCTCGGATTGCCCCCGTCCACCGTTTCTATAGACGCGAATGTAAGTAGCTTTGCCGGCCAAAAAGCTATAGGCCAGCTCCTCCCCCTTTTCACCCTCTCCTTCTCTCGGAGCCCCCTATAGTGCGTTCTCTATCCCCCCCCCACCCCATATTTAGTAACTATATACATACAGTGATATACACATGCTGGAACCCGTGATTGTATTTACCCCATGATAACCCGTACCGTGTGTATAGATGAAGCAGGGCATCGATATGAAACTCGTACATTGCACAAGGAGGGGTGGGGATGCTCTCTTATGAACTCTCTGCGCTTTTTGGCTGTGTCTTTTGATTCTTTTCCTTCTTTATGCGCTGAACAAATAACTGGCGGATCCAATTTCCTGGAACACACATGGTCCCTTTTATTCATCACTGGCTCGGATAGGGACTTAGCGCGCGAGTGCTTACTCCTATACTTTGCCCAGACGGGCCATCAAATGTCAGAGCTCCCAATAGATGCGCAATCATTTGGCGCCGTTGAATTTGATTTTTTTTTTCTCCATCCCTCATTATCGCATTGGCCGTGATCACACAAGACCCTTGGGGGCTTTTCGAAATGATGTCATCCAGATTTTTGTTTCATTATTATCTTTGGCCTATGTGACGGACGCGTGTGAAACAGTTTGCGTTTGTTTCCAAGAGAGGACCCAGGTCGATAAGGCACTATACCCGCCGTCTGTTGTTATTAAGGAGCTAATCTTCTTATAAAACGCGGATTATTTCAGTGCATAATGGCTTATCGACACTCTCGAGGGAAATGAAACTGTGAGAATTTGAATGCGCGCACAAATTGACTGTGGGATGAAAAACAACAATTTTGATTTCTCAATCTGATTTCGGTAAATCAAAACTTCAAATCTGACCGTTATTCACAGATTTGAATCAGGTGGCGTTGTTTATGGAAGGGGTTCGTCATGCCCCCACACCGGTGATTATATGAAATCGTAAACTCTATATGGATATTAGAAATTATACCGGGCCAAGTTGTTTGGGGACAGGGGGAGAAAAATGATGGACACACAACTAAAGGGGGGGACCCTTACAAGTTTTTTGGAAAAAATAAAATAACCTGGTAGTAGGTGGAAAGGGGTGAACTATGATGATGACTGACCGGTGCCAAATAAATGGTAGGTTACGTTTTTGTTTAGTTCATCGTCGTGATGATACGGAAGGAAGGAAGGAAGAAGAGTGAGGGGGGGGGGAGGAAGGAACAAAACACGCCGTATATATACAAGTATAAAATACTCTCAAGTTTTTCGTCCCTTATTTCATTCTATTCGGTATCCCCCTCCCCCCTTCTTTCTCTCTTTATTTCGTCTCCCGTTTGGCCTGATGGTCTCGCCCTCTGCCCGGAAGTTGACCTTTTGATTTCCGGTAGCGCGTCAGTTGGCAACCGCGGCCGGGCGCGTGGCACACGGACACGGTTACAACAAAACGCTGACTGTAGCTATACTAGCTATCCCTCAAAATGTTTGTCCCAAAAACAAAACAATACGGAACCAGCAGAGAGACACAACTTTTCAACTCTCCCCTCTCTCGTGTCGTTTCACCTTAACGGAAATATCAAAGCCTTTTATTTATAATCTGACGCAGTTCTTTTTCTTTATAGCACAGGTGACCCCCATTCATTCAGTCAGTCATTCAGTCTTTGCTTGTATACATTTGATGATTTCACCTAGTGTAACCGATGGGTTAAGTGCTGGCGACTGGTTCGTTACGTGTGACCTGCGTGTGGAGCAACTCCACAGGGGTTCCGGGCATCACAGCCGTCGCTGGGTTCGCTCGTGCCAATTTCACAGTCAAGCACTTCCCTTCCTTCCTTCCTTCCGATTTGGTTTTTCCTGCTGGATTTTGTTTGTTTCTTCCTCTTTTGAGGATGTCAGCCAGAGACTTTTGCCGGAAGTAGTCGGAGCGATAGCGCACCTGTTCTTGACCGAAAGACAATACAGACACACACACACACGAAAAAAGAGCAGATTGACCCGTAGACGCGCGTGTGGTGATTCATTTTTTAGATTTTTCGAGTTTCCTAAATCGAAAAAAAGTAGAAGGAAAAGGAGGGGAGGGGGGTATAGTGACCGGACCTGTCTGTTTCATCATATTCAACACTTGTATGTACATTGACTGTATCCGGTAATTTTATCTATACTATAGTCGTCGCCTATAACCCCCGGGATCAAATGGTTTCTTAGACGACGACAACGACTACCGGCGGCTCTCTATAACTCGACTCTTAATTTCAATTTTCTTTCTTGTCTTTAAAGGCTTCTTTTTTTTTTGAAAAATTCTATTGCCAATCTGTTGTTGTATGTGAGCTACTGATGTGTACTTGTTCACTCAAGCGCGGCCATTAGGGTAGACTATACACCCCCTCGCCCTACCCAATTTTTCGTATCCCTTAAAGAGCCAAAAAAGGAAAAAAAGAATTTCCAATTTTCTCCTTTTTGTCTCGTAAAGTAATGAGAGAAGTCGAAAACAAAAGAAAAACGGATTTTGCTTTTTCTTCCTTTCTCTCTCCAAATTTTTCGGTGAGTAAAGAAAAATGAAAGAGAAAAAAAGATCAACAAATTTTCAGTTTATCTTTTTTTTCTTAAGTAGAGAAAAGAAGAACAAATCGGGTCGACACATCGTTATTTCTCTTAAGTATGTGTACACAAAGCGGCATCTCTTTCTAGTGTGTCGCTAATTAAACACTCGACCACCACTCACACAGAGATCACAAACCGGATGTGTCTCTGCATGGGAAACTTTAATTTTTGATGGTCGAATCGTTTTATTACAAAAATCTCTTCATTTTATTCGACAGTAATTGCATCGAATATAGACTGCTATCATAATAATGCCGCTGGTTGCATAATTATGCAGCGCTCTGGTTGGTTGAAGAGGATCTTCTCTTTTTTTTTCGGGGAGGGAGGGAGAACGGATGATGGCACGGCTGTTATGAATCAAATGTGGCGCGTGTCTACATCATAACCGGAGAGGTACAACAGCAGCGGCAGCTGGATGATTACGGGGGCGTAAAAAAGAAAAAAAAAAGTAGTCTACATATTGTGTACAGTGTCACAGCGGCTGGCCATCAGTGTATAGGTCGTTACCTCAATCACGGTGATGAGACACACCACCCCCCCGCAGCAGCAGCAGCACGTCAACAAAAAAGCGGAATAGAATATGAAGAGCAGCAGCAGTAGCAGCTGCCTTCCGTGTTTTTTTCCACAATCTTTTCTATAACTCTCTAGGCCCAATAATAATAATGAAATCGAAAGAAAAAAAAGGTATACAACAGATGAATCTCACCCCGAAAAAATTCCAAAGTGGATGACCCGGTCCATAAGAGGATCTTATTATTATTCCCCTTTTTTTGGTGAATAAGTTTAAGGGTTACGGCGTACGACATTCTGGGCTAAATCGAGTGGCATGTTGATGTACACATTCAGAAATGGGTAAAATTATCGAGTGCCCTAGATCACCCGAAAATGGAGAGATGACATGTCAATCATTCGTCGTCACGTGAATGAGCAAAACGAGAACAAATTTTATTGAATAGAATCGGGCCCATTTTTTCTCTGGGCTCTTCACAATAGTACACAGAGAGAAAGGCTTGTTTCACGCGTGATCAAACGTTTACCATCTCTTTTTTTTACGGGGTAGAAGAAAAAAGAAATTCTGTAAAGAAAAAAAGGGCATTCTTGGACGGATTAGAATTGAAATGAGTGGACCAATGGCGAGCCGTCGGCTGGGCACCGCAAACTAACACGCATCGCTATATTGAATCTCTCAATTCGGCGATAAGAAACACACGGATATTTATTTGTCATTGGAGAAGTGAGTGGGAGAGAGCAAAAAAGGGGAAAATAAAATAAAATAAAAAAACGGAAGGACAAGGGAATTTGTCAGGCCCGTGAGAGAGATATTTTTTTTTGTATTCTCTGCTCTTATCATTATTTATTTTCCTTTTTTTTTCTCCCGACCCATGCTGGGCGAACTCGTATTTTCTTTTTTCTCTCTTTGGCTTTGTTTTGTTGGAAGAGAAAATAAGAGACGAGGGCCGTCTATGAAGGATTTGTATCTTTTTGTATAGAGGCCATCATCATCGTCTTCTTCTTCTTCTTTGGTGCTTCCCTGCAAAACATGAACAGTTTAAACATACTGGTCGCCTCACTATTGTGCATCTTTTTTAAAATGGGAGCCCCCCGTTAAAAAAGAAAGAAGAAGGAGAGCTCTTTTTTATTCCATCTCTTTTCTGTGTGCATTGAAGAAAAGAATTGGACGAAGGTATAGAAGAAGAAGAAGAGAAAAGGGGTTTTGGGTCTATAATTTGCCGCCTTGTTGGGTTTGTTCCCCGTGTGTGAGACATGCCGCTTGGATTAACCCGTTCACACACACACACACACATAGTGCGAGAAGAAATCCAAAGGAATTATAGATTGACGAAAAAATAGAAAAAGAAAAAAGGAGGGAGGATTGGGATGCCCGGGACTCTGGCTGGCCGGATTTTATTATTATAAGACGAACGGTAAATACACCTTTCTGATTATCGCTGGCGATATCAACATCGACAGCCTATCACGTGTAGGTGCATACCTCCTGGTTATTCGATGAGAAATAACTCGTCTGATGGCAAACAAGTCGGTAAACATTTAGGCCTATTTTGCATGTACAGATGCTCGGAAATTCAAATTTTTATAGGCCCGACGAATTATATGAATTTTGATTTATTCTATTCATAATTTTCGAAATGTTGGTTAAATTGTAATAGTGATAGAAACCGGTAGGAATAGGAGGAGAGTCGAATCAGTCGACACGAGGGTTCATCAAAGTTTCTGTTCATCTACCGGCGCTGATATGATGATGACGGTACATCCTATTGTGTTGCGAGCAAAGAAGATTTGAGCGGAACTACTTTTTTCTTTTCTTTTTCTTTTTTTCAAACGTGTACTATAAATACCGGTCAAAGCAGAATACTAGGCATCGTCTCTCTGTGTGTCTAAATAGAATCGATGAGAAAGAGACGAGTCCGCGGTTCCCTGCCGTGGGCCCGTACCTTTTTCTAGCGAGAGCAGATCCTCTTCAAACAAACTGTCAAGTAGAGATGCTGCTCAACTGGGAGAATGGGAAAAACGAGTTCATCACTACACACACACAGCTTCTCTCATAGAGAGAGATGATTGGGCGCTAGCCTTTGAGGGCATTTGTAGAAATGTACAATTGAATAGAGGCGGAGAATGTCTCTTTCATTTCCTTCTTGCCATCCATCGGAAATCCTCATCTCTTTCTCTCTCTCTATGCGGATATACTATGTGTGTATAGGAATATGATGATGATAATAACGACCAGCGCTACTACTGCTGCTGCTGGTTTATAGAAGAGAATTTGTGTCTACACGTTTATCCTGTAGAAGCGAACCGGATTTTCATGAGGAGCGGAAAATGACCGACACTTTGCCCCTTATCGCTCCTCTCTCCCATAGGATGATATCAGCAATCTTGGGCCTCTTCTTTTGTTTTTCATCATCTCCAATCCCTCCTAATCCTGATGACCAATATGCTTCCCACATACAGTCCTATCTGCCGTTTTTTCTTGCGCACTATCGCATTGGCCACGCCGCAGACCAGAGCTGCTGGGGTGCCCTTTAATTGTCTTCTCCTTGTTATAGTATCCTGTAGACCTTGGCCAATCTCAATTCGGAGGTGGGAATCAATCGCCCCTTTGCATCAATGTCCATATAAGACACGCGTAACGATGCTCGGCCATTCTCTTCTGTCGATTTCAAAACAAGGAAAAGTTGTTACCTGTTCGTGCTAAAACCCGAGCTCCCAAACCCGACACTGATCGCCGATTGTCGAAGCGATTAGAAAAATACAGCCAGCAGTCGGAATGACAAATCGTTATCGCAATTACCCATCGTTGCTGGGCAGTCGTCGATGCGAATATGTTTAGGTCGATAAGAGCGCCAGGTTATTGTTATCCTTGAAATGATTATCATCTGGCCATCGATTTTCATTGGCACACACGGTAGTAGTTTTGTATTACTTTTGAGCTCCTTACATGTAGTTTAAACTGAGGATGGTTAGCGGAGATAGCCAACAAGTCTCCAGAGTCTCTGTCCACACATGTACACGTACATGGCCTTCTGTATTTATTTTTTGAACGGCGACCTTAAACTATTTGACAGACAGCCGCCAAGTGTCGTCTATCGACCAAGTTATCTGTCAACTGCTGATGGTGAGTCCGCATTGATCAAAAGAAAAAGAGAAAGAAAGAAGAACTCATCGAAGAAACACAACAAAAGAGAAATCCTCCACATACACAGAAGCTTTTTTTCTTCTTCTTCTTATTCACTCCCACTGCTGTACACTTGAAAAAAAAAGAGAAATAGAATAGATCTTTCGGGGAGGGGCTCATTGTGTTATAAATACACGGCCCCTTCTTCTTTATTTTCTTGTCGAGGTATAGAGTACATGCTGTTATCATATTTTTATATATTCCCTTCTATTTCACGGCACCCATTGTGTGTGTGTGTGTGTGTGTGATTTCGGTGGGCCCACAGCCGACCCGTCGACAGATTAGCGACTGGCGCGCGGAGGATGTTTGTGCTATGCCGAGTGTGTCTCTATTCGGGCTGGACATTGGGTTATGGCTTTTTCCTTTCCAAGATATTTTCGCCAAAAAGTATATCTGAAGAAGAGATAAAGAAGCACCCAGCAGACGGTGGGGGCTCCCGGTTTTTCTTCGTTTCTTTTCTACATTTCTTTGGCTGTGCTGACCACTTGATGGACATAAGACTCTTCCTGCTGGATGGCCTTTCTAGAGGTGCTCCAGATATATTGTAGGTACTACGCTCATCTGCTAGACATGTTTTTAAAAGAAATAAAAAAGAAAAGAGAAGATTTTTCTCGAAATTTGATGAAAAGAAGCCAAGCGAGTTTTCTCTCTCTCCGTTATCGCAGATGAAAATTTTTGGTCTAACGGAATTCATAGCCAAATCACGTGTGTACATAATGAACCAAATATGGTGCACAGATGGGCCATTCTTCTCTTTAAAAAGATGCAACATCGGCTTTTTTCATTGTTGAACTCTACACAACTGCTCCGAAAATGGAGTTGAAAAATCTTCTTCTTCTTCTTTGACTGGCATTACATAACTCTGCACACACTCTTTTCATCATAAAGGCTTTTTCTCCCTTTTATTCCTTATATTGTATTTCTCCCTTTGGCTGAGCGTATATAGTATCGCCAAGCCAAAAAGGCGCTGCTTTTAGCTGCTGGTGGAGGGGCTCCTCTTGGATGTACCTCCCTCCTTTTTTTTTGGAATCGGTTCCATGAAGAAGAAGTGGTGCATCGTCGTTGACGACGGAATGCCGGAGGAGAACTGATTACTCGGGTTTCGGTCTGGCTCACAGAAATGTTATGAACTCTGTCCTTTTTTTCTCTCTCTCTCTCTATTGTGCCCTGGAAATCTTTTACATCAGCCCGAATGGGGGGGGAGTGACTATAGAGACAGTTGTAGTAGCAGCAGCAGCAGCAGCTTCAGTCAATGCTGTTGTGAAAGAAAAAATGTGTTGTAAGAGAAGAACCGGCGATGTGTGTGCCATTTAGCGATGGTTTGATGAAGAGACTACAACAGAGCTAGGCGGGTTTTCCGTGCTGTTGTTATATACGGGAGCGTCTTTTGAAACGAGGAGGAGCGTCAGTTCACTAAATACCTGGTCACCAAAGCAACATGGAACAAGACAGAAAAAAGGAGAGATGAATAGATTTGGCCGAGCTTGAAGAGGAACCTCGGCTCTTTTGTCATTTTTCCCCATTCAAATCATTTTTCAAATGGTGAAATGACGCCGACTCTGCTTCGTCGTCCTTCTCCTCTGCTGACAACACTGATGGGACGACATCGATGAGGGGAAGATCACACAGCCAAATAATACAAATAATAAGAATCAGACGATATAGGCGGAGACTTGCACTGGTGGAGCGGAGGCAAACCCGGCAGCAGCAGCGCCGATGCGCACTCGAAAGTTGCCGTGCTGTGGGTGTCAGTTTTCTCTCGACTGCAACATGGGCCAGCAGCCACTATTTCCCAGGCCCCTTTCACAGGCGATCGTTTCGCTTGCCTCTCGGCTGATCCTCAGGATTTTTCCTCCTGTGCCCTTTTTAATGCACAACCGATGATTGTTGCCGTCATCATCGATGTGCACCACACAAAAGCATCTCACCCCCCTATCTCTCTCTATTGGCGACTCTATTATGTTTAATGTACTCTGTAATACCCAGAAGGTATAGAGGAGGAGTACCTAGACGACAGCCGGGTCTTTTTTGAATTTTATTATTCAGGAGAGAAAAGAAAAGTAGAGAACAAAAAATGCTCTTTCGGCAGTAAAAAGTTATATCTTGTCAACGATTGTGTTCTTCTCTCTCCCCCTTTAGCCCTTTTTTTTTTTTTTTTTAAATATGCTGTATAATTTTAAATATGTAGTAGTACTGGCATTATACAGTTGAAAATGAAATTATTATGCAGAGACCACACGCGCGGAACACGCTTGAAATAGCACCTAACGTATTCTCATTGTCAATTATTTGGGAGAAAAGAAAGGCGGTTAATATCAATAAATAACACGCTTTATTGATTTTGAATTCATCCTTGAAATATGTTGAAATCTAAAATAAATTACCGTTAACAGGGAAAATATAAGATTGGGCACCAGATCGGAGCGAAATTGAACTTGATCCAACGTTTCCTGCTTGCCCTAATAAGAACCCCCAATGACATTTTTTTTATTTTAAATTTCACCTCGCAGCCAAAAAGTTTGTCATCCCGTAATGTCTCCCCTCATGTTATAGACTTTTATTTTCCTTATATGTGTTGCGGTGCGTAACGAAATCAGATGACGGGGGTCGCCATCATCCGGATGGACTTAGACTTTTATATAGTGAGATGACAATCCGCTTGTTTGATGTTCCAGATACGACCGTCCGGTCTCTCAATTTTTTAAATCCATCCGTAAATAGCATCGCTGATATATTCTGATCTCTCCCTCTCGATTGTAATAATAGCAAAGAATTGATCATGTTGTGCTGCTCTACACGACGGAGAGGGGCCTCTTTTATCCGAATGCTACAAGAGCCACATTCCATTGGGGGGGAATGCCGACGTCAACGCTGGAACGCTCGAGCTGAAAAGGTGCCGTCAAGCAGCTTGATATGATGTAAAAAGGCCCCATCAGCCTAGAGTCGTCGTAGCGGCAGTCTATTAGCCGGATCTCAGATACCGTACTGTGTTATATTCATTCACCGAGCGCATGCAGCAGTCTGTCTATAATAATCACTAGTAAAGCATGCGGCATACAACAAGGTACATACGAACGCATAGTAAATAGCATCGGGCCAGAGGGTGAGGGAGAAAAAGGACCTCATAGCGACTTAGTAACTCACCAAGACCAATTTGCCAGTGATTTTCGACTGTATAGCCCCAACACACAAGAGGCACAAGGGGGGGAGGGTGGTGAATGGATGGCGAAAGCAGAAGAAGAAAAAGAAAAAAGAGCTGGAACTTTTAAGCCCCCCACCATACGGTGCCGATACAATGGATAGGTACCCAGCACAATAGATGGCGGCCATGGGGTTTGTTGCGGTATTCATTCGGAATCGATGCCCGTGAAATGTCTATGCAGTCCACGACGCTGCATGTTGATGTCTCTATACCGTAGCTTGAAAATAAAAAAAAAGAGAAATTCCAACTTTTCAACGAGTGGCTAAATAGCGAAGCGCACAGGATGTCGTTTAAAGACTCGTTGGGGCTCTATGAGAAAAATACCTTGGACGTGGGCTTAGTAGCAGTTATATACGAGCTATATAGAGTAAGTTCACTCTGATGTGTACAGTTGATGTAGTCCAAATAGAAGCTCTTACCGTAGTAGTATACGCGTTATAGACATTTTGGATGATGTTGTCCTTTCAAACGATTTGAAGAGAGTGGCGGAAATCACATGACCAATGCGGGCTTTTTACTTTTCCATATAGGAGTCTCAGAGCTATAATGTAGACGATAAAACATCATTAAATCAGTAGAGATTTTATTTGTGTGAGAAAAAAGGAATTTATATTTTTTTCTCTCTCTTATCAAATACCCTTAGATATTTGTGTTGTTGTGATTGTTCGCCCTCGTTCATTCTTTTGGTTATTTTTATCCTCCCGCTTGCGCAAAAGGTTTTTCATTTTTTTAGTTTTTTCGTTGGAAAGGGGAATTCCTTATCGGGAATTCCAAGGGCATTCGCATTCGCCTTTTGCCATGGAAACGCGAGCTCGATAAGAATCAAATGCGAGCGATAATAATAAGAAGCCCCGTCAGAAATACAACGATGAAATTGTGTCGCTGTTAATAATAAAAGGGGGAAAAACTATCAATACACAGCACAAAGCAGCAGCGTTCAGACATTTCCTGACACGACTGACATATTCCAAATAATTTCTGTGCGCGACTTTGACTTTTTCTATAATTGCAGTTTTTTGGTCATGCACCTTTGCAGGTAACGGTAGAATGGCGAATGTTTATTCCTTTTTTCTGGGAAAAGTAAATCTGACTGGATAATTACAAGGGCAACAGCTGAATGATTAACTGAATCATGAAAATGCCCTTTAGCTGATTTTCCATCTAGTGCCTAAGCTGAAGATTTTTTGTAATTCTAACAAATAAGTGGCAAATTCTTATTCAGTGTCATTAAACTGCCTTTGATTAATGAATCTACCATTCAATTTGGCATCAATTGGCCATTATTCAAGGCAAAATTTAATTTGAAAAAACAAAGAATAACAAACAGCCCCAAAATAGTTATCAATTCCATCGTAGAATCAATCGTATTATTTCGATTCCGAGAACTACAAAATGTAATCTATCAAGTCGACGCGCTCATCCTTAAAAAGGGGGTGGTAGAACCAGAATAATAATCTAGTAGTTTTTTTGTTGTTTTTTGCCATTTGGGATTGAACTGGCTAAATAAAGGCAAACTTATCACACGAGAAGTTGAATAAGCGCCCTATAGATCGAAAAAGCGAAACGAGTTTCCATTGGCGTCCTAACCAACACTTGACAATGCCAAACTCCAATTAGACGAGAAGACTCGAGCCATCAGCCAACCTTTATAGCGCAGCAGAGACCAGAATTTGTTGAACGCACATTCAAGGCTCCCATCGAAAATGAAGAGATTATTTATTCTCACTCAATTTTGAGCTGAGAGAGCCTCGGGGTTGCTCTGCTTTTTGGTTTAGGAAATCGTCATCTGACTGACTGCGCCCTCCCTTTCAGGGATTGCGTACAAACAAACCAACAGATGGCAAACTTTCAAGTTGTTGTACACCGCACGGCTACAACTATTCAAACAAAAACCGCACGGTTTTGTTGCGCAGCACGTCGCTTTCGGTTAACTAGACAACTGACGAGTGCTCCACATAGAGCTGTCACAGTAGCTCTCGCTGAATTCGGGCGTAATAACGATCACTTCTTCATCTTTTTAGCTGCACCATTCTTTTGTTTTCGTTTACTTATTTCTCAACCGTGAAAACGGTACAAATGACTAGGATGCAGTCGCTCGATTGAAATGATCCACACCTTAATCGGAAAGAAGAGAAATGTTTCACATTGTAACCGAATCTGTCGTCTCCGAATCATCAATTCATTTCCAGAAATATCCGTTGTAATGTTCAAACTCTTTTCTGAAGTTTATGGGACAGATTTGTGATTGAAAGTTCAATAGAAATATTATGAAAATGTTGGCCCTCCGGGAACTGCGTTCTCCTTGAGAAGGGAAGGGGTTTGTTTTTTTAATAGAGTCTAATCAAACCGGAAAGATTAAGCGGGAATTCTTAAAATTTATTCTATGGACTCTTGCCATTTGTGTCTAGGCCTTTATTGATCTTTGTACAGGGCATTAGAATAATTCAACTTTGTTTTCCAGGCTTAACCTTATGCGAACCTGAGGCTTTGTCATTTTCTCGTCAGTTCAGCCCAATCAACACGTCCACCCAAATGACATGGAATTATTCGCCACTCGATTCGAGTTTTCAATTGTTGCAAAAGGTAATTGACAGTCGTAGATTATGACAAATAATGAATAACATTCAATGGAATTTTTCATATGTGGCCGTGAGATGGCCATTCAACGAGGAAGGAGCAGACGCCACTGATGGGGTCGTCACACGTTTCATTTGGTGTCGCTCGGAAAGTGGCTGCCGCTCCAAGTGCTTCAACCCAACCGCGTGGCTTTGCGCCCCATCAAGTTAATGAGATCCCTCTCGTAACAAGTAAGTTGTTGCTGTAATTATTTGAT
This sequence comes from Daphnia pulicaria, assembly GCF_021234035.1. Taxonomy (NCBI): domain Eukaryota; kingdom Metazoa; phylum Arthropoda; class Branchiopoda; order Diplostraca; family Daphniidae; genus Daphnia; species Daphnia pulicaria. Next base: position 10,099,304 of record NC_060913.1, read on the forward strand.
TCGGCCAATTTTTGTGTACGTACGCCAGTGATATTCAGAACGGGTTTCATTTCCTACAATATTCATGGACATATGTGGCCCTATCAAAAGTCTTGCAATAGCCATGGGATTCAACTGCGTAAGCGGCGAAGAATGCGATGTTAAAATAATATTCAAGGCTGAGTAAAGGTGAAAGGAAACTCCAACTATGCAGTGATTAATAAATCATAATAGGTATAGTCGAACCAATTCAATCAGTCAGAAAGGCATCGAGTCTTAAGGGATAGACCACATACGTGCATGACCGTTCGAAATGCGCGGTCTACCTTCCTGTATTTACCAATGTAGACGTTTACTTTTAACCATTGACCCGATCTAACTCGTGAGACGATTTCGACGTGAATTTATTGTACATGACTAAAAACGGGGTTTGAACTAGTTGGCCACCAAAGCATGTAGGCCAGGTAACCTTTCACGCTAGTTTTTCATTCACGGGATTTTCTTTCACAAAAAAAAAAAAGATCGATCGACTATCATTTCTTCGAGGGCCTCATTAATTGACTGGTGTTTACTTTTTTTTGCAGCTGATTAAGATTGACTGCAAAACTTGTTGTCAGTCTTTCCGTTTCAATCAAACGTCGGCAATCCTTTGACTGCCTTGGAGTTGGTGATGAAAGTGAAGTTTCACAATAGTCACCGATATCTTTTTAGAGTGGAAGATCATTTATTTCTTTTCCTTTCGTTCCGTAGACAAACAATACACGACAGACTATGGCACGCTGCAATCTAATTAGATTCCATCTATAAGAAAGAAAAGTGGAAGAATTGCAATCAAGAGCGTGAAGAAGAGAAAGAAGAAGAGACAGCCCAAAAGGAAGATTAAGATTAGATCTGGACGTGGCCACAGTTCAGACACACACACACACACTCTAAACGCTTACACATTCGGGAGGTAAAAGAAAAAAATCTATAAAATAGAAAAATACCGACGCGCTGAACCCATCAATCAACGTAACAATTATAACGTAATAAAAAAAAGGGAAGCCAAAGGAAAAAAACAAAATGAGAAAAGTCAAATTGGAAAAAGACTCAATTTCCATATCATCCAGCCGACATCTTCACCACTCTTTTTTTTTTCTTCTTTTGAACATAGGTATTAAAAAAAAGGGATATCAAGAGAAACGAAATCGGAGATATGCACTGGTTCCAGTAATTGAAAAAAGGGGGTCGTACCGTCTCCCGCCGGATCTCGACAATTTACGAACAACAATTTGGGGACGCAAAAAAATAGATAGGAATCGAATGATTGGTGAGAGCGAATGACGACACGAAACAACAAATAACGATTTACTCTAAGGCCAATTTGTCTGATGTTACTCTTTTTCGCCCGTTTTCAGTAACCAGAAAGTCCGCAGCATTTCCTGGATCAGCTGAGGATCGATGGACGGATGGGCCGTGTAACGGACGGCCCGTAAGTCGCTCGACCGGCTAACGACTCCAAACTCGCCGATGATGTAACCGTCGTGGGTCTTCTCCTCCACTAGGTAACGATGAGCCTCTTGATCGAACCCGCCATGGTCCAACTGGCCCATGTTCAATCCCGTTTCCTGTTCTTCGTTGCAGTCGGCTCCGAAACAGTCGTCACCTGTCGACAAAACTCCCAGTTCCTGTTTGGAGGAACTGCCAGCATCTAGCGGCGAGTTGTCCAGGTTCTTGATGGGTTCGCCCTCCACATCCAGCGGAATTTGGGCCGTCACCGGCTTGCCGCTTGCCGAATGTTTGGTGAACGGATTGGTTTCCGTCGAGCTGACTGCTGCTGCCGATGTCGAAAGCGTTTCCGGATGGACAGTCGCCTCGGTGAGTACCGCCTGACCTTCTGTTTTGTCGTGAGTTTGCTGGGATGTTTCGTGATCGATTTCCGTAGTTGCGTCATTCGTCTCACGTGCCGCTGCATCCTTGATCTGCGCTGGCACGTCGTTCGTCTCTTGCATCGCCGAATCCACTTGGGGAATTGTTGGTCGTGTCGTTGTCGTCGATTGGACGGCTTCCGTTTCAGTAGTCACCGAAATGGTTGCGTCGCTTACCGGCGGATGAACGGTCGTTGTCGTGAAGGTTGTTGTCGTTGTTGTTGTCGAAACCATTTCTTCTGGTTTGCTGGTGGTGGTGGTAGCCATTTCTTCTTCGTGAGTGCTGGCGGTCGACGTCGTCATCATTTTGTCCCGCAGACCCAGAACGAGCAACCGCTCGTTATTAGATAGCCGGAAGGATTCGACTGTTTTTCTTGTGTCTGGGGGAACAATTTCCAAAAAAATCAAATAAATTAAACCGGTCTTGTAACTAACTAATTTTGGTTCTTTTGCTTGTCTGTAGGAGAACTAGGAGAACTGTAATATGCAACGACTATTTCACCTTTGCTGGTTCCGTATAGCCATTGGGGAGGCTCCATATGGGTATCTGCAGGCGTGTCACCTCCTCCATGGCCATGTCCATGGACGTGTCCTGATTGTCGGTTCTTGAAGAAACTTTCCTTTCGCAGAGCTGCAGCCGTTTTGGAATTGACTCGCTGGGCATTGGACAAAGTCGACAAGCTGCCAAAACCCACGATCTTACGTCCAGGGCGCGATCCAGTTGCTGGAGGACCGGCCTTGTCACGCCCCGAAGTCGAGACGGGCAAACTGCTGGCCATTCGGGTTGTGCTCTGCTGGAGTCTCTGCACAGCCGGAGAACCGGTTACGGCTCGGCGGAGGGCCGTCCCGACACTATCCCTGGATCTCAAACGGCCCGTTTGCCCTCCGAAGCTCCCGTGTGTCTGCGGCTCCATCGTCATCCTCCGGCCGAAGAGATCGTCCTCGGACGGAGCGACGCTGGGCGTCGGCATCGAAGTAGATGACGTCCCTTCTGCTTGCGGTCCCACCGGGAACTCTTGACTGGCAAGAGGCGCCACGGTAGGATGCTCCTGGTGAGATCCTTTGGACTCTTGTGTCCTCAGCGATTGCGGATGGAGGCGTATCTCGACCGTTTGCGAGGGCGACCAGACGGCTGTCGGTTCGTCGTGGTCGGTGACGGCGTTGAAGGGCTCCTCTGTCGTCGTGATTGTTGCAGGGCCTTTGTTGTTGTTGTCGGGGCTGGTGTCGGCCACTATCTCCTCCTTGGTGAGCGATTCTGGCGCCAGCCAAGTCGTCGCCGCTGCCGCCTCTTCTGTTGTGATGTCGTGAGTCCATTCCGTCGTCTCCGTTTCCTCCACGTCGGCAATCGGCATCAGCCGCACGCTGGAAACGATGACGAGAAGGCAAAACTGCGCAACGAAAAATCAACATCATTATTAATTGGCCCTAGCCAACAACCATTATGAAATATTGTAACATTATTCGAAGAAGAGAAGAAGAACAGGTGCTGGGCGAACGCAAACCGGACTTTGTGGCCAACGCCCTGACGGTCCGCTAATTGGTCAGCATCTTTTGCAATGAGAAACGGGAGTTAGGCAACGCCTATCCTTTTACGTCAAGAAATGGCCTATTGAACACCGCGAGTCCTTTTGCAACAACAAAGTCGTGATCTACATAGGATTGTCCGTTTTCTTGTACCGGATCCATTGATGGAATTTCGAGGGCGACCGTCTAAAACTTTCGACATGGTCAAGTTTAAGGTTTTCCCTTTCAACCGGTCAATGACTTGACTCTGCAACCTTTTCTAAAAAAACGAAATTACCAGTGAAAAGACAAATCCAAATCTCCAACGTGAACGAGAAACTCGACTGTAGAAAGAAAAAAGAAAGAAAAAGACCCCGGAGCAGTTGAGAATCCCGTAATCAGAGCGGCGAATCGGCTTCACGATTTTCAAGGACTCGACAAAGTCGGCGACATTCCAAATGCCAGCAAAGATGAGGGTGAAAATCAACGATTGATATCTGCTGACTGGTGACCAGCCCGTTTGTTTGGTCCAGCTTTTTCCGTACCAACTGGCCGACAGAACCAAACTTGGCGATGGCAAAATTCAAGTCGATTTCGGTTGATATTTGCTCCTTTTTTGAACAACTGCAACATTTTTTTTTTTTCAATTCTATGCGCCTCTACCGAATAAGGCACAGCCCCTACCGGCGTTGAAGGAAGCCAGACACGAAAGAGAGCTGCACAACTATAAAAGGAAGAATATCTACGGTGTGGCTAACAACTAGATTGCCTGGAGAAGAACTCTTGTCGCAATTATTCCTGTCTTAATAAACCCCACAGCAGCTAATAAGGAGAAAACAAAATGGAAATTTGGCATTCTTCTCTTTCGGATCGTTATACGAGTCTTTTGACGACATGACTAGCTAATGCCGATGATTGCTGAACTGCGAGCTAATGTATGTACATCATGCTGTACATTTCATTGCGTCAGTGACTTTTGGTGTCTGGGAGTCAGGCCAACAACATAGCCAAAAAGAAAAAGAGAAATAACATTTTGGCTTTTTAACGACATGCAAAGACGACAGAGACTCGAAACAACTCTACTACTACTACTGGTTGGAAATGTATAATTATTGCATTTTGTACATGTTCATTAGGTAACTGGTCGGGGGCCACTCGACTCGATTGAAATCGTTCTAAATATGGAGTATGCTGCGTGCGCTGTCTCCACAGTGTTGGAGAGGGGAAAACAGGTTAAGTTTTTAGTTTCCTTTTTTCTTCTTCATTTCGTGAGCTGCAGAGTGAATCTAAAAGCGACAAGGGCAAAAGAAAGAAACCGTGTGGAACGCTTGAATTCCGTCAGCCTCTCCTCCCTAGCGATCTGCTATTGGCATTGTGTAGTAGCTTCCAGCCTTCCCTGAGCTCATTAAGAATCGCAATGGCGTGACCATCGTGTGACTAATAAAAAGCCCAGTTGACAGTTGCTCTGAGACAAGACAATGGATGAGGTCGTCACGGGGTTCTTTTTTTTTTAAATACAAGAGAGACTCTGGTGGTGGTGTTTCCTGGTCTCTTTTGTAATCCTATATTCTCCTTAACTTTTTGATATATACCCTTCTCTCAAGCCTCACCGTTCCGATTTTGGGTGGAGTCGTGATGGAGGATAGAGCTAGAACCTTCTCTCTCTTTTTTCCCCCTCTTTCCCCTCGTGTCCATTCCCTCCTTCTTACCTTTTCTTTCTTTAAAACATATTTTTTTTTTTTTTCGTTTCTTTTATTAAAACAAGGCGTTTCCCCGACCTTGCCCCGGGACGTTTTTCTTTCGTTCGGGAATAGTATTAAAGCACAAATAAATTCATAAAATTATTCTACCGTGCATCGGTTCGTTTCAATTCTCGTCTTTTTTTAGCGCATTTTTAGACGGTGGTGGAGTTTCTTTGCAAGGGGGGGTGGTGGTCTGTCATGGACGACAAGAATTCATTTACATCCCGCACATGCAAAATGATCGGCTGGAAACGCACCACGGCATTCCTTGAAATGCCCCGAACGAACAAAACAAAAAGAAACAAGGACCAATGAGATAAGCCACAAAAGAAGAAAGGAAATACCCAAAAAATAACGAATACATTGCAGCGCAACAAAAAAGAAGAAAGGAAAACCCCCAGCAAAGGCGAGCGGTGAATTGCTGTTGGTGCAATTGCCCCATTACGCAATTATTGGAAATGGTAAGTGTCTGGCTATCGAATTACTCGGGCGTCCTTCATTTTCTATCCCGGCCGACAACACAAACATGTCCCGTCTTACCACTTTTCGCTAGTAGGAAACAAAAAACAAGTCAACAACTTTGACCGTCAAGTCGAAGAACATGAATTTTGGCCATCCCATCTTTTTTTCCCATTTTATTATTCCAAATATCTCGTAATTTTTACAACGCCTCAACTCCCGCACCCGTTTCGGGGCTTACTGGTCCGGTCCTGCTTACAATATTGGCATACTAATGAATTCCTTTTGTTTTCAGCTATGGCCGCTGTTGGCTCAAAATCGCTAAACAAACGCCATCCTTTCATTCATTTTGATCCCGCATCATTGGATTCCACGTGGAGTCAAGGTAAGACAAAGATAAAGATCTTTTTCTTCGATTCCCTTTTCTTTTCTTCTCTTCTTCGTGTCGTCTAACAAATGCAGCGGGGTCTACCCTTCAGTGTGTGTTCAGTGTAGATCACGTGATTGGCATGACTGATATAACCGGTTCTCTTTTATTCCTCTCTCTCTCTCCCACGTATTAGCCAGTCGTCCCTTTTATTGGTTGGCTCTGAAATTCTGTTCCAAGTGCTAATCATCAAGGTCTTTTGGGAGCACAGCACTCGACACCGACCCACCGCTGACTGATTGTAATTGTTGCTGCCATAGCGTAATGGCGAGACAAACTTTTTTGGTTGGTCAATAATTGTTCACGCGGCGCACTCACTGTGGGGTTATTACTGTTTTCCACCGACAATTTGAGAATTGAGTTATACCTTGAATCCCGCACCGGGGCGGTGACCATTTATCGTTCGAGCGCGTAGGACGGTAGAAGCGAGTCTGAGATAAATTTTCCTTTTTTTTCTTTTCTTTTTGGTCGTTGCTGGTAGATGAATCCGAGAGGGAGAGAGAGAATGAAAAGAATCGGCAAAGTGCGGCCATTAAGAGCCGACCAAGCCGCAATAAAAAGTTAATTATTGTTTGAAGAGGTTCTGCAATGAGCATGGAGCCGAAATGTATATCGTGAGTGAGCCAGATTTCTTTTTCTCGCTTCCCCGCAGTTTTATTTTTCTGTTTCTTTTTTTTTGTTCTCGGTCGGGTGGTAATTTGAAGACGAGACCTTCATCCATCATTGTTTTTCGTGTGTTGCGGTGGTGGTGTCGGTTCCTATCCGTTCGCGACACAGCCCAGCACACGAACCAACGGCCAACGCGGTAGGCAAGGTCGTCCTAGTGCGTTCTTCTTCTTCTTCTTCTTCTAGCTGATACATGTGTGCTATCGTCTCCCTTATCGTCCCTGCGCATTTCTTCGCTTTTTTTCTTATTTTTATTTTTACCATTTGCCAAAATGGTATTTTCTTTTTCTTTATTCAGGGCGTTTTGTGTTTGGGCGGTGGGGGGGATTTTCTCATTTCTCAACTGGGAAGAATTCGGCCGGCGCCAAGTCGCGTCGGGAGCCAGCCCTGGATATTCCTTTTTTTTTTTTTTTTAAATCCAGACCGTGATTAAATAAGAGAGCAGCACATCTTTTTTCGAGTGTGTTTGGATGCTGATGAGATGGCGACGATTCAAAAAGGGACGAAATAGAAAGGGAAAACTGGGAAGCTTTAAACCCCACGACGAGATTTTCTAGTCAAATGAAACATCAAAGAAGTAGAAAGGAAGAAAAAGTGCTATAGAAAAGGAAACAGGGTTAAAAACTCGAAGAGAAGTAGTAGTGCCAGGCCATCATCGCGGGTTGCTGCGGGAGATAAAAAGACTCTCTGCTCATCAACACACACAGCCAGAGCCAGCCAAGCTCAAGCACAACATCAACCATCACAGAAAACACTCTCTCTCTCTCGTTCTCTCTTGTGCCTTTTTTATGTAAAAGTGGCTCTCGCTCTCAGACACGAACGACTGTCGCCAACCATCGTCTCTCTTTCAATATGACTTGACTTTTGTGTGAGTGTTGGTGTGTGTTTTGGCCCAGGCTGCCTCTCTTTATAATCAGGAATCAAAAAGGGATAAAGAACAAGTCAAGGGGTTGTGTGTGTGATGTCTTGTGTCCAGCAGGGCGCGACGGCTGGGCACCGCGCTCCAACCCGACCAGCCACGTCCATCACATTCGACAGCCACAAACAAAAATCCAGAAATAACGAGAAGAATTTTAAAGGGAAACAGAAAAAAAAAAGACTTGGGAATTTAGGAATAGCTGTCTAGTGAGGTTATAGTTATCAGGTAAATACGTACAGATGTGTAGATAGAATTTGGTGTTTCTTTTTTTGAAAAAAAAAAGAAGAGTGAAATCTCAACGATGAGCAATTTGAAGCATTTGAAATGTGATGTACGCCGACCTTGAAGGTGGCAACAGGTAAACTTGGAATCAACATTCTCTCTCATTCCTCTTTTCTCTCTCTCTCTCTCTCAAACGGAGAGAGAGATGACATGGTAACACTGGTCAATCGGAGAGGATAAAGGGGGGTCGCCAACCTCACGGTACATTCCGTCCACGGGGAGGATTGTTCAACAACAAAACAAGTGGCTCATCGCTGCTCCGAAATTGCTGGTAATCCCCCGAAGGGTCCTCTCTCTCTCTCTTAGCTCTCTTAGCTCTCCTTAGTGTAATATCTCTCTCCTTTTCTTCTTCCAAGTTTTTTGGCAATCATATAATGTTGTGTTTTGTATCTTTTCTTTTCTCTGAGCTGAGGGTTTTCTCGGAGAGGACTATAGCACAATAACTAATCTCTCTCCCTGCCATTCTAAATAGTCAATTGGCTACAAGGTGCGCACTTTTGTTCTCTGTATAGACTTGAACGTGTTACACAGCACGTACTGACCCAACACAATAACTTTAGAGCTTATTAAATTCCATATTTGTTTTGCGACTTTCCCAATTAGCCACGAGAGCAGCAAGGGCTTATCAAGTGGCCAGCAACAATGGCCACGCAGCACAACGCCAAAATAAATGGCCACGAAAAATCCAAACGAGAAGGGCGAGATACGTATAAGAAAGAAAAAGAATACAAGTCTTACTGTGATTTGCAGGTAGATCATGTTGAATAGGTCTCTTTGGAATGTTCTCTTGAATGTTATCTCTTAATCTCTCGTTTTCTTCGATTTATCCACAAAATGTTCTGGAACAAGTTCTAGTGGTGCTGGACAGTGCAGGATAGTGTGATTAGATATTATGGATGGTGCTGGTGCTTCTTATTTCTTTTTCTTGCTAATACAATTCGGCTGAATGAGGCGATAACGAGGGGGGGGGGTATTCGATTGTAGGTTGGGTATCAGCTGTAGTATAGAAGTAGTCGCTATTAATCCAAAGTTGGTCTGCCTGATTCGACGAATTCGATTCGATACATTTCTTGTTCACTGCAAAGGATACGGGAAGATAAAGGTCAGTCAAAATGTACATTTAGATAAAGGAAAAAAACCGGAATGATTTCATCAAATGCAAACATTGGTGCAACTCGCTTAGTCGATAGATAACCTTTAAAGTAGACTGCACAAAATGTGACTGTAAAACCCTTCGATGGTTTTATTCTAGTTTTTGTTTTCTTTTTGGGTGGCTTTTGAGCTTGTCTGACTGGTACCATCGGGCGATTACGTCTGCCATTTTTCAACTGCTCAAGGACTCGCGCAATTGAAAGAGCTATTCATGAAACTATCAGTGAACGTTTTTGATTACCAGGCGATTCGCCCCGTAAATCGTCATTATCTTCTCTTTTTATCCCGCTGACGAGTCCGTCCAATTGCTAAATGCCTTGCCCTTGAAATATTTGCACTAAAATGTAAACGCTCTTTCAGTTCATTTTAAACGAGATGGCAACAGTTCACGAATAATCTCCGTGATAAAAGCCCCACCACAACGCGATCAAAAACAATAATCCCGTCATTCGTCGAACGGAAAACGGTGAAATAGAGCGAATAATAATAATACAAATTTGCAATGGATAGGCGAAAGAAATTGAGACGACAGCCTAAAAGACAAGAGGTGCACAGCAATAATGGTGGAATGAATGTCTTCTTACCTGTTAAACGTAAACGACAACACAAAAGACAGGCGTTGCGGGGCGAGCGCGCTCCGGCGAACGGTAGCTCTCTGGTTGGGACTTGGCGATCGAGTGGCTGATGACTTTCGAGTCACCTGTGGATTATTTCGCTTCCTGCTGTTTTTTTCTCTCTCTCCTTGTGTGTGTTTTGTTGTTTCTTCTTCTTGACTAACTCCCTCCTCTTCTCACTCCACCCTTTCTCTCTTCTCCACCCACCCCACCCCACTCCTCCATCCCGTATATACTATATACTCTACTCTAGTATACTCTGCGTATACTATATAGCTGGGATAGTCGAAAAAGATGGAGGAAGTGTTTCTCTCTCTCTCTAGTGCCCCTCCCAGTTAGCCACGTAATACCAGCCTCCTCCGCCAGGCTGTATATGCAGTGCACGCTTTGCTCTGTGATTTGTGTGTTGTAACAAGGCCCAGAAAGACCGACTGTCGACAGAGAATGGAACTTGAAATGTAGGAAAAAGACAGGGCCATATTAGTGAGAGGAATTATAAGAAGGCCATATAACAAGTCCAAGTACTGCTGGTGCTTCTGTACTCAACATCCCTTCAGTCCCTCTCTCTTTTCTCTGACTCGAGCAACATTTGTTGCTATTTTTTGTTGCTCTATTCTAGTTCTTTTTTCTTGTTCTTGTTTAGCTCCACTTTTGTTTCTTTTCTTTCCATCTTGGAATTTTTTGTTGTTGTTGGAATTCATATTCAAAAATTCCTCGTTTATCATTTGGCAGAGAAAAATGGACGCTAAATGATGCCTGTGAAATAGCGAGCTAGACGAATTCGCTCAAAGTCGACGCATAAAATATGGGCGGTGCCCCGCCATGTTTAAGTGCACAGCGAGTCGTGTAAGCATTAAGCAGCCATATAGTCCATTTAACCAACAGCCAAAGATCCTCGAGTCTCCAGGGGCCGGGGTCTCCAGGTCTCACGGGCGAAGCAGACAAATACTTGGAAAAATGACAAACTTTATAAAAGCTTTTCAAACGATAATTTTTTTTTAGTCTAAAAGAAAAACTTGCGGTCCCTCACTTTTCGGACAGGTGAAAAAAGAAAAAGAGCGGGCTACATGTTAAATGCCAAAAGTGATCCAACAGATATTGCCGGTGTACGTAATATTGCTTGCATTTGAAGCGATATTCATCACGCTCTCCACTCCAAAGACACGTGATTCGTATTCCCTCTTTTTCTTTTCTTTCTCACTTTTCAATGCCCGCATATAAAAATAGTCGTCGGGTAGGAGACAGACTGACGGCCACCAAGGTTCTGGGTTGGACTGGACTGTACATATTCGGACTTCTGAGAATCCACAGCAGTCCAGTTCGATCTAGGAAATGGACGGCTTGTCGTCGATCACCTAGCGGTCGTCATCGATTTATATTCGTCCATATTACAAAGATTGATAGTTTTCCACTGGCTGTACACCGGCGATCATCTTGTGTACTTCCATAAACATTGTCCCCAAATGGTTATGGGTAGTTAACTTGTAGCTTGAACATAGACTTATAGACACGAATACGTACGACGATTTCTGTTTGCCTTACAGTTTCAACAAAACTTCGCCCGACTTTATAGCTGTGGCATCTGGTTATTCATATGTTTAGGCCTTATAAGGACATAATTAAAATGGAAATTCACTATTGAATGACCAAGTATGAGCACAGGGTATAATAAAGAAGTAGCAGGGGTACTTGAATAAGGGAAAAAAGAAACAGCCCCGTCTGCGGGACGGGCCAACTGACCAAGGGTTTTACCGTCGCCCAAATCATTTCCTCAACGTCACGAAATTTCGTTCCATAAAAATCCAGAGTCGACAAGTCGACAACAAAGGATTTGTCGTGAGCACGACAAGTTGTAGCTGCCATTTGTTTTTTGAATAAAACACGAGAGAAGAAATAATTCCGTGTTGAAATGCTGAATTGTTGCGTCAAATGATGTCACCGTCACTGAAACCCAAATTCAAGGCCTGTAATTCTGTTCTTTTTTCGGAGGGACCATTTGAAAAGTTATGTTAGCTACTTGGCGATTGTGTTTTAACACAGTAGTGCTCCCAGTAATCTTTGCTGTGCGCTCCTTTATATTATGCTTACACATTTTCTTGAAGGCCAGAAGACTCTCAAAGCGCACTCTGTCTAGAATGTACTCATTCTGGATAGAGAAATGAAAACAGGAGCTTTCCTATTTCAAGATTTGTTGTCATAAGGCGTCAGTATTTCTCGATGAAAGGAAAAACAAATTAACTCGCTGTCAAGGTAATTGGAACTTTTTTTTGTATTATCATTATTTTGGCACACAGGGGTCCCAAGGCGAATAGCATTCATTTCATTAAGTAAGGAAAAACGGTAAATTCGATGGTTCCGTGCTATAGGTGCCTATAGGCTACGCAAAATTCTACATTGTGCAGATGCAGTAGCTTATCGATAAGGAACTGAACCGAAACATTTCGTGACAATTTCCAAAGGCATTTCCTATCGGATCAGGATTCTCTGATGCCGTGTCCGATATAGACTGACGTATTATTAGTATACGTCCTTGAGGCAGTTTTCATTTTCTGACGTTCTTATCTCTTCAACGTGAAAGCATTTGTCGAGTTCCAACGTCCGACATGACGACGCTGACCGACGTCCTCATGTCATTACTCCATTGTCATTTTGTAATCGGTATAGCCAGTTTGTCCTTGCATTGTTATTGCGAATTTCGAATGTCAATCACGTTTTTCTGCCATGTGTTGTGTATGGCAGATATATAATGTAGGGTAAACTCTCGCGTGGCCCAACTTGGTTCGTGCTGGGTGGAGTCTTCTCTCTTTTTGGTCTAACGTCAAACCGAATCTTTGTTGACCCTCAAATTGATTTTGTGATTTTCTTTTTTAGATTCTCATTTCTCAAGACTTCGTCTCAAATGACACAAGGAAATGGCCAAAAAAAAACCAACAAGAAGACACCCAACAAGTCAAAAGTAACAAAACGGGGATCCCGATGGCCTCTGTTGCGAAGCGACCGCGCCCTGCGAGCATCTTTGCCGGAGGGAAACGTGAAAAAGAAGAGACAAGTCACACGAGAAGAGCAACAACACAGGGCAAGGCAACGCAGCCATCAACTCCTCCTGCTGATGGTGGTGTGGCGGATGTTATAGCCTTGCCGTTGTCTTCAGTTCAAGGTAAGGAAGTCATTTTCGGATCAATCTCTTTTCCTTTAGCTTCCCTTGTTTGTTTTTCTCAATCGACTCGAGTCCCTTTTGTACATCCGCATTGTTTCCCCCCTGTGAATGATAATGGATGTAGTTTCCTACTTCCGGAAATCATTCGCCGATAAAGAATCTGAGAACTCATTCTCAGCACTACAGCACTGGCAGATAAAATATGAGACCATGAAAGACGTTTATGCGTTTAGGAATGTAACATTTTCGTTTTGTTGCGCGTAGTTACAACGCACCTGCCACCCCCCTCCGCGTGTGGTGGTGGTCCGTTATACATTTCCAGCCAAAAGGATTTGTTTTATCGCCGCAATTTGGTCAGTCAAATTTTTTTCTTCGGAAGTGTCCCTGTACACTACACACTCTTCTATAATATCGTGACTTTCAAAATTCGATTGCGGTGCTAAATTTACCGAGCGCAACCAACGTGACACGCGATCCAACGCGTCCTTGTCCGGATGTGGAATTTCCTTCTTTTGATAAGGAATATTTTGTTGTTGCCAATAATGTCAAAGAATAAAAGGGGAAATTCTCGGGCGACTCTTTTCCACCGTCATTAATAACGATGAACGTCGTCCAACAAGTCGCGCTGCCGGACGCTCAGTTAATCGAGATCGGGCGTGCGCTAGATAAATATTTGGCTAGCTTATTTGGAGACTCAAAGAATGGGCGTTATGCTCGTGGCATTGCGCAATTATTCCAAACTTTTAGATCCGCTTTGTGCGATGGTGGCGGGGAGGTTTTTTTCGCGTGCCATTCCGTCGTTGATAAGCGGCGCTTGCCGATGATAAGAGAATTCATCAATAAACATTTTCGGTTTCTGCTGCTGCTACTGCTGCCAAGCTCCTTGATATTGGTAGACAATAGCGACCACATCCGGGATGCGTTTGGCTGGCGACCTGCTGCCATTCGCGGTCGGTTCCGTGATGTACGAGGCAGCTTGTTACATTATACCCAGGCAGAACAGGAGAGACACGCATCACAAGTTATCGAGTTGTTTGTTTTGTTTGCTCCATTTTATGCGCCAGTTCTCACCGCTGGTAATAATAACAGTCGCAATCAATTGTTACGGATGACGGATGACGGTTTCATTTTCATCGGCTGTCGACGGACATGCAATCAAGGCTCAATGAAAAGAACATTAAGGACACCGGGTGGCCAAAAAATTGCCCATGAGCTGATTTTTTAAATTCAGATTGACAGATATAGTTATCAACATAATCGACAGGCTCTCACCAGTATCGCCGTGAAGTGGCACAATAATAGGCTTCCCAGATCAGCCTTAAAGATTGGAACAGGTCAGCCACAGAAAATCAACGAGGACATCTAGCAGCTCTCTGTGTGAAAATCTTTCACGGTCTTTGTGGAATGCAAAACAAAAAGGAAAACCACCAGCAAAAAGTCAGATCGATTTCTTCTCTTTTTTTAAATTTTTTTTTAGGAATTTCATTCACTTGTTGAGTTCATGAGCTATGCAGACAAAAAATAGCCGTCTAGTCTAAATCTTATTTATTCGAGTAAGTAGCGATACCCTTGTCTGATTGGACCCTTGAGAGCAACAGAAAAACCCAATTCCGCTCTAACTCTTTTTCCTTGTTTCAGATTTTTCAATTTGGTTTCTTTGGGTAAAAATGTTGAGGGGGAAAGAAGACTAGTTTGAACCGAACCGAAAGATGCGCCTCTCAAAAGTTGGAAGAAAAGAATTAACCATTTCAAACATGAAATAACATTTCTCTAATTTATCGTCGGTGATGGTGCAAGACCTGCTATTACTTGTGTACAAGGAGAGTCCGTTTTCAACTATCGTGTAAGCGACCGGGGAGAAAAGAAAGAGAGAGAGAGAAAAAGGTGAAAGTGAAAGTGTCGGGACCGTGTTCAACCCGTTCAGCGGCTAGTTGCCTAGCGCTCGACCCTCGTTATTCGAGCACCTGCTGCTCGAATCTCTTGCCTGGTTTCTTTTGTGTTAAAACACCCCACTCCCTTCCCATTAGGCTCGGGACAAAAGATGATTACATCTTTTCAACTACTGCCGCCATCATTTTATTCTCTCCCCCAACTTTGTGGAAGTTGCGTAGTAAAAAAAACAAAACATGAAAGGAAACCTTGTTGTTGTTTGAAGAAACTGTGGCGCCCTACAGGTAAACAGACAACTGCATATAGACAATAAATCTTGGCTTATATAGCAGCGCTCTACCTGTGATGTAATTATCTATTCTCGGACGAAAAAAAAAAAGGATGCCTAAAGATTGGGTCAGGAGGAAATGGACAACAGCAAAGAATATTTAAATCGTTCACTGCCGCGGGACGGGAGAAAGTGAACGCTCTGCTCCCCTGAACCCCGAAACCTGCTGCCATCTAATAGCAATTATTCTAGGCTTTTTCAACGTGAAGTTTCAGTTTCAGGTATAACTTCGTTCGCTAGGTGGCAGTCGCAAGTGACCGAGCGCCTCTTTCCAGTTCTCACGGTTCGAATCGAACTCGTGTCGGCATGATCGTCTCCCGTTTGGCTTGGATCTCGGGAATGTTGCGCGATATTGAAATGTAATTGTCAAGCGAAATGCCGTGCAGTTTATCTCAAATATGCGTAAAATCTAAAATAATACGACTATTGTATGTACGTGTTCGGCATTGCGCACTAATTTGTTCGAAG
Source organism: Daphnia pulicaria (assembly GCF_021234035.1). NCBI lineage: Eukaryota > Metazoa > Arthropoda > Branchiopoda > Diplostraca > Daphniidae > Daphnia > Daphnia pulicaria. Next base: position 10,114,797 of record NC_060913.1, read on the forward strand.
CAATTCTCCGTGGTCCTATGCCAAGGATCGTTCCAGCAGCTGTTTTGTAATGCAGGTCTTGCACGTATATTTTTAGAAATCGTTAGCAGCGAAAAAAAAAAGTACTAGTCCTACATCCACGAGAGAAATAACGCTTTTTTCGGCCTTTGTGAATTGCATTCGAATAATTTGGGTCGACTAAAAGATTTTCTTCATTGAGATTTCGATCGAAAAAAGATATTCTACTGTAGCCCGCGACAACGTACCGCATGAACTGTTTCGACGCCAACATTCTGGAACTCAATACGAAATTACACAACCCCGCGCTAATGTTTTGAACTTGACCGAAAAATCAAGACGTCAGCGCGTTACCACAAGCACCGTCTGTTTTACTCTTGCATTTGGCCATTTGGCCAATCCGACTTGCTCGCCTCTCAATAGCTCGTATGTCTACCGAGAATCTCTTATCATAAAGTCAGATGCGTGTTGACGTCAAGGAAAAACCCAAACGATAAACTTCTACGAGTTTATTCGACTGCTTGCTGACATTTCTAAAATGATAACAAGTCATAGCGCCTTGTAAAAATATGAAAGTCGAAGTTCGCATGAAATCTGAAGATCAATAGGTCAGTCTCCATCTTCGTCGTTAAAAGCCACAAACTGCGACGAAATTTAGTCAGAAATTTTACGTTCACACTGAAGCGAACATATATCCACCGAATTCGTTTTTCATCAACTGAATGGATCCTTTAACGTTTCTGGCGCTGTGCGTCTTCTGTTCATTGGGTAAATTTGACAATATTTATTTAAGTTTCTGGGCATTTTGTTTAGAAATTCACGAGAAATAAAAATTTTCTATCGTAGTAACTAGATTCGTATAAGAATTTGACCAAAATTTAACTTTCCATTTTTCTATTTATGTTGGCCCAGCTAATTCTGGTCACCTTGTCCAAGCTGCTCCAGTCGCCGACCGACTACAACAAATGACAACAGCTATTGAGCCTTCCTTCAGTGAAGGACTGATTCATTTATCCAACCTATTTGATTGTGTTACGAACTATGACGAAAACATCGGCAATAGTCATGAAGATGAAAATGCCACACTGCTCATTCGAACGGCTCTTCAATCAGCATCGAATTCGCTCAATACGACGGAAAGTATCTCAGCCCAACACTTGCAAATGTACGAAGAGAACCTCTTTTCTTTGTCTGCTGATATCGCTGCAAAAGAAAAACAACTTCTAGTTGAGAATATGGAACTGGAACACTTGACGAACGCGAGCAATTACTGGCAATCAGAAGCCGATAAACTGCGACAAGAAATAGCACAGCTTGACGCCAAGGTGGCCGAAGCCGACCGAAGTGTCCACCATTCTCAGAGAAGAATTGACAGGAGAGTGAAGAACAGATGGAAGTGGATTACAGCCACAGTGCTTACTGGTGGTAAATTAAAAATGTAATTATTGTACCGAAATATTTCCGCTGTTATTTTAATTTTAATTATTACAGGACTAGCGTCACCTGGAATTTATTTCAACGAGAGAGACATTAGGAGATTTGAAAGAGATCGCGATGCTTGGAGGTCACAGGCAAACGAACGACGTCATACACTTCAAGTAGCTGAAAATAATCATCGCGAAATTGTAAGCCGGCAGAAAGACACCGAACAGTCCATTCGACACACACAGACCAGCCTTTCATCCGCTCGACTCTCGCTGCAGGAACTGCAGAAGGATTACTTGGTTTTGAGTAGCCTTGGTGCTGAAATGCGAAACATTTCCACGTTCTTATTTTCTCTGAACGGCGAGTTGAGCGTTGTCCACGGTCAGCAGCAATTGATGGTGCTTTTTCAACCCTTGCTCGAGTCCATTGATAGTTTGATTACTTTTTTAGAGAGCAATGTCAACACGATAGTTTTGTTAGCTAATAATGAGGCCGTGACCAAAATTCGTGGTTATCTTTCTTCGTTCCCTGTCAAGGAAGTACCAACTGTTGAGAGCAATTCCGATCCCTCCTCCCTTGCACAAGACAAAATTGATGACAGGATTACGATTCTCGAATCTGAATCTGATGCCAAAATTAAGCAGTTTCTTCTCGATTCGGACGCTAGATTGGAGCGATTCCAACTAGATTCTGACGCTACATTGAAGCGATTCCAACTAGATTCTGATGCTAAATTGAAGCGATTTCAGCTAGATTCTGACCCTAAACGATTTCAATCCTTGTTTTCCTGAAATTTTTGACCGAACTATCAATCCTCATCCTTAATCTTTCTCTCGTTAAGCCTCGTTAGGAACAACGAAGGACAAGATTAGTAATACTTATTCGGGACCTTTCATTGCATTCATTTTAAATTCAATTTTACTTTTATTGCGTAGTTTGGCAGATTATTGGTTAGTTTGACAGACGATTTGTAGAAGGATTTTCCTTACACCGTTTCCATGATTTCTTATGTTCTAACCATCAATTAAACAGTTTTTCATTACTTGCCATTTGGTTTAAATGTACTAGAAACGTCATTGATTACAACAAGTCTTTTTAAGTGATTGTCATGAATATGTCTTGACTTGACCATGGGTATGGAGAGATACTAGAGATGTTGCTAGACAGTTTCTTGGTTTTCCTTTTCCAGCTATTAGTCCGAGAGCCCACGACAAAAGTTGTCTTTTTTCTTCCTAGGAAGATTTAGTAGATTTTTGACGATTCTATTGATGATTCTATTGATGGTAGGTAATGGTAGGTCACTAACCCCAGCGTGGACACATTGTTTTTTCCAACATGTTTCTACAATAAGTAAACCCAAGTATTATTCGTCCTTCGTTCAATTTTTGAACTCTTATTTAATGCCATAAAAATTGTGTTTTCTTTCTTAGAGAAAGCTATGGGAACATAATCGGATACCCACATAATCAAGGCCATGGGTAATAATCATCAGGTTTATTGCAGCAACTTGACAATGAAAAGATGCAGGGCACATAGCAACATGTGTTGCATTTTTCTGAATGTTTTACTCAAGCAGTAGAAGCAATTAACTTTAGTTTATTGCATTAATGTTGGAATGTTTATTGAAATTTTTCCTTTAGATTCAACATTACTAACTGTTTGATGCCAAAGTTAGTTGGAACTCTATAGGGTAACTCAAACACTGATTCTTTTCCCAGTTTCCTCACAAAATTGTAAGTTGTATTATTTGTCTTGACCCTCTGTTGTTAGTATTATAGATTGTTAATGTTAAATTAGTTAATGAGAACGATCCGAAATTGCTAACTAAAGAATTTGTGTGTTGTGTCATAGGGAAAGCTGCTGGAGTAATCTATCTAGTGTCCATCCCCACTTGATTCATTTCGTGCCAGCTGATTGAAAGCGGCGTGACGAATTCAAATTTAGCTGCTGCGTCTCCGTGCTGTCTGCAAGCAAGCAATTCAATTGACTGTCGCTAGATGGCGCGAGTATCTTCAGGGGACCAAATTCGGCCATTTTGTTTTGTTCCTTGACGCAGCCGAAGTGGGATGCCGGTCGTGACGTTTCGCATGTGCAAAGGTATTTAATAATAATTTCTTAGGGTTATAAATATATGTTGAATTTCGATGTGTAAATTTACAGATGATTTCAATGCCAATTTTGTCAAATCATCTAACTTGGACTTGAGTGCCTGTTCACATTGCTGAAATGGTTCGCCTCGTGTGTCTTGCTGCCTGTACCCAGTCGTACGTCTCGTCCCATGCAAAAGCAAAAGTAATTATTTTAATCCAATTTCCTACTAAATTACTTTGTAAATATAACTAGAGATCAATTTGCAATTTGAATACCTTACCAATTCCATATTCCTTATTAAAATTTGAGATATTGCTGAGATCTGTTGGACTGGTTAGTTTTGTCTTACTCCTTGTATTCTCATGCTATGAAGAGTCATGTGTAACTGTGGACACACTGTCTTTCCCCGATGGTAATTTTTTTATTTTCTTTGACAGGTCCGCTGTTGGTTTACTTGTTGCAGCCAGATGGTGAAAGGTGTGATGATGACTAATTGAACCCTTGTATGCAGCGTGTTGTTGCAGTGTTATTCAGAAGTAGCTGTTCAGTGTGGCAGTATCGAGAAATAGCATGAAGCAGTGAAGTTGCCAGTGATATCTGGGTTGCTGACTTTGAAATTTTTCTCTGTTCTCATTTGTGTGTTTCTTTTTTTTTGCTCTACCACTGAATTCCTGTGTTACTGTTTTGAAATCGTTTCATCTGTCGTCTTTGGCGTTTTTACTTGTCCACATGTGCAGTATACGATTGAGGCAACCTGTCCTATGACAAGTTTGACTCAGCCGACAACTGCTATATTAAATTCCGGCTTTCTGCACCAACAAAATAATAACGGCACATGTTATTATCGCGGTTGGGAAAGTCACAGGCCCCCCCTGGGGGTTATAATAAATTATACATGGTGATATATAAAATAAATATTTGGTTGTGAATAAAATTAAATAATAGTTGAATTTGAGTATAATCAATAAATATGGATATTGTTAGTGAAATTAATTAAATTAATTAGGCAAGAGATTCGGAACTTAAAATGGAATAGTTGTAGTATTATAACAAGTTTGATTACAATATAGTAGCAGTAGTTATAGTAGTATATATATAGTAGCAGTAGTTGATTACAGCATAAGAATTTTCTTCCCATAAAATATAAAAAATGTCGTGGCAATTATTCATTCCATCTTGACGTTCCTAGTTTTCACAATATTATTAGTTAACAGAGATCACTTAGGGGAAGGAACAATAGATTGACATTTTAAATTTCTCTCAATATAAATAATATAATGGTTTTGAATTTCAGCAACTTCTTCTCGGCTTCACCAATAGATCAAGTCTGGAACGGCGGCGTACGATTGAACTGAAACGACAACGATTACACGTCAATAATTAAAAAAAAAAAAAAAACTATTCATCCAGCATTACCCCAAAGTGGGTACAGGTATCAAGAGAATACACCAACAAAATGCCAGACAGCCTTTAGGAAACACCAATTATTTTACACAACAGCTGAACACTGCATGGACACCAACATGGTAAATTTAAGCCTGATGTTAAACTTTCAAGTCTGCAGAAGATCCATTTCAGCACATCCCTTATTTTGGAAAATGACTGCCACACCAATGCACACCAGACATCACCACCATTAACAACTCCAACACCAGCCTGACCAAGAATTCCTACAAACCAAAAGAACATTAATAAACCAAGATTATCTTCAAAGAAATACTAAGGAGTAATTAAGTTGTGTGAGAAAAAATATGAATAAAAAATTACAACTCTACACAAGCTTATGAAAATTGTTTCACAAAGAATCTTATTCTAAGCAGTTGGTAGTTTTCAAATGTCTTCTAACAGTTCTAAACCAAGAATTTTAAGCCCAACTCGAGAAAATTCTAAGCAAAGAACACATACATGAACTAAAATTTAAGCAAAGATGCTAACCCACTCAAGTTGTCTTATTACAAGTAGTTTACTTCCCTTTTCTTCACATTTTCATCTCGCAACATGATAAGAGACCTCTTCAAAGGCATGATCACAGAGGCATCTTGTTGAATTGGCACTACACATTGAGAACAAATTCCACCAACCTGTCACAAGGTAAATTAGATTAATAAAAAAGACCTTTAAATATGATTAACTGTAGTGCATGTCTTTGCAAGCTCGATTCAAGTTCTCAATTGAAAAAATTCACAAAACACCACAGATAACATTGGCAAATAATATGTAACTTTGTATGATAATTCGTAATTAAAAAATCTCATTTTCTATCAGAAATGTAATCACAGAATTTTAATGTGGAAACAAAGTCTTATAATTATTAAGTTACTCAATATTATTACTTGTACTGTTCGAAAGTACTTCAACATGCGACGAAACGTGCAACATGCAGCAAGAGACGACATTTTGGACAAGTGTACAGCAGCCGTGGCCACATGGAATTGGCAAGTATAAATTTAATGCCATGTAACCCATAAATTAACCATAAAAAAAACATTAACGTTAAGAACGAAAGCAGGAATTACCTTTTTTATGATGAACATATCAGGAAAGAAAGTACCCCGCAAAGGCCGCAATGACTACGACTCGACAGCGTCTCGATGGAAAAGAAATAGAGATGTCAGTCGTCTGAAAACTTTGATTTGATGCCCCCTCCCCTCCCCTAATACCAACAAACTGGGCTGAATAGTTCAATCCCTAAACACACTGAAATATTTAGCCACCTAGTGACAGCACTTTGCATCGATGGACGAGGACGACTAACTAGAGTCGGACGGAAATATTCGTCATCTCCGTAAAATACATAGTAGATAAAAAAAAAAGCAATTATCGAAAAATTAACAAGTGAGCTTTGTTGGTGGAATAGTTATCGTCAGTCATCATCAAAAAATTACCACACAATAACTGCGGATACATTTTTACAGGGATGTGCAAAGTAACTGAAACTGACTAATTTGAATTTGACAGGTGAAAATGATCAAAGGCTTATCAAATAAAGCCACGGGTACCTGGGCATGGGTGAGGGACTACAGGTGTATCACAGCGGACGAAAGTGGTCCAACTCGTCAGTAAAGTAAGAAAACTGTAAGTTGTGTAGCAGCCTAAGTCACAGTGAAGCTAGATGAGCTTCGCGAAGATAAGGATGGAGCAGAACGTTGGTCGTGCAAGTCACTCTTCTGTCATGGACAAAGGCCAGCGGATCTCCGGCAGGACCACACAATTCCAATAAAGAAACTGCGTTGTTGACTGACATCGGTAGCCGACTCGCAATCTCAGAGACGTAACAAATAGTGCTGTAAAAAACGAGTTGGAAATTGAAAGGAAGCTTAAACAAAACTACAATTTTTGCGTCCTACTTAAAGATTTATGATCCTCCGAGTGACCACTATAGAACGGCTTCTAGCGAGAAAGTATAGCAAAAAATGCATCCGCAGAGCTCTAGACCAAATGTTGACCGGAGCTAGTATTCAGCAATACTTACAGGATTCCACACTCTATATACAAATGAGAAATTCAATGGCATATCACACAACCTGTCAAGCCCATTAATATGTCAAGGCCAAACACATCGTAAATGTGAGCTTCGCAATTCGCCATTCGGATTCAGATTGCTGTTCGGTTTTCTTCGGTGTCAAATGTGGTGTTGCAGCAGCTTGGCGACCTCGTGACTTTACTGTCCATTCTTCACTGGGCTTTTCCGCGTGAAAAGAGGAGAATAATGGGGCCACAGTAGCCTCCGCTTTTCTTGTCGGCACTGCCTATCACAAAATTAAATTCTTCAGTCAAGTCTAAATTATAAAAAATTTAAAGAATCATTAGAAACTTAAAGGTATGCATATTTGTTGAGAAGAATCCTAAAAATTCCACATACCAAAATCCACTATCCAAAAAATCTGAGGGTCGAACACCTCAAAGACACGTCAGGACATCGCCATATTTATGTTACATGTTCATACCATATGTATGCACTAAAGATCCTGATTCATAAATTTGTAAACTTCTATTGTGAAAGATTCACTGTTTTGACAATGACAGTTTAATATATATATATAATATAACTTTATTTGACTTTATTACCTAGCACAGGTGGTGGCATAGAGCAAGAGAATTTCGCTGTTTTCCATGGATCTCAAAACTCATTCATATATCTATTACCATCAATGACGTTCCATTTCTGCAGTACTGCTACCAGCTACCTCTCTGATATCTATCTAATGTTAAAGAAACTACAGAGAAACGAAATAAAATTACAACAGAAATGACGCAAATAATTGCATGCAGAATACTTTCTATTTTACGTTTATCGGCTGGCATATGAATTAAAGGAACATTTCCGCCAAATTTTAATGACATAAACAGTTAAACACAAAAGTTGTGATGAATATTTGCAATTTGCAATCAAATATTCAAAAGACAAAGGAATGAACAACAACCTCGGGATGTTATGGCAAATTAACTATGGTCTAATTAACAATCTCAATACTATGATAACTATCTCATCGCTAAGTAGAATAAGAAAGAGCTTATGTCGTGTCTACTGTGACCGCATCCAGAGAGATCTAATACAAATTGAATAATGTTATAAGACTTACATTTAGAGGCTTACCTTATCAACTGGAATATTGAATGATCGAAACAGCAGCACAGAGAAATATTAGTAATACACGAGTAATAAAATATGTTTAGTACGATAGTTCTCAACTGGGACGCTTCAGTTTACAAGACAGAAAGCGGGATGAACATGGTAATTTAATACTCACATGAAGACATGATTACGCAACCTAATAATAGAAGAGACAAACACACTGCAGAGAAAAATTACACACAAAAAATTGCAATAAAAAATATTTTTACATAATCTGAATAGATAATGCTTTAGAAAAATACTAAATCACATAGAAAGCCAATCATTTTTCATTTAGCTAGAACCATGCAACCAACTCTTAATGAATCTTGGTTCTGGTTGCTTAAGAGGAGTGTGTGACTAATACACACCCATACTTATTTAGAAACCAGTTTGCTACATTTGACTATCAACGACTATTCTTGGGCCTATCGAAATTAGCCCATAAGATAAGAGAACACGGCGTAGTAATGGATAGAAGCACCAAGAGCTACGTGTATATGCCAGATGGCATGCGCCAATGGGATCCGACCGTCAGCTTTAAAGAATATAAGACCTATAATATAACAGGCTCCGCCCAGCTTCAATTCCCATACTCCTTGAAAATCGTCCTAGAGATTCGGGACAAAAATATACTTATTATTTTGTTTAGTTAATTAATTCTTAAAATAAAACTTACACCATGGACAAAAGGCAAGGAGGGCAACAGTCCAATGAGTACGTAGATTAATGTTTCTAGCCATTTGTACTTTTCATGAAAAATTTGTTGATAAAGGATGCCCATTGCTGCTAAACACCAGACGAACCAACGTAAATCCGCAGCCACTAACGTACTGACTCCCAATGAAGAAAGAATTGTTGGGAGTAAGGAAAAAGACGATTTGTTGGTTGCTTCGGCAGCAACGCTAAGATTTGGCATTAAAGATAGCCACGGGAAGTATGAAGAGGCAATGAAAATATATATCATAGCACGGTCTCCCCGATGCAAGAAATCACGCATTCTGATTTGTTGAACATCAAAAGGAAAAAAATTAAAAGAAAATAAACAAAATGTATAAATAAATCAAGAACCTATACCGGCTGTTATTGCACAAGCAACAAGTTGTATGGAATGCAGCAGATACCGTAAAAAGCATTACCAAAGCAATTCCATAGATGAGACCCGCCCAAAATTGGGTGGGGGTAGATGCGCGTTGGATCAACAACCAAGTGGCATAAACAGCTGGCAAAATGCATATCTAAAAAAGGATTTTTTCATTAAAGATCACAACATTAATTTTCATGAATTTTACCCCATGGGTGAGAACATTTGCTATTTGTTCAATTAAAGTTGGTTGGTAGGCTTCTGTTGGTTTTGCTGGAGGATTTTTCCATTGCACTCTATAAAATCATATTAAGGTAAGCAGATGAGTTACAATTAAAACTTATAACATGATTATTTATTATATTGATACTTTGTTGGCAGTGAAGCTTTCAATGAAGACATTTTCAAACTGAATTGGTAATATGCATCGAATTTTGGCCACAAGTTTGTATAATTGTTTTTAGCCATAGAACTTGACAAGGTAGACATTCTGGAAGTAGGCAGTTGGGTTTCAAATAGTAATTCTGAATCTGACTGGGTTCAACTCATCTATACTATTCCAAAAGGGTTATTAGCCAAGAATGAATTATGGCATGCACACGTATGTACACTATAAACACAACATTGAATGAGTCTATATATACTCTCTAAAAACAAAATTAGCTTAAGTGATTTCAAATTCAATGGCAACCAAAGATCAAGTAATTTAATTGAAATCGTTAAAGATGGATCCCATACTTTGCCGTAGAACAGAAAATTGTTTTATGGCATTTTTAAAAAATCTATTGGACAAAATGTCGTTGCACGTTTTTGTGGCGAAGAAAAAAAATAAACACTTACGATTTCAGATGCGTTTCCTTCCCGAAAAACTACTTGTGTGAACGGCACTCAATTTCAATAGTTGTCAAGCATGTATGGCAATTTACCTGAAGTGACTGGCAGGAAATTGGCAAAAGAATGCCCAAGGTTTCTAGTCCGACGGGCTTATCTACATTTTTTCGAAAGAGAAAAGAAACATTTCAACCATGAATCAAAGAGAAAGTCGTTTCAATGCATTGTCCCAAGGTTATTCTGGTTTCAGACTCGGCAGACGATATTTCCGTCTCATTCACATTTCCTCCGCCAACAGCGCTGTGAACCTACAGCATTGTGTGCATTTTAATTTAAACTTCCGTCTATTTCATTGAAGCATTTGTTAGCAACAGCTGCAACCTCTTTTTTTTCAAAACACCTGTATACACGTCAAATAAAGTAGCGGAAACAAGATTATTTGAACCATTATTTCAATAATGTGAAATCTTTCATTTTGTTAAACATCCTGTCTCAATTTTTGATCAGCCACGTTTTAGGAGACCGCATTTATTCATTCAATGTTGCTTGCAAATTGCAATGAATCTTTCTCTGCACCCGCAAACTAAAATATAAAAATAAACAAAACCAAGAAAAAAGGCAGAAAATCGTTAAAGAAATTTAGTTTCAACTACATGCAAGGACGTGCGGATGGGATAGTTTTTCACAGCATTTTTAACAGAAAAGCGAATGCCTAAAAAATCCTTAGCTTTGTCTCACTCAAATATCCTACACAGCACAGACAAAAAAATTGACCATACCTTTGTTTCGATACCCCGCTTAGTTACATAAAAACGGATGAGCTATTCGACATTAGACAATCGACACGAGTTCCTCGATCCTGTCACTTCCCCAAAGGAACTTATGCACTCTACCGAAGTATACAAAATAAACAGAGATCCGAAAAACAAAGTCCCCGACGTACACGTGACAATGCTATACAGCAGTTTGCTTATGGTGCTCGAAAAACCAAATTTCCGCGGTAAACTATTCCTTTTGTTGATTTACTGAATGTCTAACCGACCCCTTCAGCACCCAAGGCAACGTTTAATTCTAGTAAAGAGGGGGGGGGGGGGGGGGGGTCGTGTAGGGTTCTGCTTCTTTCCAACCGAATACAACCAGACTTCAGAGGAAAGAACCACATTTACATTCAGCAGACTCAGGCAGATACATTGGGGGGAGGGGGTGAAGAGAATCATGAGGACCAAAGGAAGGATAAATTATGCCTGTGGAAGTCGCAAGATCTTTCGCTGCGCTAGACAGGGCCATTTGCTTGCTCTGCCGTTATAGATGGGTCAGGCCTAGTGAAAAATAATCGAGTATCAAAAGTTAAAGGTGTTAAAATCAGTGATCAAAAAGAAAAAAAAAAAAAAAAAAAAAACATTATTTACCTATCCTCCGGAGAAGATGCGTTGGGATCTTTCGATGTTATTAGTGAAACGTCTGCGGGAACGTCTGATGCAACTATAACAAAGTGAAAAATGTGTATCAGTTTTACACATATTTTCGAAATTCGTATTACCTGTACTTGGGGAATCCGATATTTCCATTGGAGTCGCAATACACGGGTTATCGAAATCCGCCTTGGAAAAATTTGCCCAACTATCGTCCTCGTCACCTGCAGTACAAGTTGGGGCGCTTTCCCAAGGATTTCCTGCATCTGCGGCCACAGGAATAGGTAGATCTCCAGTTGACGCCCAGGCTGTAAATAACGAGTAACATGCTTTAAATTCCATACGCAAGTAAGGCGAGGTTATTACTTACGGTCTGCATTATCGATATCCATCGAATCATTTGCAACATCGGTAATAGTTTCCTCTTCATCGGGAATCGATTCTTGTCGGACAGTGGAAGCGTTTTCACTGTTTACAAAGTAGTTAAATGCTGTAATGCTGTAGAATATCTATATCAATCGACGTACCTGGAACGTCGTGTGCTCAGCCATGTCTCGTTGTCTTCAGCATCATCACCATCAACTGCTTTCTGCCGCGTCTGCATCCGTTCGTTGCAAACCTGCTCAAAGAGCTCAGACTGTTGGTTAAGCTCGTCTCCATCCTCGGGTAACGCAATATTCACCAGCGTCTCAGGAGGCGGTCTTTACGATTGAAACAAAAACTGCACTGAAATGGCACTTTCATCAGCTATCATTATCTGCTTACCTCAACTGATCGTCGTTATCATTGAACTGAGTATCGGCAAAACCAAATTGTGTAACTATGTTTTTGTTCATAACTTCCATCTGATATTCAGCGAACACCTAAAATTGTAATCGATAAATTGCTAAACAATTTCGTACAATGATTTCGATACTTAACCTCCTGTGCTGCTGTATCCTTTGGCAGACGAATCAAATCAGATTCCTCTTCGTCAGAGCTGACACGAGGTGCTACCATGTGAGACTGGGAAAGGCAAATGCAAATTGGTTAGTGTAACAAGAGTAACGAAGTCATTTGTTGGTTGTACCGTGACCGGAATGATTTCGTTGTTTCGATTGGCAGGTACTACTTTGTTTTCCACAAAATCGGCCCATCGATTTCTAAGTTCGTCAGGGAGGTTTTCTATCAGCTGTTGTATCTTGGTGGCGTTCTTTCCTTGTTTTCCAAAATCAACTACATAATTCGCCATTCGAATTAAATGACCCATGTAAGCTCGCCTTAAGCCACCCTGCTGGTTCCTAAACGAGAAAATCAATTTTGAATTAAATTGCTTTGTTTTACATAACTTGGTATATAAGTAAATTTTACTGGTGTTGATCATTTAGCTCCCAGGCCTCCATAATACGCCGAACGATACAAACGTCGTTCATCAGCTATATTCGTTTTAAGGGACAATGTTAGCTTTGCTAATAGAAAGTTAGCGTAAAATCCATTACGTAAGAAAGGAGGCGATGATTGGAACTTGTGGGCTGCTCAGACTCGTTTCTGGTTTCGTTTTCTGAAGAACCATCGGTCACCGCCAGTGGGGTTGATGGTTGAAGCAAGTCAATTGGCTCGAGACCCAAAACGTACTGGATAGAGCGCTCCACTTGAGCATGGAGGAAGTTATTGTGACAAAATTCTACCATCATATCCTGTAAAAAAAAAAAAAAAAAAAAAAAAAATCCCCAATAAAAACACAACATCTTTTTTATCTTTATTCTTTTACCAGTAAAAGAGGAAAAGTGTCTAGAGAAGCTAGTTCCTTCTGAATTTCCGAGCTTCCAGTAGCAATCAGCACGGCAATCAAGCGCGTCACTTGTAACCGCACAAAACCAAACGGTTTATTGCATGCACCTGTTATAACGTCCATGTCGGGTTTCTATTTAGAAAATCAGATTAATTAAAGACTGAGATAGTTTTTAAAAAATGATAAATACATGAGGAGGTTGAGAAAGGATTTGATGGAAGTCTTTTAAACGCGGAATGATGGCTTCCACTGTGTTTCGAATACAAGGTGTAACAACAGGATCGGGAGGAAAACGATCATAAACTTCTGGCTCACTGGATAACAATTGTCTAAATCGAAAAACAGTAATTTTTAGGAGGTATTGCTACATTAGTTCAATCGGAATTGAGACTTACGGAGGTCTGCGAACTTCTAATAGCGTCAACAAAACTGTGATGCCATGAACAATAGAACTTTCGCAGAGTTCACTGCCCAGCATATTACTTAGGAGGAGGTCCACCATGGCTTTTCTGTTGTGAAAAAATAAATAAAACTGTGAGTAAGTTTTTTAAACACTATATAGTGCAGTTTCTTACGATTCCAACGCGCCAAGAATGGGATCACATTCAACCGATTCGCCTTGATGAGTGTGTTCCATGCTGATCTCATTTGCCACGTTTTGAGCGTGCATGTCGCGCAGCAAACGTAACAAATCACACAAAAGTTGTGCTGCATTCCCGTGCAAATCTGCTTCAGTTTTCCCGGATAAAAGACCAAGTAAATTTTCCACAAAATGCTCGGAACACAGCCACTAGCAGATTCACAGAAAGCAAAACTGTTACGAAATAGCTTATGTAAACAAAACCGAAAACTGTCGTTTTACATGAGCAATCTCTAATCTGGAATTTTTATTTTCAACACAGGTCACCAACTTCAATACCAAATCCATTATGGCAGAAGTTCTTAAATGTTTCAAAAGCTGAGAAAGAAATCCTTCTTTTTTTTTCAGGTACTCCAGCATCTGAGAAACAAAAACTTGTTAATAAATGAAACTGATGGCATTTCAATACTAATGTACCTTATCTGCTTTCCTTCCAACCAGAACTGCCATTGTTTTACTAAAAAATGATGCCATGAGAGGATTGAGTGGAGGTTCATTACCAATGAATTGGCACAACTCTGTCAAGAGAACCTCATCCATTACAATAGCATCATTGATGACAGAAATGTCACAGGAAAGCAGTTCAGCAGCTATGTTATTATATTTGAAACGCACAACATCAGCAGCCTGAGTTGATGGTTCCTTTGTCACCAAACTGATGAGTTCATGCAACACTTCAGGCTTCACCAAACTACAAATAAATAAAAAGTGCATAAGATTAAACCACACTTTTATACTTGTCATACTATACTTACAAATTAATGAGCTTCCTATTACTACTTTTACATTCTTGAATTATATCATCTTCATCCATTAATCTCTGTAATGTGATATCCTAAGAGATTTGATTTCCATTAAAATGGAATTTAAAAAAGTTTAAAATAATATCACCACTTACTTCATCATTTAGAAGATTGTCGATGTTGGTGGTACACATATTATTAAAACGCCAAAACATTTTTGAAGTTTTAGATAAAACCGCTGTTTGAAAATCTAGGCAACACCTAAAAACAATATGACATCACTATTTTATACTAGATTTTACAACATATTTTTCTATAAAGTTGAGTAAATGGATTTTAAAGGAGCACTTTGTTGTAGTACCAGTGGCTTAATTTATCTGATGAATCAGCTATCAGACCTTACAGCTCTAGCAGAAATCCTGAGATGTTAACTCAAATGGGAAATAAAGTTTGATGGCTACTAGACAGAAAATCAGCGCTGCAAAAAATCATATGAGAAGAAGATGCCTCACGCAACCATTAAAGAACATGACATTCGTTGACACAAATTATCCACTTTGAAATCTTTATTCTTTCGAGACTTAAGAGCACACACTTAAGAACTACACCAACAAATGATGGCCTTCTTCTCCGCCCTAGTTGTAGGTTATTGAAGGCCCTCGTATTTCAATTAGAATTAATCTTGAGAAATCAAAAAAGTAAAAAAAAAATGTAAGACTGTAATTCATGAGAGAATAGCTTAATGGTAAAAACATTTAAGTAATAATAATACAATTTTTATTAACTCAGCTTCCCTAATTATTATATATTTTTTTTTGGGAGGGCAGGGAGGGGGAGGTTTGGCCATCTAGCGGCCAAGTAAATTAGGCGGCCTTTGAGTTTGTACAAAGCAATCCAGAAACTGTTTTGAACGTTTGTTTATGAGAATCAGTCAGAAATCAGAATTATTTGGTTTTTAAAAGGATATAGATCATACTTTTAAAGTTCTTAATCAATTGAACATACAACAAAATTACTAGCCTTTCATCATTTTTTGCGAAGGAGCAACTATCGTAATGGATATGAAAGATTGTAAATACGGGTCAACGTGTTTTCGGCGAAATAAACATCATTTCCTTGAGTTTTCTCACCCAATTAGTAAGCAAATATTTTTTAACAATAGTTTTATACGAATTAATGTAATAATATAATTCATATTGGAAGTTGAAAAAATAGCATTACAAATAAACAATGGAGAAATCGAAGCTGTAATGTCTCAAGAATTAAAACCAAACCTTCTGGAGCAAGCACAACTTGTCGCTGTGCTCATGGAAAGTGGGGAATTAATTCTTGATGACAGAAGGAAGATGGAAATCTCTGGTGAAAAAACTGGAGTGAAGCGTAATGCCTCTGCAATGGCACAAAGTGACAATGAGGCAGAGATAGAAGAAAATAGCAGCCAACAGAAAGAAAAAAGAATCAGTTTAGTTCAATTCTGCAATAATCATAAAATTAAATGGATCATGAAATTTTCTCTGTTCCAGAAGCAACAGCTATTGATGAAAATATTCCTTCCCACGCTAAGATGACAGATGATGTTGGTTCCTCAACCAAAATGGTTGTCAATGAAAAACTTAACCCTTTACAAAAGATTGAAGCTTCTGCTCCTGTTTGCTATTTCCTTAGCTCTATAGAAAATGTACCTGAAACTTGGGACCAGTCTCTTACCTTAACATTTAGTGATTTGCTCCATCCTTCACTTGGTGTGTTGCAAGAATCAGTACAATTTAACTTCATGGTGGAGCTTGGTTGGCTACTTGCTCAGTATTGTCAGCATAAAGTCCAGTAATTACATATATACTTATTACTGCATATGTTTCATGAGTTTTGATCATTTTGTTTGTATTAAACAGAAGGAAGCCAATGCTCGTGATTTACGGAACTGAATCCGAAGAGCTAGCTGCCGCTCAAAGTCGAGTGCCAACGCTTCACACGATCAGAGTCAAACCTAAATATCCATTTGGTAGCCACCACACGTAAGCATTAAATTTTTTAGTTGTTAGACTATACGATTTTCATATTTACATTGTGTTTTCATTATCATTTCTGGAACTACCTGAAGGAAAATGTCCATGATGTCCTACGAAGACGGAAATTTGCGAATCGTTGTTCATACGGGTAACCTTATTGAATCTGATTGGGAAGACCGTACACAAGGTACGTACCACTACAATCCCTATTGGCAAACTATCGTTTTTTAAACAATAAATTTGTGCAGGCCTTTGGATTAGTCCGTCTTGTCCACCTTTGTCATCAAAAGACAACGAGAAGATCGGAGATGGTGATTCTATAACTGGTTTCAAAAGGGATCTTGTTCGTTATTTAGAATCCTATTCACTTTCCGCTTTGAAGCCTTGGATAGAAAAAATTCGCCAGGCTGACATGTCTAGTATTAAGTAAATTTTGAGTTATAAGGTACCTTGTTTTCAAACTTTTTAGCCAGACGCAAAATGTTTTGTGTACAGAGTTTGTTTTATCCCATCTTCGCCGGGATCTCATGCCATTCAATCAGAAGCCAATGAAAAAGTGCCGAAATGGGGACATCTTCACTTGTCTTGGCTATTGCAACAGCATGCTTCGTCTGAGGCAAATGAGACCATTATCATGCAATGTTCTTCGATTGGTTCGCTCGGTCCATCACCCAGCAGCTGGCTTGCAGGCGAGTTAGGTGTATCCATGGCTGCTGCTTCCGGTGTCACCAAACTCGGCCAGAAAAATGTCCAAGTAGTACGTATCCTCAGTTGCAAATGTCAGTTGATTAGTTTTTGTTTCATAACATTGTCTTAAACAGGTTTACCCGTGCTTCGAAGATGTCAAATCCAGTATTCACGGGTTACTTGGTGGAGGCTGTTTACCATACTCACATCAAGGCCACAACAAACAAACATGGTTCACAGGATTCCTCCAGTAAGAGATTATACCAATTGCATTTATCTGTTAACAAGAGATTGACAGTTTTCTTTTCACCTTCTTGAAATTGTGTTCCTCATGAAGTAAATGGCGTAGTGACAGCAGACTCCGAACAACGGTAAGCTCAATCGTTGGTTAAATGATGCAAACAATATTAAAAGATTATGTAACCATCCTCCTTACAGGCAATGCCTCACATTAAATCTTATGCTCGTGTCAGCAGTGATATGAGCAGAGCTTCTTTTTTCGTACTTACCAGTGCGAACGTTTCAAAAGTACTATTCATTTATTTCCTATTTTCAGCCTGAGTAAGCTTGTTCAAAAATCCCATTTTTTTAGGCCGCTTGGGGGATGAGGACCAGCAAGGATTCCAAATTGATGATTCAATCGTTTGAAGCTGGTGTCCTGTTCTTACCCAAATTTCTTGTAACATTAGTTTTTTAGGCTTCTCTGAATTTCTAGTAATTGAAATATTATTTTGTTTTCGTTTAGTTTGGTGAAACGACTTTCTTCGAACTCGGGAAGCAACTCTGTCTTCCATACGATTTACCGTTGACGAAATATGGTGTGGGTGACGAACCTTGGTTCATTGATAACCTGCGCTAAAATTCGTCGTTTACTACAATAAACCTTTTTTTTACTGTGATAAAAATACAATGATCGAAAATTTTAAAATTGCAACAAGTTGTTCAAAAAAATAAACTTTGATTGAAACATGGAAAGATGGGATGTGTATTCATTGCTTGTTTTTTATCGTTTTTTCAAAATGATGTTTTGGGACGTGGAAGTACGAAACAGAACGCCACATGAAAATGTTGGAGAAAATGTTAGATATTATAACCAGCTTCCTTGGTGAACATATTCGAGAGGAGATGGGGATTCCGATGTAAAAAGAACTCAGTTTAAGAGATGATCTTGTTTCACGCCTTTCAATCCAATCGATAATGAATGTACCAAAACAAACAGGTGTGAGAAGGGGAAAAGAGAAACCCCTTAACGAAAATGGGTGATGTTCACTTCGATTTGACGGAATGAAACGGCTGCTATTGCAAGAACTTTTCAAAATATAAGGGTAGGTAAGGGAGTAGTAGGAGCTGCGAGCGATTTTCTGTTGTGTGTCTTGTCTTCCTCGATATGTACACCAGTCAGCAGTTTTGGGGAGGAAGGAATGAGGATGATACGATGAAGATGAAAATAAAACAAACATGAAGATACTCTGGCGAACACATGTCTAACTGGAGTAAAAAAAAAAAATACGAGGGGGATTGAAAAGGAGCCGGGAGATTGAGGGAGGAAAAAACAGAGGTAAGTCAAACGAAGATGTTTACTCGTCATCATCGTCATCGTCTTCATCATCATCTTCTTCGGCTTCACCCTTCAATTTCTTCTTGTAGGCGTTGTTTTCCTAAAAAACATAAAGGAGAAATGATTGCACTGAAAAATTTGAACTTGTGTAATTTTGAAAATTTACCCTCTCGTAGCGAGCTTTATCCTTTTCAGCCATGGCCTCGTACTTTGACTTTGTAGACTCATCAACCTCTCCCCACTGTCTGCCAAGATCTTTGGCGATATCTCCAACAGTGTATTCAGGGTGAGCAGCTTTTACATTGCCACGTTCATCATTGCAAAACCTAATGAAACAAGTCACATTTAGAAAAATTCACTGGGACATTAAACTACCAAAATACTCACCAAAAGAATGCTGAGAGTGAGCGCTTGGGAGCATTTGGGTCCTTGACTTGCTTGCGTTTACGGCCTCTACCAGCACCTTTGTCAGCAGGTTCATAGTGCCTCATTTCATCATCAAAGCGGACCTTGTCACGCTCAGCCATTTCCTGGAACCTTTTCTTCTCCTTATCACTCATTGTCTGCAAAAAAGAAAGCAAATGTTAAACTTGAAACATTTAAACTTTATATGTGGGTGACTGTACAACATACCTTCCATCGCTCAGCACACTTCTTGGAGAATTCAGAGAAGACAACATTCTCATCAGGGTGCTTTTTCTTGTGCTCTTCGCGGCACGTCTGGACGAAGAAAGCATAGGCCGTCATGCGGCCACGGGGTTTGTTAGCATCAGCCTTAGCACGTGGCATCTTTTGAAATCGTCGAAGTTTTCGAAAAATAAGACAGTTCAAAACTTGTTAAACCCTAAAAAAAAAATAATAATTAAAATCACATTTTTACACATCACACCACTAGCCCACTAACCGCATGAAATAAACAAGAAAGAATATTAAACCGAACAAAAAACGTTTCACTAGAGAAAGAAATCGATCGCCATGACAGTTTGGCTTCCCTTTGTCGTCATTTAAAAATTTGGCGCCACCTTCTACCGAAGCGCGTCTGCTCCCAGAGTTGACTTCTGCGCTACACAAAACTAGTAAAAACCCTTACTTATTTTTTAAAAGAATTACACAGAAATATATTTGCCATTAAAGACAACTATTCCAACCTTCAAACTAGTAAATTCTTAATTACAACCGTAGTTAGTTGAAAATGTCAAACTTTCTGGCCTAACAGATTCGTGATGGTGTCACACGAATTCAAATACCGGCATCGAAACCGTAATCACTTAAAAATTCATTCGCCTCTGCAAGCTTGACAAGAAAAAAAAATCAATACCATCTTCACTATCTTTTGTCTCATCCTATTCCCTGCCAGGAAATCAATGTTGGGAAATATTTTCTAACAGCTGGGAATATCTAATTAGATCTTGAGCATTTTTACGACTTTACCCATTTTTTAAGACCATCCCTCGTGATGACGAAATTCAAACGCATTAGATTTAATTAGAAGGCCAAAAAAATGTGACTGGAAAAATATAAACACTTAAAGTTTCATTCGGTCTTGGTTTAAATACCTGAAAACAGCACCTTTTTCTGTGAGTAGTACACACAGCACACAAGAGATACACAGCGCAGTGAAAAAGCAAAAGAATCACAAATTTTTGGGCACTCTGTACTGTGTTAAAACTACTATGGGAGAGAGAGAGAGGCTTGCTACTACCAAGCGCTGGGGACTCAGCTATGCTCAAAGTCGCGTGGGGAGAGGGTGGGAGGGGGAACGCCTCCCACTGAAGAGGGAGGGGAAGAGATCTATAAAGGAATACGGCCATAGCTATAGCCTAGCGGCAAGAGAGAGCTTGGGTTGGGAAAGCGACGCTCAAACATGGGAGAAAAAGCTGGTCGTTGTTACTACACAAGGCACACGGCCAAAACCTCGTACACTAAAGAAAATGGCCGACGAAGCCCTTTAAAAATGAATGAAGTTGCTACTAGATGAAACAAGGTTAAATTCTGACTTGATGAAATCCACTGACAATATTTATTGGCTGCAGGAAAAATTTCCAAAGTGATATCTCTGACGTGGGCTTCGCTGCAAGGTTTTGCCGTTATGCATGACTGTGGCGTGCTAACATGGCGATGCCTTTAACGAAGGGATGTTGGGAACCTTGCAACCATGGCCAACAAGCGAGGAACCGAAGATAGTCTCAAAACTAAACTATATAAAAACGCACAAGAGTGCAAGACGAAAAAACGAGAAACATTTCGGTCGGATGTAAAGTTCGCTATTCTAGATTGTAGACTGGCCATCGATTTTCATCGAAATAACTGGAAAATGAGAGGGAAAATAGCAATGCGCTTCTCTTGGCGGCCATGGCCATAGCCAGACACAGGAGACAAACCCGATTTACTAAATACGTTTTTCTAGACAAAAACGATAGCCAGACTGTGAAAAAATATTGAAAACAATTGCAAAAATGTGTAGGCAACAAAACATTTCACATTACAAAATACTTAAGCAAAGGAAAATCGAGAGATAAATAAGAATAAATGAAATTTCCAAACATACCTTTAAGCCGTGAGTACAGTACAGACGAGGGGTATCTCAGAACACACAAAAGTCTGGACCCAAGAACAACGCGTATAAGACTCGGTCTGAGGGGGATATGGCAATGGCTGGGCTGGATCGACAGCCAATGAAAATCCTCTTTTTTGAATTTTCAATTCTGCCGCTCGGAGGAGGACTAATCGGCTTTCTTCTTACAACTACCGCCAAACGTTGGATGTTAACTGTGTTCTGATTGGACCGTAGACCTTTGGGGAAACCTTGAGGCAAGATTTTATATACCCCACCGTTAACACACACACACACACGCAACGTTAACACAGAAATATAGGATGGGGAAATCTATATGCAAGCGGGCCCTATCTATCCTGAATCAAGGAGATGGTATAGTTAGAAATCGCCCAAGAAAACATCTGCTATCCGACCTAATATATATATTCTTTTAGTTAAGAAGCCATACATAATTATAGTTAACTTGACATTGAAATTTCAGTTTATTATAACTTATTTCTCGTGAAAAAAAGGTTATTTAGTACAAGTATGTAGAATAAAACCGGTTGGGCCCATTGACGTTATGGGCAACTATAGACTGGACTAAGCGTAACACTAAGCGTAACTTTCGATCGCACGCTATCTTTTAGTCGTGATCCCTACATTATTTTTAGCCATACATTTTACGTGAGAGTGATCAGAATTTGGAAATTGTGATTAAAGCGGTTGTACTTAAAAAAAAAATATGGCCGAATTTGAACAAGGAAAACTGAAAATTGATAAGAAAATAAACAAAAGCTGAAGCTTCAGTGGCCAGCCAAACGTAGCGCCACTTGCAATCCTTCCAGAAAAATGCTATGTGAAACTTGAAAGAGTCGTATCTAAAATAGCGATTGGGCTGAGCTAAAATCGATAAAGGAAGAGCCGGGTTTGCCTGCTTATTACGTAGCATCGGGACATAGAAACAAGGAGAAGCCTTTATTGTTTAGGATGGCCTGGCGTTTCTAAATAATGTGCCGGTCTGCTGTGGACCAGTTCATAATCTAGATTTGAAAGCACGTCACTTTTTGATTTTTTTTTCCCTGTTTGTCGGCCATGTTAAAATGTAAAATTTTTCGTTAGAATAAGGATTGCAGAGGACTCCATCTTTAACACGATAAGCTCATAATTATTAAGGAATGTTTGTTTTTATTTTATTTTTTAGGTTAGAATCTTGGAAGAGGATAGCTTGTCCCTGCCATCTTGCGTCACTAACGTTCTTTATTGTTTCAAATACATTTTTTTGAATTCTTGGTGGAATCGATGAAGAGAAAGTAAACGTTGTTACGACTTACGATATGTGTTTGCATTACCAGCAACCTGGATGGGAATTGAAAACAAACCCCACGAGAGATGAAGTTATTAAATCTACTTCAATTCCTTGCAGACGATCATCTTCCAAAAATCGTTGATGTTGTTGATGTAGATGTATGTTTGATAGAACAGTCAGAACTACAGAACATTTGCAATTTTACATTCCACAGCTCAAGTAAACCACACGTAGGCCATACGATGATTACATTCTATGAAATAAGTCGCTTTTAAGTGGGAAAATGTTCACACAACTCTTATTAACAAACGTTTTTCGGCACAGGGTCAACAGTCAAAATTCAACATTTTCTGTGATGATAATTAAGTACACGTTGCCCACGGCAGAGGGCGCGATATCTCGAACTTTTCTTTATGTTTTATTTAACATAAAATCCTCTTAGAAAATCAACTGAATTTTGAAAATACTTTGCAAGTTAAACTTGTTTTACTTTAAATTATTTGTGAAAGCCACATGGTAAAAATATTTTTTATAAAAAAGAACCAGCAACAAGGGAGTTTAGAATTTTCAGGAGACGTGACGGCCCTCTCGATCAAGCGTCTCTGGATACCGTTTTCGTAGCTTGAGGGAGAATAACAAGTGTGTTTCAACGACGAACTTGTGTAGGCTTGCACTTTTCCTAAAAACTCGATTGGATACATTGAAAAGTAGCTAAACAAAAGTCAATTATTGCGAAGAATTAAGGGGAGATTTCCTCCGTTTTCTTAGTAGGTTGTACGGTAATCGTGAGATTTCAAGTAAACAGTTTGTTTTGGCTTTCATACGCAATTCGTGAAAGAGCGTCCACAGTTCGTTGTGTACGTTGTAGTGAAAGGTGACTTTCGCGATTGCCTTTGTTGTGACTTTCGATCAATCGTGCGAGGGAGAGAGGATTTCAAAGATGAATGGGTTTAGTACGGGTTCGGGTGAGGAGGATTCGCGTGATTCCAAGCGAAGCCATGATCAACATTGCTGCCTGATTGAATTTGATCAGATGATTGACGATGGCGAGAGATGTCCTAGAATGGCTGGAAATGCCTCTTACAGGTATGTGTGCTCTAATTGATCAAGAAACATTATTTTCAACATTTGTTTGATTAGTAAACGGATTCAAAAGACTGTACAACAAAGGAAACTACGGCTACACATGGACTCCTCTGTAAGTTATTCACACAAAGTTTCAATAGGGACTAGCAAACCCTCTATTCAAGGGTCCTTGGTGTCCAAGTAGAAATTACCTGTCTTTTGCATTAGGCTTTCACTTGGTCACAAATTGCCCAGGACTTTTAAAAGTGTTGGAAATCCTGAGCATTCCCTCCGCTTTTGGAAGACCAATTAAGGCACAACCACTGTGGATGTTCCCTTGTCAGTTTTATTCAAGATTCATGAAGTATTATTTAACTTGTGCATTATTATTCTTAATTATAGGCCAGACACATCTATATTTGTGATTACCACAAGAGCTTAATTCAGTCTGTTCGAGTCCGGCAGCGCAAGAGGAAAGATTCTGAAGACGACTCCAACGAAACAGACCGAGACACGCTCAGTCTGCAAGAAAGAGAACGTGACGCTCCAGAAGTTGATCTCTTCCAACTTCAAATCAATACGCTAAGGCGTTATAAGCGACACTACAAAGTGCCCACTCGACCAGGCCTCAATAAAGCA